>NW_006399780.1:9392938-9398895 GCF_000299155.1 Elephantulus edwardii | reverse complement strand
AGTTTCAGCAAGCAGGGTTGTGTCATCCGCATAACGCAGGTTGTTGATAAATCGTCCACCAATCTTGACCCCACATTTCTCCTCATGGTAAATGGCATCTAACTTTATCCTTAAGGTCTTATTTTCTTAGAGTTCATTTCCATGTTCTCCCATTAGGTGCTGTTCTGTTGCTTCTGACTCATAGCAACTCCATGCACAAAAGAATGAAACTCCGTTCCATTCTATATCATTCTCACAATCTGTGTTGTTCTTAAGCCTACTTAAGCCTGTTGCAGTTACATTCAATCAATCCACTGCATTGCGGATTTTCATCTTCTTTGGTAATTTTCCACTTTTCCATGCATTTGTGGTGTTCTCTACCAGGGACTGGCCCCGGCTAACAGCATGCCAAAAATTGTGAGACTTCCATTAAGTCTTTTATAAGAAATGCAAGTATGATGAATTGGATAAAACTTTAAATTACACAGTTCCCTAAGCATCATAAATGTCTTACTCAACATCTTTTCCTGTTGGAAACAGTGGAAGAAGTCCAGGTGTTGATGAATGTTTCTGGAAGGTGGTGGTGGCGGTTGTGTGCCATTAAGTCAGAAATGACTCACAGCTGACCCTCCTGTGGGTTTTCAGAGGCAGCAAGTTGCATAGGAGGAGATTGCCCATCCTTCTCTTGTGGAGCAGCTGGTGGGTCAGAACCACATGTCTTTGGGATTGCAGCATAGCTTCTTACTAATAGGCCACCAGAATTTTCTACTTGTCTGGAAGGTGGAGGGAGAGAAAAAAACAGGAAATGAGAGAACTTGAGGCTATTATGGGTTATACCAGTGCTATAAAATGCATAGTATTTCTGTGATCAATCATGGAATTTTGTCCACTACAGTTTCTATAATAAGCAGAGATTGACTGAATAAAGTCTTAATAGATCTCCTCTGTAGAAAGCAACCATTCACATTTTCTAAATTTTGAAGGTTTGGGATATTGCTGTCATTTTCCTTTGTCTTGTTGCATGTGAGAAGAAAAGAGGGTCTATGCATAAAATGTTTTTCTGTTGAAATGTTTACTTAGTTATAACTGCTGTAATGAGATGCAAAACACCAACCACAAAGGCCTTTCAGGTGACTGTAGGTTTGCAATTAAAAAATAGTAAAGTTACCTCACTGTATTTCAAATACTTATTTCCACTAGTGCATCCTACTTAAGATTGTTAAATCTTGGAATAAAAAGAAAATTATCATTTATATATTTAATATTAAAATTAATCTTGCGTGTGTAATTCCCAATGATTGTCCACAGGTAATGAGCTCATGGAGTTTACTTCACTAATTAAAAGCGTATTCCATGAGTATGTTTTGTTTTGAATGATGCCCAGATCGTACATGAACTTGCAGCCAGTGTGACTAAATTGCTTTTAAGTTCCAAACCATTGAAGCAAGGCTCTTTTAACAAGATGATCTGTCATCCCATCAGTTTTGTTTTGACATTTACAGACAATAATACCATCAAGTCTAGCATCAGAATGTTCTAGTTTGATGCCAAAATGAAATCTCACATTTGTTAACCATAAAATAATTATATGTATAAGAAGGCATCACTTCAATCAAAAATTGAAAGCCTTTCTAAGAGATAATGACATAGACAGTTAGAAAAGTCTACTTAAGATTTAACTTGAGTTCTGTATGAAAAGTCAGAGTCTAAAAAAGGATTTTTAAAAATTATTATTGCTATTTTAGTGGAGTAGGAGAGGTGGAGTTAGGAATAAATGATAAATATTCATAATTGTTTCTCTTTATATACAAATATTAAGTTATATTTCTTACTGTAAAAATGAGTCCAGTTGACCTTGATGGAAACCCTTTATAAAAACTATATCACTAAATAAAAAGCCATCAGGCTATATACATATATATATATATTTATACATATATTTAGCAAGAGGCAAATATTTTTAAATCTCTAAATGGATTTTCTGGCACGTAAATGCTATTTTAAATTATCTAAATCCATGCACTAGTTTAATTAAGGTCAGTTTGTCACAAAAGCATTCTGCTTTAGGACCCTGAACAAAAGCTTTGAAGAAATCAAAGATGAAAGTAATGACTCAAAATTTGGTGGGACACTATCTTCCATGTTTGCCAGGAACAGTCCCAGAATTCCAGAATGGGAATTAGAGCCTTCCAGAGAGGGTATTTTTTACTTCCCTCAGCAAACTACTAAAGAGAGTTCAATGTCAACTACTATCCAATAGCCATTTGTACCCTAGAAGAACTGATTCTATTAATCGCTGAAGAGGTGAGATACCTGAGGGAATGTCATTTGCATATTGTTTATTTGCTTTAAAAATCATGAAAGAGAAGAAAGTATGGAAGTCTTACTTTGTGAAGTCTAGGATTGTCTGAATCAAGTCAACCCAATGACAATGGGTTTAATTTGGTATGAAATATGCATTAGTAACATGCATTAGTAATATGCATTAGTAATTTCTAGTTCTTAATCAGAGGTATAGTTTAGTAACCTACTTACTTGATAATTTCGTATTTATAGCCTTCTCTGTTAATCAGAGGGATCTTTGGTGGTTTAGTGACAAATAATTGCACTGCCAACCAAGGGCAGGTGGTTTGAATCCACCAACTACTCCAAGAGAGAAAGATGGGCAGTATCCTCCTGCGTGATCTGCTGCCTTCAAAACCTACTGGAGGATCAGCTATACGTGGATTGTGACTCAGTGGAACAACTATTCAACAGACAAGTAGAAAACCAGTTTGCCTATTATGGTAAATCTTTCTCAAATACAGATTGGATTTCCAGAAAGTCATTTGCTAAACTGCAAAATCATTTCACTAAATTTCATTTTTCATATATTTAATCTTTCATTATATTTACACACCCACATGAATGGTAATATATAATTCACTCTGGTATTTTCTATAAAAATGTTGTGACTTTCACATGAGAAACTTCCTTTAGAATTTTACTTTGCCTTAAGAAGTTTGTTTTAATCTTTCCATTAACAAGTGACTGCTTCTGTTTGGACTGAGGCTATAAGAGAAAGCATGATAAAGTTAAGTGTTGTTTCCTTGTTTAGATTCTTTTTTCTCTTTAAATTGGATTTACAATAAATTTTATATTTTTTTTAACTGGGATTTTAGTGAAAGTTTACAGAAAGTAAAGTTTTTATTCCTTCATTGATACACATTGTCCTCCTTCCCCTTCCACTATTCACTTTGTAATGCGTGTCTTGTTCCAGTTTAATTTTCATACATAAAGTGTCTAATCATTCATTCCTTTCAAATAGTCTTTCACCTCCACCTATTGTAGTGTAGAGTTCATTATCTAATCATATTTTTTTTCTGCTCCCCGTGTCCTTCCTATTTTTAATCACACTGGACTTTTGCAGTATCTGTCCTTTTGTGACTGTGTCATTTCACTTAGCATAATGCCTTCCAGATTTATCCATGTTGTGTAGTGCTTTACAAGTTCCTTGCTTCTCAGTACTCCATTGTGTGGATTTGCAACAATTTTTCTATCATTTGTTGCAGGTACTTGCTTAGAAGGAGATTGGAAAAACTATGGTTTGAATTTTCAGGACTTTGGAGAGATTCCTGACAGCTGGCTTTCCTAATGCTGTATGTCTCCAGATCTCCAGACTGCTTGTACCAAAGGTATTGTTTGTGAATCCACACAAGAGGCAATAGTTGATAATTCCAATCTTTACTACATCTAACCTAATTCTGCCTATTTGCCCAGTGGTAAGGATTTTTGTTTTCTTGGTATTGAGATATAAACCATACTGAAGGCTGTAATCTTTGATTCTCTGTAGTAGATGACTTAAGTCTTCTTCGTTTTCAACAAGCAAGATTGTGTCATCTGCATAATGCAGGCTTTTCATGAGTCATCCTCTGATCCTGAAGCTACACTCTTCTTTAAAAAGTCCAGACTCTCAAATGATTTTCTCAGCACACAGATTGAATAGGTATGGAGAAAAGATACGACCTTGATACTCATCTTTCTTTATTTTAAACCATGCAGTGTTCCTTTGCTCTATTCAGACATCAGCTTCTTGGTCTAGATATTGGTTTCATATAAGCATAATTGTTTTGGAATTCCAGTTCTTCTCAAGGTTTGTTATGATCCACAGAGTCATATATCTCTGTATAGTCAATAAAATACAAATAGACACTCTTCTGGTATTCTCTGCTTTGAGCTATGATGAATCTGACAACAACAATGATATCCCTGGTGCCCAGCCTCTTCTGAACCCAGCCTGAATTTCTGACAGTTCTCTGTAACTGCAGCAGTAGGCTTAAGCACCACATAGATTGTGAGAATGATATAGGATGGAACAGAGTTTCATTCTTTTGTGCCTTGGAGTTACTATGAATCAAGGCAACAGGACAGCACCTAATGGGATAACATGAAAGTGGACTAAAAAAAAATAAGACCTTAAGAATAAAGTTACAAATTCCATTTTACCATGAGTCTAGTGTCTCTTATACCACCATGCAAAAAACATTTAGCAGCTTGCAGGGTGTAGGTCTTGCTAAAAACTTGGCTTCCCTAGATCATTGTTTTAATTTGATCCAGCTGCTCTGTGAGCAAGATGTCAGCCAGCATCATCAACAGCCTTGACTTCCTCTCTGTTTGGAAGTTTTGAACCTATATTACATATTATTCTTTTTCATTGTAGTCCTCATTTTCAGTCTCATAAATTGATTCACTTTATGTATTTCTATGTATGGCCTAGTTTCTGCATGATGTTGTCATTTATGTTAATTTCAAGTTGTTGTCTCACATTAATAATTCTTTCACTGAGGAACTCCCTTAAGTATTTGATTTAGTTTTAATAAATTCCCATAGTTGGCGTTTTTTTTTTAAAATTTTTTAAGATTAATCTAGAAATGTCCTCATTTCAGCATCTAGAAATGTCCTAATTTTAACATCATTAAGGGACAATTTTGGGGGCAGTATGTTTCTTCTTTTTTTCTTCTCCCTCTTTTATTTATTCAGTGTTGCACATTTGTTCCTGCCCTTCAAT
This sequence comes from Elephantulus edwardii, assembly GCF_000299155.1. Lineage (NCBI taxonomy): Eukaryota > Metazoa > Chordata > Mammalia > Macroscelidea > Macroscelididae > Elephantulus > Elephantulus edwardii. The sequence continues at coordinate 9,393,869 of NW_006399780.1, read as the reverse complement.
TCCCCTCCCCCAGCCCATCCCGCAATGCACCCCTTGTTCCAGATAGTTCTCATCCATATAATTGATAATCATAAATTCCTTTCAGACAGTTCTTCCTCTCATCTGTTCTAATGTAGTGTTCATTCCTGATTGGCATTGCCTTCTTACCTGACTGGTTGTAGCTGAGAAATTAGAACTTAGTGTTAATCATTCTCTTTGTTGCAACACTTCATTTTTTACTGAGCTACTTTTAGTATTCATTGCATTTAATTTAGGAAAATTTTAATTTGAAATGTCTTAATATTTTCTTTTGGTGGTCTTTCTCTTTTGGGGTTTGCCCAGCTTCTTGAATGTAACATTTTCTCATATTTGCTAAGTTTTCTTCAAACAAATCTTTAACAATTTCTTTTGTGCTTTAAAATGTTTCCTTTTTATCTCTTTCTGTTTTGGAACTCTAATAGCACAATAAGCTATTTCTGTTTATCATGTTATACATAATTCTTATGCGTTCTTCCTTTTCTTTTGTTTTTACTGATTCTAACAGACTACTACTCATATACTTCAGGTATATTGGTAGGATAGGCTAATTTTGGAGAGGGATATCATGTTTTGGAGGGTCAGAAAAAGAGAAGAAGACCCTCAACCAGGTGAATTGACATAGTGACTGCTGCAATGGGCTCAAGCACATCAGAAATAATGAAGATGGCACAGGATAGGACAAGTTTCAGATCTTTTACTCATAGGGTTGTTATGGGTCATACTTGATTCTATGGCACCTAACAACAAAACAGAATTAAATGATTGGTCCTCCATCTCATTAATTCTGTTTTCTATTTCTTTCATTACATTCTTTTGTCCTTCCAATGTGTTATTTGTTTCTATAGTTGTAAATATTCTGAATTTAAATTTCTGAATTTACTATTTTTATACAACTTAGTTGTTTTTTTTTTGT
>NW_006399780.1:9384712-9392838 GCF_000299155.1 Elephantulus edwardii | reverse complement strand
TTTTTTTTTTTTTACAACTTAGTTTTTATGTATTTGAAACATTTAGGGAGCTCTGTTGGCCTAGTGGCAAGAAGCTGTGCTGCAATCCTGAAGGTATGCAGTTCTAGGCCCTGAACCACTCTGTGGGAGGATGGTCAACCTGCTCTTGTGTGATTAAGTGCCTCTGAAAACCTGCCAGAGCAGTCAGCTATGTGTCGGTTCTGACTCTATGGCACACAACAACAACAGCAACATATGAAACATACAGTATTCTATTTTTGTTAAATCATTTTATGTTTTCTGGGTTTTATTGACCTTTTCTGCAATCCATTGAAGATGCTTAACTATTATTATTTTGAATGCCTTCTTGGGGGGAAATTCTTATAGCATTTATTCTTCTGAAAGATTTTCTGGGTCTATATTCTAGACACTCTTTGTTTGATTTTATCTCCCACTCCTATCTCCAAATATTTAAAGTTGTCTGTTACCTCCAAAACATTGTGGTGTCATTGTCTTTGTGTTAGGATTTGACTCAGGAGTAGGCTTGGGTCCTTGAACAACAATATGAAAGCACTACACCAAGAAAAAAAATTACATGTGGATCCAAAGTCAGAATCTTTGCACCAAGAGTTCAAAGCAAAATAAAGACAATAAATAAGGAAAAGGAGGGACTGGGAATTCCCCAAAACGCTTGCCTAAACCACCAGCTAGTCTTTGGAGTTCAGATGTAAAATAGCACAATTTCCTAGGTGCACTAATGAATGTGGAAAGATGAAAATTATCTAGGCTTAGAAATTATATCTCCAACTGAAATTCAGAGTCTAACATGCACGCTAGCACCAGGCATTATTCATTTTGCAACTGTCAAACCCTGTAGTAAAAACCAGCCCATGTATAGTCAATGATCTTCCAAACATACTAAATGCTTTTAAGTGTCACCCCTCAAACCTTTTCCCTAGTTATTCCCTTTGACTCTGCGCTCTAAAGAAAAGATTAAAGAAAATTAGTCACATTGAGATATTTAGGCATTATGACTATGCATAGCATTTTATTTATTTCAAAATCTCAAGGGTCTAATTTATTTTAATATCTCAAGATTCTAATACTCCTTTCTCTCTCCCTGCCTGGTGTGTCACAATAGAAACTAGTTCAAATAGTGAATATGAAGAAGCACACCAGAAATGAGACTCAGAGTCTCATAACCCTGAAGGCCCCATATCCCTCATCAAGGATCTGCTTCTCTCAAAGATGCTGACTTTTCATCTAATACATTGTCAATAGAATGATAGGAGTCAATTACAAGAGTAGCTGTAGATGACTATTTCAAAAGTGTCCCAGTCTGACTGATAACATTAATTATAATTTCTTGAGTGTTTGAGTATATTCTAGAAAATGGGCTTTTTCTTGCCTTGATGCTGCCTTAGTTTATATTGGAAGCACCCTAGAATCTCCCTAGTTATAAGATTTTAACTAGATGGTATACACACAACATACAGATGTGTGTGCGTTTGTGTGTGTGTATGTGTATGTGTTCCTTCTCTGTCTTTCTCTCACACATTTATACAGCATCATATTACATATTCAAAGTCATATCATTATTTTCCCCAATCTACTAATTGAAGTAATTGAATTTCAGAAATGTTGACAGATTTGCCCAAAAATAAACAGCTAGTGGATCCAAGATTTGAAGAAAAATATTCAACATCTGTTCCTTTAACAATTACATTCAACTGCAATCACCTAATGCCTCAACTTTGGGATTATTTCCATTCCTATTGTCCTTCATGTCTTCAAATCATCCAGCTCCAACCTGATCCCATCCCTCAGACAACATGATCCATTTTGGCGATGGATCTGACAATAATAGGAAAGCTCCTCAGATTAGGTTATGTGGAAAGCCTCAAACCCAACACAAACATTGCCCCAGACTTACTGGTGCTCACCAACCACAGAAATTCTTCTGAAAGTGCTATAGGGAAACCTACATGAATTCAGCAAGCAATTAAATTTCATGTTCTATCTAGGAGGAGTCCTCAGGCCATAGTTTGATGACTTTTTACTCTTTTATTTCAGCCTCCAAAATCAGTTGGTATCATCCAAACCACACAGCAAAACACAGCTATGTGTACTATCTGAACAATAATGCTCCAAAGCATAATATTCACTGGACAAACAGCCAGGATTCAACGTGGTTTAGCCTTAGAGAAGGAACTGGAGGTGACCTAGTTCTTAGGGAGTTATGTCACTAACCTAAAAGACCACGCCTCTCTAGCACTTCAAATTTACCAGTGACTTGAGGGGAAAAGATGGAGACTCTCCCTGCATGTTTTATAACTTTAGAAGCCCAAAGCAGGGATTAGGGTCTGCCATGAGTCAGTTCCAACTTGACTGCAGTGAGTTTTGAGAGCCATTTCCTTGCGGGCTCTGAGGAAGGCAAGCTGTCTTTTCTGGCATTGTCCATTTTGCCCTGGATCAACACCAACATTGCTGCACTGGAAGTTTAAAACAATCCAGTTAATGTAAAATATTTCCTGTGCCCCTAACTGAGCCCACTCTGAATCTGTGCCAAAACAGCTATTAGCAGTGATTGGAAGTGTGACATGACTGAGATGAAATTCTCTCAGGAACAAAAAGAGAAGTACCTTTCCACCCTGGATTCATCAACTCTAATGAAGATCAGCAAGGAGCCGGGGCAGCCGTGGGATAAAGGACCAGGAAAGAGGCAGCTCAAGAAGATTTCTTCCAATTAATTCATCAGCTGCATGTGTATAGCAGATCCAAGCGGAGTGTTTTGCAAAATGTAATTGCTGTTTTGGCAAGGGACCAGGAGCAAAATAAAGCAAAATTCTAAATCCTCCTATTACAAATAGATTTTGTCTCATTTTTAAAAAAATTTCTTATTTTAAAGCCAAAAAAGTCTAAGTTGTTTTTATTTGTTTATGATACATCTAGATTCACCCATTTGTGTGTAACTAAACTAAGAACAATTGTGTTCAAACTAGAATTTTCCACCATGGAACTGATTTGATTCATCTTGAAAGCATGTTAGACTTTCCTCAAAAATAGGGTATAATTAGATGACAGAGCAAAATACACCCCATAATCCTACGAAGATGTGTTTGGGTCTTGTCTTAACCGTCAATCAGATTGAAATCTGGATTAGTATTCCTTGAATTATTAGTTTAAATGTTGGGAAAGGTGCAACATTAGGCCTGAGTCAAATCAAGCATTACTGAGTAAATGAATTGGAATCTGTCTTCCAAAAAAAGTATTTCTTAGAAAAATATTGTTAGGTATCATTGAGTTAACTATGACTCATAGTGACCCTATGAATAACAGATCTGAACCCTTTTCTAGCCTACACTATCTTCATTATTTCTGTCACACTATCTTTACTATCTCTGTCATGCTCAAGTCTATTGTTGTAGACACCGTGCCAATCCATCTCATTGAAAGCCTTCTACTCTTTCATTGACCTTACATCTTTTCGAGCATGATGGCCTATATCTAAGGACTAGACTCTCCTGACAACACGTCCAATGTTTATAAGACAAAGTTTCACCTTCCTTGCCTCTAAGAAGTAGTCTAAAACAGGGGTTTTTTAAAACTATAGAATCAAGAAATATGAATTAAATGTTGTGTCTGTGTTTATACAGCAAAACTTCTTGAAAAGTCTTAAAGATACACAAATAGTTCAGAATTTGCCAAAATTTAGGTATCATATGTCACTTGAAGGGTGCATGCCAGGAATGTGTCCTATCTCCATTTATATTTTCAATCTATAAACAGATCATCCAGGAGACTGGGCTTTATGAGAAGGAATGTGACATCAGGATTGGAGGAAGACTCATCAACAACCTGCATTATGCAGACGACACAACCTTGCTTTCTGAAACTGAAGAGGACCTGAAGCACTTGCTGCAGAAAGTCAAGGACTGTAGCCTTCAATATGGATTGAAGCTCAACATCAAGAAAACAAAGATTCTCACCACTAGACCAATTGGCAGCATTATGATAGATGGTGAAGAGATTGAGATTGTTAACCACGTTAGTTTGCTTCACAATCATCACCTTTGGTACCAGCAGCCAGGAAATAAAAAGATGGATTGTATTGGGAAAATCTGCTGTCAGTGACCTCTCTAGAGTACTGAAGAGCAACGACATCAGTCTGGAGACTAAGGTGCCATAGTCTTCGCAATTACTTGCTATGTAATTGTCAGAAAGCTGGAAAATTATTAGGGGTGATAGAAAGAGAATTGATACCTTTGAGCTGTGGTGTTGGAGCAGAGCACTGAATATACCATGGACTGCCAGGAGAACAAACAGGTTGATTCTAGAGAGGGTGAAACCAGGCTGCTTCTTGGAGGCAAGTATTTTGAGGCTTTGTCTGAAATATTCTGGGCATGTTGCAAGGAGGGACCAGCCCTTGGAGAGGAACATCATGCTTAGAAGGGTGGAGAGACAGTGCAAGAAAGAAAGACCCTTGATGAGATGGATTGAGTCAGAGACTGGGGTAATAAGGGTAGGTCTACTAGTGACAATAATATTAGCACAGGATAGAACAGGTTCCAGGGCTATTGTACATAGGGTCATGATGAAATGCCAGAGTCTTGATGGCACATAACAGCAACAATAATTGTCACTTGCAGAGGAATCTACTAGAGAATAATTGTCATCTAAATAAAACTCTAAACACAAGACAAATTTTGTATTTTATAGTTTAATTTGAACACATAAGAACTCTTTTTTAAAAAAATTTATTTTATTAATTTCAATAAACAGTTACAGAGATTTTGGATTTCTATTCATTCATTGTTGCATTTTTCTCCCTGCCCAGTCTCCCCCACCCCACCCCACCCCACCCCACCATGTTTCGCTCCTCTCTTTGAAAAGTAAAAGAAAAATACTTTCTTTTGTATACAATCCCCCTCACCCCACCTACCACCCCGAGTGCACTCCATTATGCAACCTTAATTCTTGACTCCTGTGATAATCATAATACCCTATCATAAATCACTTTTAAATTGTTCTTTCCCTCATCTGTTTCAGTGCAGTATACATAATTTGTCCAGTTTTTCTCAGTCTTACCCCAACCCTGATGTCAGTCCTACTCTACAACAATGGCACCATGCAGTATTTGTCCTTTTGTGACTGAGATATTTCACTCAGCATAATGTCCTCCAGGGTCACACATTTTGAATAATATTGCATGAGTTCCTTGTTTTTCAATGCAGCATAGTAGTCCATTGTGTGAATAAGAACTCTTAAAGAATAAAATTATGAATTAAAAAACATGTAAACATTATCTGTCAATTTACTGTTGTGATGTTCTAAATGTTGTTATGATGCATTTTAAACATCAACAAAGTCATTCATGGTGGACAGATCTCACTGGAACTTTCTAAGATATGCTGACATTCACTTCCAAAATCAAACAAAAAAAATCTTATAGATTATAACATTACCCAATTTGTGTCTTTAGGTATATAATTAACCACTAGAAGAGTCCATTATGTTTGGCCAACCCAGATGTGAGAGGTCTTCATGAGATAGATTAGCACCATTGTTGAATTTAATGATGAACTTGAATATTTTGACAATCTTGAGGATGATGAACTAGACAATGTTTCATTCTGTTTTATATAATGTCATTGTGAGTCAGAACTCAACAACAGCCATGTATCTATGTTCTAAGTAGAAAAATACTAACAAAAACAAGATGTTGTTGTTGTTATGTGCCATCGAGTCGCTTGTTACTCATAGCGACACTATGTACAACAGCCCTAAACCCTGCTCTGTCCTGTGCCAACCTCACCTTCTCTGACACACTCACTCCCACTACCCCAATCACAGAATCAATCCATCTCATTGAGGGTCTTCCTCTCCTGTGCCATCCCTCCACTCTCCCAAATGTGATGTCCCTCTGTTCCTCCTTGCAACATGCCCAAAGTATGTCAGACGAAGCTTCAGGTTCCTTGACTCCAAGGAGCAGTCCAGCTTCACCCTCCTCAGGACAAACCTGTTTGTTCTTGTAGCAGTCCATGATATATGCAACACTCTTCTTCAGCACCACAGCTCAAAGGTATCAATTCTCTTTCTATCATCCCTATTCACTGTCTAACTCTCCAATGAGTAGCACATAATTGCAAAGACTATGGCACGGAACAAGCACACCTTAGTCTCCAGCCTGATGTTGTTGCTCTACAGTACTCTTGAGAGGTCCCTCACAGCTGACTTTCCCAATGCAATTTGTCTCTTGATTACCTGGCTGCTGGTACCAAGAGTGTTGATTGTGGAGCCAAGAAAACTAAAACTGTTAACTATCTCAATCTCTTCACTATCCATACTGATGCTACCAATTAGCCAAGTGGTGAGAATCTTTATCTTCTTGATGTTGAGCGTCAATCCATATTGAAAGCTACAGTCCTTGACTTTCTGCAGCAAGTGTTTCAGGTCCGCAGTTTCAGTAATCAGGGTTGTGTCATCTGCATAATGCAGGTTGTTGATGATTCTTCCACCAATCCTGTTTCCACATTCCTCCTTGTACAGCCCAGAATCTCGGATGAACTGTTCTGCATACAGATTGAAAAGGTATGGAGACAGAATACATTGCTTACTGATCCCCTTCTTGATTTTGAACCATGTAGTGTCTCCTTGCTCTGTTCTGACAACTGCCTCTTGGTCCAAGTATAGGTTTCACATAAGGACAATCAAATGTTTTGGGATACACATTCTTCTCAGAGTCAGCCATAGCTTATTGTGATCCACACAGTTAAAAGCCTTTGCATAGTCAATGAAGCACAGATAGACATTCCGCTGGTATTCTCTGCTTTCTGCCAAGACCCATCTAACATTAGCTATAATATCCCTAGTACCACAACCTCTTCTAAATCCAGCCTGTAACATCTGGCAGTTATCTGTTGACTTATTGCTCCAAATGTTTTTAGATAATTTTTAGCAGAATCTTGCTTGCATGTGATATTAATGATATTGTTCGATTATTTTCACACTCTGTTGGATCACCTTTCTTTGAAATGGGAACAAATATCTATCTTTTCCAGTCAGTCTGCCAGCTGGCTGTCCTCCAGATTTCTTGGCACAACTTAGTGAGCACATCTAGGGCAGTATCTGTTTGTTGAAATATGCCAATTGGTATGCCATCAACTCCTGGAGCCTTGTTTTTTGCCAATTCCTTCAGAGCAACTTGAACTTCCTTCATCACCACAGGCTCTTGCTAATATGTTATTTAATTAAATTCTTCTGTTTCAGCCAATTCCTCCTGATACAGTAACTCTGGGTACTCCTTCCATCTTCTTTTAATGCTTCCTGAATCATTTAACATTCTATCCAAAGTATCCTTAAGTATTGCCACCCGTGGTTTGAATTTGTTTTTCAACTCCTTCAGCTTAAGAAATGCTGAGCGAGCTTGGCCCTTTGGATTTTCTGACTCCAGCTCACTGTACATTTCATTAGAGTATCTTGCTTTGTCGTCCCAAGCTGTCTTTTGAAATTTTCTGTTAAGCTCTTTGATTTAGAGTAAGATTTTTGACTAGTGCAATTGAGAATTAAGAGACATAATATTACTGGCAGAAAATGAGAAGTAAGAAAAATATAGTTGAAGGCCTATAAGAACAATCAATCCCTGGCTCCAAGAGAGATGCAAATCGAAATATCTATGAGATATAATCTCACCCCAGTAATAATAGTAAAATTCAAAAGAGCAGCCAACAACAAATGTCAGTGAGGTTGTGGAGAAACTGGAATGCTTCTTCACTTTTGGTGGGAGTGTAAAATGATGCAACCACTCTGGAAGGCAGTATGGTACTTTCTCATAAAGTTGAAAATAGAAATATCATTTTATTAAGAATCAAATCCCTATGCACATCCAAAACCTTCTCCAACAGGGTAAAAAGGGAAGTCACAGACTGGGAAAAAGTATTTGGTGATAATATGTCAGATAAGGGACTTATGTTGTTGTTGTTGTTTGTTGTTATGTGCTGTCGAGTTGCCTGCGACTCATATCGACCCTATGTACAACAGCCCTAAACTCCGCTCTGTCCTGTGCCAATCGCACTGTCTCTCACACTCCCATCCCAATTATCCCAGTCACTGAATCAATCCACCTCATAGAGGGTCTTCCTCTCCTG
>NW_006399780.1:9382185-9383761 GCF_000299155.1 Elephantulus edwardii | reverse complement strand
AATATCTCTAGTACCATGACCCCTTCTAAACCCAGCCTGGACTTCTGGTAGCTAGAATTTATAAAATATTTGAGCACCACAACAAGATAAAGGTAAATAACCCAATTGAAAAATGGGCACAGAATATCAACAGAACCTTCACCAAAGACATTCAGATGGCCAACAAGCACATGAAGAAGTGTTCAAAATCCCTAGCTCTAAGAGAGATGCAAAACAACTATGAGATAACATCTCACCCCAGTCAGAAGAGCAAAATTTAACAGAAAAGCAAACAACAAATGCTGGCGAGGTTGTGGAGAAACTGGAACCCTTATTCACTGCTGGTGAGAGTTTAAAATGGTGCAACCACTACGGAATGCAGAATGGAGCTTTCTCAAAAATTTGCAAATAGAAATACCATTTGACCCAGCAATTCCACTACTGGGAATATACCCCAAAGAAACTATAACCACAACCCAAGCAGATATATGCACACTCATGTTTATTGTTGCTTTGTTCACAATAGCAAGGAGTTGGAAACAACCCAAGTGCCCATCAACCAGCAAACAGATAGAGAAGCTGTGGCATATTCACATAACGGACTACTACACTGCATTGAAAGACAAGGAACTCTTAAAATATTATTCAAAATCGTTGATCCTGGAGGCCATTATGCTGAGTGAAACATCTCAGTAACAAAAGGATAAATACTGCATAAAGCCACTGTTGTAAAACTGTATTGACATCAGGGTTGGGAGGCAACAGAGTAAGATGGGATAAATTATGTATAGTGCATTGAAGTAGATGAGAGAGAGAACTGTTTAAAAGGGATCTATGATTAGGTATTATTGTCATGGCAGGAGTCCAGAATGAAGACTGCATAGTGGAGTGGACTTGGGAGGAGGAATTGTATGACAATGAAATAATTTTTCTTTTACTTTTCAAAGAGAAGAGCAAACTGGGCGGGGGGGGGAGGGACAGGGTGAAAAGTGCAACAATGAATGGAAATCCAAAGTCTCTGTAAACTTTCATTAAAATTAACAAATAAATACCATTTAACCCAGTAATTCCACTGCTGGAAATAAACCCTAAAAAACCAGAACTTCCACACTAACAGATATATACACACCCATGTTTATTGCTGCATTGTTCACAATAGTAGAGAGATGGAAATAACCCAAGGGCCCAATAAGAAAAGAATGGATAGAGAAGCTGTTGTATATTCACACAATGGAATACTATGAAGCACTGAAAAACATAGAACTCATGTAATACTATACAAAATGGGTGACCCTGGAGGACATTATGCTGAGTGAAATATCTCAGTCACAAAAGGACAAATACTGCATAATGCTGCTGTTATAAATCAGAACTGACATGGGAGGATTGGGGGAAAACTAAGGGCAGATAAATAATTTATGCTACATTGAAACAGATGAGGACTAGAACGGCTTAAAAGAGGGGAAAAAGAATTCTTAATCTAGACCACTTCTAAACTCATTCCATTGTTGTTGTTGTTATGTGCCGTCGAGTCGCCTGCGACTCATATCGACCCTATGTACAACAGCCCTAAACTCCGCTCTGTCCTGTGCCAGTC
>NW_006399780.1:9357592-9381945 GCF_000299155.1 Elephantulus edwardii | reverse complement strand
ACCATTGCTCTTCAGCACTTTGGAGAGGTCCCTAACAGCAGACTTTCCCATGGCAATGCGCCTTTTAATTTCCTGGCTGCTGGTGCCAAGACTGTTGCTAGTGTTATTCCGATACCAAATCCAAAGAAAGAAATAACAAGGAAAAGAAAGAAAATAACAGCCAAGTATTTCTTATTAACATAAATGCAATATTTTCTCAACAAAATGCTATAAAACTAAAAAGAGAGCATATTAAGAATGTTATATACTAGCAAGTGGGATTTATTCCAGGAATGCAAGAGTAAGATCTTCCAAATTGATGCAGAGAAGTCATCTAGCAATATCCAACAAAATCTTTTATGATCTGACACATTAAATAAGCTAAGAATAGAAGGAAAATTCCTGAGCTCCATAGACAACACTTCAGCATAATAAAATAAAATCCTTATAACTGGTCCAATAAGTAACATCATAATAAGCAGAGAAAAGAATGAAGTCATTAAGGATTTCATTTTACCTGGATCCACAATCAATTCCCACAGAAATAGCATTCAGAAAGTCAAATGATGGCAAATCTGCTGTAAAATATGTCTTTAAAGCTTTAAAAAGAGCACACAAAAAGACATATGACCAAAGACAATCAAATGGCAAAACAAAAAATCATGGAGAAATGTTTAAGATAATTATCTCTTAGAGAAATGCAAAACAAAACAATAATATCATCGCACGACAACAATTGTCTAGTAAGAGAGCAAATAACAAATGCTGTTTGAAGAGAATTGAAACTCTCATGCATGACTGTTGGAACTGTAACATGATGCCATCACAATGGAAGGCAGTTTCTTCTTGCTTAAAAATTTGAAAAATAGAAATTTGATCCAGCAATCCCACTACTATTGTATACCCTCAAGAAATAAGAGCTCCAACATAACCAGATATATGATGTTGTTGTTGTTGTTGTTAGGTTCCATCAAGTCAACTATTACTCAAAGTGGCCTATGAACACTAGATTGAAAGTTTCCTTAGCCTATTCTATTCTCGTAATCTCCACCATGCTCAAGCCCATTTCTGTAGTTACTAGTGTCTGTTCATGTAGTTAAATGTCTGCCTTTCTTTCTCTGACATTCAACCTTCTTCAGTATGATGTCTTTTTCCAAGGAATCTTCCTGGAAGCATGCCCAAAGTGTATGAGACAGATGGTTAGGTATGAATTCTTCCAGGTTACACCCTGATTCACATTTCCTGATTTTAATCCCTAGGTTTGTTCTCTTGCTCTTTAAGACAACTGCTTCTTTGTCTATGTGTAGGTTTCTATGAATACATTGAGTATTCCAGGATTCCTATACTTCTTGATGCTAGTCATAATTTATTATAATCTACATAGCAAAATGTCTTTGCCTAGTCAATAAAACACAAGTACACATCTTTCTGGTTTACTCTACTTTCAGTAAAGATCGATCTGACATCAACAGTGATATCCCTGGTGTCATGACCTCTCCTGAATCCAATTTTAGTTTCTGGCAGTTCACTGTCAATGTATTCTTCCAGCCATTTTTAAATACTATATAGGCACATTTTTCTTGTATGTGATATTAATGATATCATCAGATAATTTCTACATTCTGTTGGACAACATTTTCTTGGAATAGGAACAAATATAAATACCTTCCAATCAATTGATCAGGTAGCTGTTTTCCAAATTTATTGGCATAAATTAGTGTGTATGTCAAGGACCACATCTGTTGCCTGAAATGCCTCAACTGAAATGATGTTAGTTCCTGAGGTCTTTTTTTTTCCAATAACTTCAGTGTAGTATATACTTCAGTATACGATAGATAGATAGATAGATAGATAGATAGATAGATAGATAGATAGATAGATAGATAGATACACACACACGTCTTTCTTTATTATCATTGATTCTGGAGCTTTTTTTCCTGAAATGGTTCTATTTTGGTCAGTTATTTTTGGCACAGTGACTCTGTGTATTCCTTTCATTTTCTTTTGAATCTTCCTGCATCTTTCAATATTTTTGCCATGTTGTTGTTGTGTGCCATCAAGTCACCTGAGACTCATAGTGACCCTATGTACAACAGCTCTGAAGCCTGTCCTGTCCTGAGCCAGTCTCACATATTGCAACTCAAAAGTTTGTTCTTCATTTCTTTCACCTTGAGAAATCCCAAGCATGTTTTTCTATTTTTGTTTCCTAACTACAGCTATTTGCACATTTTGCTATTCTTAAGTTCTCCTATCAAATTAACCCTCTTATTTCAGTATTTTTTCCCTTTATTTTGGTTTATCTATGCTCTAGCACAAAGTTCAAAGTCTCTTTTGACATTCATTTTGTTCATTTCTTTTTCTCTGTCTTTGTAATAACATTTTGCTTTCATGATACATGATGTCCTTGATGTCATCCCACAACTCATCTTACTTTTGGTCATAAGTTCTATGTGTCAAACCTATTCTATATAGGTTTTTAATTCAGTTGGGATACTCAAGATCATATTTTTGATCTTCTGGATTTTTTCCATATTCTTCAGTTTTGGTTTAAACTTGCATATGAGTAATTGATGATCTATTCACCAGTCAGCCCCTAGCTATTTGTGACTCTTGATATTGACCTTCTCTATTGTCTCTTTCCATATATGTCGTTGTTGTTGTTAGTTGTCAATGAGCCAAGTACAACTCATAGTGACCCTGTATACAACAAATCTGAACCCTATCCTATCCTGTGCAAATAACACAATCTCTGACAAACTAGAGCCAGAGCTGCAGTCACTGTGTCAACCCACCTGGTTAATGGTCTTCCTTTCTTTCACCATCCCTCCACCTTTCCAAGAATGATGGCTTTCTGTAAAGAATAGACAGCCTCTCTGAGGTACATTTCCAAGGTATGTTATATGGAGTCAATATGATTCCTGTGTAGTTCATCAAGTGAGGTCCATGTATATCGTTGTTTATGGTGTGAGGTTGTTTTGGGGCTTTTTGTTTTGTTTTGTTTTTTAAAGTATTTGCAGGGAAGAGTGAGCACAGAATGAGGAGACTGTCACCAATGTCTTAAAGCAAAGTCTTGGTGAATAGCTAAAGTGAATACCAATTTGCTCCGCAAACATTAACTCAGATCATATTTTTTAAAAAAAGAGCAGGTTTACTGATTGGATAGAGACTGACGGTCTCTTTGAAACTAGTCACCTGGAACTGAAGTCAACTTCAAAGCTAAATTTTCACCTAAACAACAGATAGACCTTTAAGGAAAACAATACTAGGAAGGTACATACCCCATCAAAAAATCAACTACCTGAGTTGAAAAGGGCAACATTTACTCAGGTCAAAATTCAGAAGGCAGGAAAAGTTAGGAAAGGAGATGGAATAGAAGCAGGAAACACAAGGAGGAAGTGGAGAGAGTGTGATTAGACTGCAGTGATGACCATGGATGCATGAGGCAAACATGTATGAAGTATTAAGTGGAAAACCAATTGGCTCTGGAACCATCCATCCAAACATATGTGAAATATTGAGTGGAAAATGGATGTGCTCTGTAAACTTCATCTAATTGACAAGACAAGGTTAAAGGGAGGATTTAAATTAAAAAGTACAGATGAAAACCCACACACACACACAAAAAAAATCTATCATTTGAGCTCCAGTTTGATTTTTGTCGCAAAAGCCAAATTTTCACCTACTTATCCTTCTTCTTTGTTTCCAGTTTCACAAGTTTTGCAATTTTTTGCAGTTTTGTAACTTTTTTATAATTATTTTTTTTGTGTGTACCGTCAAATCAGATCTGACAAATACAGGATGAGATTGTCTCTCCTTCTCCAGCAGAGCATCTGGTAGATTGAAACTGCTCACATCTGGGATTGCAGTGCAGCTTCTTGCCACTAGGCCACCAGAGCTCACCACTTTTGTAACTTTTGTATTCCAGTTTCAAATTAATACTAATGCATCTTATTGCATGTGTGATGATTTCATAATGCAGAATTTGTATAAATTCTCAGTTTCTTTACTTTTGGCTTTAGTGATTGGTTTTCATTTTTAGTAATAGTTATATTATCAAGTCTTCCTTGTATGTATATGCATAATAGCCTATCATTCACAGCATTATAAATAATATAGTGAAATTATATTTCACTATAACATGAAAATGTCCTTTAGGACACCATTCCTCTTCAATTTGTCATCCCTTGCATAGTAGGTCATATGATTGCCTGATTAAAAATGGCAATTCCAGTCCTTCTCAACTCACTCATGGCTAGGAAAAAAGTTTTACAGTTCATGCAAAACTAAATAGAATATTTCTTAATTCTTCGTATACTATTTAGTGATTCTTGGTCCCCATGAAAGTAATTCTAACTAGGATTCCAAAGTCCATAACTTTTGACAACACTTAATAACTTAAATGCATTATAATCCAACTACAGAGCTGCAATATTGGAATTATAAAATATCTCAGCATTTAACTTAAGGAATTGCTGTTAAGTTCATAGATTTCACAAATTCTAAGAGTTTTCTTTCAAGGACCTGAATATTTAAAAACCACAATTACCAATGAATGTGAGTCTTTAATCTTTGAGATAGGAATCATACAGCCTAGTTGGTTGATTATTACAAAATATATATCCAAACATTTCATTATATATTCAATATATGTTGTTGTTGTTGTTGTTGTTAAGTGCTGTTGGCTTGTAGACAACTCACAGCAACCCTATGAATGAAAGCCCTGAACTTGTATAATATGACATACAAATAATTATCATAATGAAATAGTCATGAATGGAAAGGCAAGTTTCCTTTTCTACTGTGAATCAATAATAGCAGTTTCAGAGATAAATACAGGTAGCACGGGATAAAATAACAGGGCCTGGAACAAAACAAAACACAATATCATCTACCACTGTATATTTCCAATTCTTAGCCATTGTTTGTCTATTTTATTCCTTACAGCTCAAGCTTCAAAATTTTACAGTACTTTTTCTATGAATGATCACCACAGACAAATCCACATTATTATTCATCAAAATTTTTTTTCACAATGATACATGAATATTCTTTATGTTCAACTACTCTATAGGCTGATTGATTCTGCCTGTACTTAGAATCTGAAGTTTCTTTAGAATTTCCTTACCCAAAGAAGAATGGAAACACATCTTTATATATGACTTGAAAGTGCTTTAAGAAATAGTACAAAATTCTTAGTTTGTTTTTAAAAAATCTGTTTTGATAGATCATATGTTCTTTCAGTATTGGGACATCCAGTCATAACTTTTTTCAGTAAAAATTACCTTAGCCACTGGCTTAAGAGCAAAATTAGATATTTAAAATATTTCAAAATATCAAACCAATTATAACTTAATAACCTTTATAGAAATTATACTTTAACCTATTGCTTACCACATAACTTAAAAAATATTGTTTACATATTCAGAAGCTATATCAAGATACTTGATGAGTATATCCTAAAACAGGACACCAGTCATCAATTATTTTGGTTTTACTCAGGAGTCATAGTGCATTGGGAAAGTCAGCTGTGAGGGACCTCTCCAAATTACTAAGGAAAATGATGTCAGCTTGAATACTCAGGTGCACAAAATTCTACCCATGATCTTTTAAATCATTTGTTATGCATCTTAGATGGATACTAAACATGAGTGACAGATGGATTGATGACTTTGAATTGTGTTGTCATTGACTGGCAAAAGGACAAAGATATGCCTTAGAAACAGTATATTCAGAGTGTTTCTTGTAGACAAGCATAGTAAAGTTTTGTCTCACAAACTTTGAGCATGTTAATAGGATTTTCTATTCCTTGGAAAGGGCCATCATTTTAGGAAAGGTGAAAGCTTGGTAAAAGAGAAAAAGATCCTCAATGAGATGGACAGACACAGTAACTGCAGGAATGGATTCAAGTGTGTCCAAGATGATGAGGATGGCACAGGATAGGACAGGGTTCAGATCTATTGCTCATAAGCTCACTACAAGTCATACTCAAATTGAAAGCACTTAACAACAACAACAACAAATCATAATACTGCCTATTAATCCATGAAGAAGATTTTTGTTCTCTTGATGTTGAGATATAATCTATATTGATGACAGTAGTCTTTGATCTTGTTCAGTAAGTATTTTAAGTCTTCTGCACTTTCTGTAAGAAAGGCGGTGTCATCTGCATAACAGATTGTTGATGAGTCTCCCTCCATTCCTTATATTACATTCTTATATTTTGAAATGTAGACAAATATTCATCTCTTCCAGTTAGCTGGCCAGGTAACTATCTTCCAAATTTCTTGGCATTGCCCTCACACCTTTAGGCTTCAGTTACCACTCAAATAAACAGAAGCTCTAACCTGACTGGGCAATTCTCAACTCACTGAGCATAGATGAAAGATACTTGATGAGTATATCCTAAAAGAAGACACCAGTTATCAATTATTTTGGTTTTACTCTTACTTAATTTAGATGGACATATAGAATCCCTTTGGTAAATAAGGATTTCAACATCTTTCATTCTAGAAAGGATTAAATTAGTAGATCAGTTCATTTACTTTGTTTCAGATTTCTGAAAGTAGATGCTTAAATCTAGTTGGAATATTTTGAAAAGTCTGAACTATGTTCACTTTATATGCATAAATGTTGGGCTGTTTCTCCCTAAGAGGCAACATCTTCTCAGAAATAGAGATTTAATTATGTGCTACACATGACTTATAAATAAGTGGAAATGTAAATATATAATGTTTTAAAAGAATCTATGCTATAATTTCTGCATGTACTAAATTTGTTAAAATTATTTTTTGTTTCCAATTGATCAATATAATAAAGTGGTAGCTATCGACTCTTTCCTTATAAGATGATAAATTTAGAGTGATAAAATTCTTTGATATTTCTTACTCCATTTTAAGGTTCATTTTGCTAGAAATATAATTCTAGATTCATTTGATTATTAAGTTTGTCATATGTCCCTGTGATGCTGGAAGCTATGCCATGTGTATTTAAAATGCCAGCTCTGTTATCTACATGGAGTATGTTTCTACAGGGCTTCCAGACTGATAAAGACTAGGAAGAAAGATCTGGTGATCTAGTTATAAAGCAATTTTACCAATGAAAACCTCACAGGTAGAGGGTTAACATAACATCAGAAGATGAACTCCTCAGGTTGTAAAGCTCTTAGAGAAGAGCTGCTTCCTCAAAGTATAATCAGCCTTAGTGACAAGAAAGGGAGCTCTGGTGGCCTAGTGGCAAGAAGCTGTGCTGCAATCCCGAAGGCATGAAGTTTGAGGCCACCAGCTGCTCCACAGAAGAAGAATGGGCAGTCTCCTCTTGTGTGATTAGCTGCCTCTGAAAATCTGCTGGAGTGTCAGCAATGTGTTGGTCCCAACTCGACGATACACAACAACAACAACATTGACACAGATGGGGTAAAGCTTTTGATTTTCTTATTTATTTACGTAGCACCACTCAAAATGCAAAGAAAAAGCTAGAAATACCAAATAATAACCTGAAGGTAGAATTTACGAAATATGCATTTAGGAAAACTGGAAATTTTAAAAAGTGAAATGGATAAAGATTGATATCCTTGTAAGCTGCAGTGGGCCCTCTTTTTGCCATTTTAAAGCAAACAGTAATAAAGTCTATTGTGCTGGGAATCCAAAAAAATTATTTTTTGTTTCCATAAAAACATGGACTGCAAAAAAACAAACAAATATGTCTTGGAAAGGGTTTAGCCAGAGTGCTTTTTGGAGGCAAAGAAGATGAAGCTTTGACTCACATACTTTGGGTATGTTGCTAGGATGAGCTGTTCATGGAGAGGGACATGATGCTTAGAAGGATGGAGGGTCAACAAAGGAGAGGAAGACCCTCAACTAGGTAGACTGACATGGTGATTGCCTCAATGGACTCAAGTATGTCAGGAAGTATGAAGATGGCACAGAATCAAACCACCTTCAGATCTACTGTTCATAGGGTTACAATGAGTCATACTCAACTCAACAGCACCTAAAAACAACATGTTATCATTTCCACTTGTTTCTAAATTTGTTAAAGTTTTTTCTTTTTCATTTGTTTTCATAAAAACAACTAAAATCTTCAGGAGAATCATAATGAGCAATGCTCATTTAGATATTTGCTAGATAGTTAGAAAAGAAAATGTTTTGTTGTTATTGTTGTTAAGTGCCCTCGAGTCACAGATGACTCATAGCAACTCTGTGAAGGAGAGTCCTCAACGCTTGGGTGTCTTTCATCCTCTCTCTAGGTTCCTAGGGTTTCCAGAGGCAAACTTTTATGGAAGTGGATGCCACTCCTCCTTCCAAGCTTATTTTAATTGGGGAGCTCCACCCTGCTCTCTGTCCACATTGGGTAACCAACCATTAACTCATTTGACACATCAGTGTCACAGTATTCAGCCTCACAGCAACCACAAGTTACCGCTGTACGGCAACTTGTACACCAGCGCCATACGACCTAGAGGAATGTCTGAACAAAAACAATTAAAGACTTACAGGCTGGCATGCCCAAATGCTGGCCAACTCCTTGCCCCAGAGCCCCATTCATCTGGCACGTCTGCTCTGCCAACCCCCACGTGGGGCCAAAAGAACACCACAAATACCCGTAACCCTCAAACCTACTGTACCTCAAGAAGCCAGAGTCCAGATTCAGCTGACATGAAATCTCCCAAGACCCTAGGCGGGGCGTGACCTTACAGTGTTTTACCAGTCTGCACATCCAAATGCTGGCCAACTCCTTGTCCCAGACCCCTGTTCATCTGGCAAGTCCACTCTGTCAACCCCCCATATGGGGCCAAAAGAATACCACAAGTACCCATAGCCCTCACACCTGCCGTGCCTCAAAAAAGCCAGAGTCTGGAATCAGCTGACAAGAAAAGGTGTAAAACTATAAAAACAATGCTGCTTGATTAAGAAAAATTTTAGACATTTGAAGCTTACAAAAGGTGTCATGAGCAACTGAAATCCAAGACAAAAGTTCAGTGCAGGTATCATGAACCAATATAATCAAATACCAAAAGTACTCTAAAATGCAGAGGCATAAAGCTAACAATGGAGTACCCAAGGCCAATTAAAGTGAGTCTTTACTATCCCATAGTGGTAGGAAAGAACTCAACATGGAGGGTGATATATGAAGAGGGATTTAAGATACAAACCAGTATAACTGTATCACAGGAAAACAGGCGCACTGTGGGGAGAAGAAAAGAGGAATAAAAAGGCACACAGAGAAAACAGGTGATGTGAGACAGTTCTAAAAATCTAAGAAATTAGTTGTAATGGTGAATGTCTACAACTCAGCCCAGGAGGAAATAATTCTGGAGAAATATTAGAGAGATCAAGTTATTCAAATAGAGTTCATGTTTCTTACACTTATTTATGTGTTGCTGTTGTTGTTGTTGTTGTTGTGTGCTGTTGAGTTGAAAGCAGCTCATACCTGACCCTTCAGTGGGTTTTCAGAGGCAGAAAATCTCACAGGAGGAAATTTCCCATCTTTCTCATGGATCAGCTGGTGGATTTAAATAAAGTGCCTTCAGGTTCGTAGTATAGCTCATTACCACAAACCATGAAAGTTCCCTCAATTTATGCATTAAACAATGATATTATGTATGAAACAATGAAAAAAATTATAATAAGGATGACAAAAGATTTAATGCCTTTGGATTGTGATTTTTGGAGAAGAATACTGAATATCCCATGGACTGGAAAAAGAACAGGTATGTCTTAGAAAAAGTGTACTTTGGGAAAAAGTGCTTCTTGGTGGCAAAGATGGTGAAGCTTTATCTCATATGCTTTGAGCATGTTGCTAGGAGAGGTTATTCCTTGAAAAGAAACATCATACTTGGAAATATAGAGTGTCAGTGATAAAAAGGAAGGCTTTCAATGGCATGGATTGACACAGTGACTATAGCAATGGTCTTAATAGTGTTCAGGATTATGAGGATGGCACAGGATAACACAGGGTCAGATCTGTTATTCATAGAGTCACTAAGAGTGGTACTCAATCCGATGGCACCTAACAACAAACAAAAACATCCTTGGGAAAAAAAACATCATGCTTGGAAAGGTGGAGAATCAGAAAAAGAGAAGACCCTCGAAAAGATGGATTGACAGAACGACTGTAAGAGCGGGCTTGAGTGTGTCACAGACGATTAGGATGACACAAGATAGGGATCCACTGTTTATACAGTCATTATGAGTCTCAAATGACTTGAAGGTAGTTAACAGTAACAACATACCTTGGAGATATTGCAGGCTCAACTTGTATTGCATTGCAATACAACCAATATCACAGTAAAGTGGGCCAACATGTATTTTTTTCATGTCCATGTGCATATAAAAGTTATGTATAAAAAGAGGGAGAATAAAGTAAAATAATATTCTTCCTGTTTTCAACAGGAGTACATAGATATGAAAGGCAAGATGTAATAAGGGGATGGTCAGTACCACACCATTAAATATAGGATAGATACAGAGAGTTATAGTAGAAATATAGGGAGAAAGTGGGAAATCAGTGGTTTCATTGTGGCTATACAAATTAATGTTGTCCTGAAAACTAATTTGCTTTATAACTTTCTCTCAAGTATAATTCTTTTAAAAGGGAAAAAAAGTTATGTTCGTACAATTCCATACTCTATTAAAGGAGCCCTCCTCCATTGACAAATTACAGACCAGAAATACAGTGAACGATAAACAAAATTTACTCAATTGCAGTTGGTTTGGCCATCTATCAATATTATTTAATTTATTTTATTATTTTGTTTGTATGTGTACTATCAGATCAGATCAGACCAGTACAGGAGGAGATTACCCCTCCTTCTCTAGCAGAGGATCTGGTGGATTCAAACCATGTTCCTCTGGGATTGCAGTGCAGCTTCTTGCCACTAGGCCACCAGAGGTCCCATAATATAGAGTTTTAAATACTGTGAGAATTACCAAAGTTGAACAGAATTAAAAAAATGAGCACGTGTCCTCGGAAAAATGGTGCTGATAGATTTTTTCAACATAGGACTGCCACAAAACTTTAATTTGTGACAAAACATAAAATATTATCTGCCAAGAACCATAGAACAAAGCATGCCTTGTTCAGTGCCTCCTTTATGCATTACATTGCTTCTAGAATACAATGATCTAGAACATGAAGGGAGATGGAAACACATGTGAAGACTGCTTACCCTGCTAATATTTCCTAATGTCTCCACATTGAGTAAAGACCACAACAAAAGGTAAATAATTTTACATAATTTGGAGCTTTTACTAGTTGAAATATATGCAAACAGGTATGCATTATTACCAACTAATCAGAATAATTTCCAGATATTTTCTCCTTTCTCTGAGGCTTGTACTTGATACTTTGAGGTAGATAGGTACGGTAAAAATGATGATTGAAGTGCAATCAATTCTAACTGAGCTGAATTATTTTATGAATGTGCCCAGAATGCTTTCTCACAGAAAACACGCCAACCCAATTCTGAACTTAGTTTAGAATCTTCCAGGGAGTACAACTGCATTTAGTATGTTATCACAAACACTTGTGATTCCCTTATTATATACAGAATCATCTAGAGATCACTTATTGTTGCTGGATGGTGCTCAGTGGGTTCCAACTCACAGTCACCCCATGAACAAAACAATGATACACTCCAGTTCTGAATCATCTGCACAATCTCTGTTGTGCTTGATCCTGTCATAGGACCCACTGTGTCAATCCATCTCATACAGGGTCTTCGTCTTCCCCACTTCTACTTTTCCAAGCATTATGTCTTTCTCCATGGACTGACCCCTCCTCATAGCATAATCAATAGGGCAAGGGAACACTGCATGGTTTAAAATCAAGAAAGGTGTGCATCAGGGATATACCTTTTCTCTATATCTATTCAATCAGTGTGCAAAATGAATCCTTCAAGAGGTTGAACTTTATAAAAAAGAATGTGGTAGAATAGAAGCCAAGATGGCGGCAGTGGAGAAAACAGCTTAAGGAGCTGGAAGAGTGGCAAGCTGCATAGAAATGAGCCACCAGAGAGACTGACGCTGCACAGAGACAAACGCAGCATGACGTGGACAGTCAGTATTTGAGTCAGAACTTTTATTAAAATAATGAAATCTGGGTGCCACAGGAGCGAGGAGCAAGCTATGGACTCTACAGAAGTCGCCAGTCAAGCTGCTGTGGAACCCACCTGCCAGAAGTAAGAAGGTCAGCGGGAAATTGACGGAGTTTTCTTGGGTCCTTCCAACCAGCCAGGAAAGAGTGGGTCAGTAGGAATTTGACAGAGTTTTCTTGGGCCCCAGTGACCCAGGACCCCGATAGGGTGTGGGCCACTGGGCGAGGGCTTAGGGTGGGCGTTGCTAGGCAAGGGTTGCTGAGCAAGAGCCCTTGGGTAGCAGACGGACAGCTGGAATATGAGTGGGGACCCTGCTCGTGAGCACACCCAGACAACTGAAATCTGAGTGAGGTCCCTGCAAGTGCCTGACCCACCTCCATCTGGCTCCACATCCATGCCTACACATCCAGTTCATTAACTTGTCTTTAATCGGGAGCACTTTGGTGTGACATAGCTATAAGAGGCTACTCTCAGAGGCCCTGAATGGAAACTTCCCTTTACTCAGAAGTTCAGAGAGAAACACAGGCAGGGTAGCTTCCCCACCGATTTCTAGAGCATTGCTTTCAGATAAAGAACCTATCAATGTCATGAAAAGAAGGCTATCTATCCCACACTATACACAAGTGCAAAGAAAGATGTCATCCACAAAAGGTGACATGGTATCAATGGGGTTTCTGAAGGCAGAAAGTCTGGCATAGAATTTAAAAGAACAATGACTGATTATTTTCATTGGGTGAAAGACAAACTTGAAGACTTATAGGATATTGCAAGCAAAAACCAGGAGGAGCTTAAAAAAATCCAGAATAATGCAAATAAAACAAATGAGGTATTAGTGGCACTGGAAAAATAAGAAACCATGATCCAAAATATGAAGTCCAGTGATTCAGATGCTGTCAACATGATGCAGAGACATATGATCAGAGGTGAAGAGATGCAACACAGAAACAGTGAAACAGAAGATAGAATTGTCACCAATGATCTGCTAGAGCAAAAAGCAGAATCAAAAAGGAAGGAAAAAGAAGAAAACCTAAGAATATTGTGGGACACCACCAAGAGAAAAAAAATTACATGTACACCACTGGAATCCCAGAATAGGAAGAAGCAAGTAAAGGCACGGAAAAAGTTGTGGAAGAATTACTAGAGGAAAGCTTCCCAGGCACAATGAAGAATGAGAGAATATATATTCAAGAAGCTGAGCGAAGACCAAATAGAATAGAGCACAAAAGAAAAACACCACGGTATATCATAGTCAAATTAGCCAGAACCAAAGATAAGGAGAGAATCTTGAGAGCAGTGAGGGAGAAACAAAGAGTATCCTATAAGGGAGAACAGATAAGATTAAGTGTCACTTTCTCAGCAGAAACTATGCAAGCAAGAAGACAGTGGAAGGACATATATCAAACACTCAAAGAAAACAACAGTCAACTAAGAATACTGTACCCAGAAAAACTGTCCATCAAATATGAAGGTGAGATCAAGATATTCCCAGAAAAACAGAAACTAATGGAGTTTTTTAAAACAAGACAAGCATTGCAGGAAACACTGAGAGATGCCCTTCTTACAGAGGTGCCACAGAAAGCAGCATGGACCAAGGTAACTAGCAACACCACCAGAAAGGACTCAACAAAATGTTAGCAATAAAATGCTACCTCTCAATAATCACACTGAATGTGAACGGTTTGAATGTACCACTGAAGAGAAAAAGAGTAGCAGACTGGATTTAAAAAAAAAAATACATCAATATGCAGTTTACAAGAGGCACACCTGAAAAATGAAGATAAAGAAAGACTAAAAAGGTTGGGGGGAAATATACCATTCAAATGGCAACCAGAAAAAAGCAGGAGTAGTGATATTAATCTCTGATAAAATAGATTTCAATGCAAAAGCCATCACAACAGACAAGGAAGGTCACTACATAATGCTTAAAGGGTCAATAGAAAAAGAGGAAATAACAATAATAAATATCTATGTACCAAATTAAGGACTGAAAAATATATAAAACAAACAACAAAACTGAAAAAGGAAATAGACAACACTAATATAGCAGTGTGAGACTTCAATACACCACTTTCAAGAAAAAAATAGAACTACCAGAGAAAAGTTCAACAAAGATGTTCAAGAATTAAAGCACACAATAAACTAATTCAACCTCATAGATATTTATAGGATAATGCACACACACAAAAAAAAAACACCCAAACCAGCCACAAAACCCCACAGTATACCTACTTCTCCAATGTTCATGGAACATTCTCTAGAATAGATCACATTTTAGGTACAAGGCAAGCATCAATAAATTAAAAAATATAGAAATAATAAAAAGAATTTTCTCAGACCACAATGCAACAAAATAAAAAATTAATAAGAAGAAGATAAAGGAGGAAAAAACTGTACATTTAGAAGCTGAACAACAAATACCTTGCTTCAACGTGAGTGGGTACTAAAATAAATAAAAAATGAAATAAAAAATTTCTTGAAACAAATTATAATGAAAACACCACTTATCAAAACCTCTGGGAAATAGCCAAAGCAGTAATCAGAGGTCAATTTATATCAATAAGCAAAGATATCAAAAGGCAGGAAAAAATGACCATTGACATTCTAACCCAACATCTCCAACAAATTGAAAAAAAACAGCAAGAAAACTTAGCACCTTCTAAAAATAATGAAATTATAAAAATTAGATCAGAAATAACTGGAATAGAAAACCAAAAAACAATTGAAACTATTAGCAAAACTAGGAGTTGGTTCTTTGAAAAGGTCAATGAAATCGACAAAACACAAACAAAATTAACAAAGGAAAAGATATAAATAATAATAATAAGAGATGAAACGGGCAATGTCACAAAAGAACCAACTAAAGTAAAAAGGCTAACACTGGAATATTATGAAAAATTATCCTCAAACAAATATGAAAACCTAGAGGAAATGGGCAATTACTTAGAAATTAACAACCCACCTAAACTGACACCATTTGAAATTGAAAACCTGAACAGACCCATTATAAAAGAAGAAGTTGAAAAGTTAATAAAATATTTTCCAGCCAAAAAAAGTTCTGGACCAGATTGTTTTGCAAGTGAATTTTATCAAATATTCAGAGAAGATCTGTCACCAATTCTACATAAACTATTTCAGAAAATAGAGAAAGACGGAATTCTCCCAGACTCATTCTATGAAACAACCATATCGTTGATACCAAAGCCAAGTAAAGACACCACCAAAATAGAAAACTAGAGGCCAATATCTCTCATGAACATAGATGTAAAAATCCTGAATAAAATCTTGACCAGTAGAATCCAATGATACCATAAAAGAAATAATTCACCATGACCAAGTAGGATTCATGGTTCAACATAAGAAAAACAATCAAATATTTTTTCCCAATCTGTGGCCTTCCTTTTTATGCTAATGGAGAAATTTTTAGATGTGCATAGGGATTTGATTCTTAGAAGGTCCCATTCATCTATTTCATCTTCTCCTGGTAGTAGATTTTTCAGGATGCTTGGAAGATTGTTTAGTTGTGGACTAGGACTTCGAGTTCTTCCAAGCTTTTCTTTAATGAAATGTATAGTATTTGGTTTTAGTCCTATGTCCATAATCCATTTTGAGTTGGTTTTTGTGTATGGAGTGAGGTGTGGATCTTGCTTGAGTTTTCTACAGGTAGTTTTCCAATTTTGCCAGCACCATTTGTTAAAAAGGTTGTTTTTTCCCCACTTAACTGCTTTCATCTCTTTGTCAAAAAACAAGTGACCATAGGTAGATGGGCTGATTTCTGGATTTTTCTATCCTATTCCATTGATCTATGTGTCTGTAATTATACTAGTACCATGCTGTCTTGACCACCACAGCAGTGCACTAGGATTTTATATCAGGGAGTGAGAGCCTCCTACCTTATTCCTCTTTTTAAGGAATGATTTGCTTATTTGGGGCCTCTTTCTATTCCAAATGAAATTGGAAATTGTCTTTTCCATCTCATTGAATTTGTATTGGGATTGCACTGAATGTGTAAATTACAATATCAAGTCTTCCTATCCATGAACATGGGATATTCTTCCACTTCTCCAGTTCTCTTTTTGTTTCTTGTAGTAATGTTTTATAATTTTCTTTTAATAGATCCTTTGCTGAAACTGAGGAGGACCTGAAGAGCTTGCTGCAGAGGGTCAAGGACTATAGCTTCCAATATGGATTGAGGCTCAATGACAAGAAGACAAAGATTCTCATCACTGGACCAATTGGCAGCATCAGGATGGATGGTGAAGAGATTAAGATTGTACAGCTTTAGTTTGCTTGGCTCCACAGTCAACATTCTGGGAACCAGTAGCCAGGAAATTAAAAGATGTATTGCCACGGGAAATTCTGCTGTTAGGGACCTCTCCAAAGTACTGAAGAGCAATGGTGTCTCATTGGAGACTAAGATGCGTCAGATACAGGCCATGGTCTTTGCTATATCATTTGTTATGCATCAGAGAGTTGACTAAGGAGGATAGAAGGGGAATTGATGCCTTTGAGTTGTGGTGCTGGAGAAGAGTATTGAGGGTACCATTGACAGCTAGGAAAACAGATTCATCCTGGAAAAGGTTAAATGGGGCGGCTCCTTGGAGGCAAGGATTCTGAGGCTCCATCTAACATACTTTGGACACGTTGTAAGGAAGGACCGGTCCTTGGAGAGGGACATCATGCTTGGTAAGGTGGAGGGATAGCACAGGAAGGGAAGGCCCTCTATGAGGTGAATTGATTCAGTGACTGGGGTAATTGGGATGGGTGTGTCAGAGACAGTGCAATTGGCACAGGACAGAGCAGAATCTAGGGCTGTGTACACAGGGTCATTATTAGTCGCAAGCTACTCAACGCACATAACAACAACAACACATCCTTTGTGCTTCAGGTTAGATTTACTCCCAGGTATTTATTCTTGTGATTAGCAATTGTGAAAGGTATTGTTTTATCTAAAATTTATAAAATACTTGAGCACCACAACAAGATGAAGGTAGATAACCCAACTGAAAAATGGGCGCAGGATATGAACAGACACTTCACAAAGAAGACATTCAGATGTAAACAAACACATGAAATGCTCAAAATCCATAGCTTTAAGGGAGATGCAAATAAAAAAAAACTATGAGATATCATCTCACCCCAGTCAGAATAGCAAAATTTAACAGAACAGCAACATCAAATGCTGGCAAGGTTGTGGAGAAACTGGAACCCTTATTCACTGCTGGTGGGAGGGTAAAATGGTGCAACAACTATGGAAGGCTCTATGGTGCTTTCTCAAAAAGTTAGAAAAACCATTTGACCCAGCAATTCCACTATTGGGAATAAACCTCAGTGAAACCAGAACCACCAACCAAGAAGATATATACACATCTATGTTTATTGTGGCTTGTTCATAATAGCAAAGAGTTGGAAACAACCCAAGTGCCCATCAACAAATGGATAGAGAAACCCTGGTATATTCACACAATTGAATACGATGTTGCACTGAAAAACAAAGAACTTATGAAATATTATACAAAATGGGTGACTCTGGAGGACATTATGCTGAGTGAAATATCTCAGTCACAAAAGGATAACTATTGCATAATGCCACTGTTGTAAAACGGGACTGACCCTGGAGTTGTGAGGAGATTGAGAAGGAGGGGATAAATAATGTATACTGCATTGAAACAGATGGGGAGAGAACTGTTTAAAAGGGATATATGGTTAAGTATTATTGTTGTGACAGTAGTCCAGAATAAAGGCTGCATAGAGGAGTGGACTTGGGTGGAGGGATTGTATAACAGTGCAAGAATTTTCTTATACTTTACAAAG
Source organism: Elephantulus edwardii (assembly GCF_000299155.1). NCBI lineage: Eukaryota > Metazoa > Chordata > Mammalia > Macroscelidea > Macroscelididae > Elephantulus > Elephantulus edwardii. Next base: position 9,364,061 of record NW_006399780.1, on the reverse strand, counting down.
ACAAGAGTGAATTGGGGGTGGAGGGATATGCAGGGAGAAAAGTACAACAATGATTCAATGGAAATCCAAAGTCTCTGTAAACTTTCATTAAAACAAATTTAAAAAAAAAAAATACTGGTGGTACAGTCCTTATCAGGCACTGCTAACCAAAAGATCTCCAGTAATCTGAATCAACCAGCAACTCCACAGGATAAAGACTGGAAATCTCCCTCTTTAAAATTTGTAGCCTTAGAAATTAACTGATTCAACCTGAGTTTCAGTTGCTTTTCTTACATATATATATCAAGCACTACAATACTCAAATTAATGACACTGAATTGATAAATGGCCTTCCTTTCAATAAAGAAAAGACAAAAGAGAAAATAAAAAGGATGTGGCCTCAGAATTGGAGGAAGACTCATTAACAATCTGCATTATGTAGAAAACACAAGCTTATTTGCTAAAAATAAGGACTTTAAACATTGATGCAGGAGATCAAAGACTACAGCCTTCAATTGGGATTACGTCTCAACATTAGAAAACAATACTCACTGCTAGACCAATAGGTAACATCATGATAGATGGAGAGAGAAAAAATTGAAATTGTCAGGTATTTCATTGTGCTTGGATACACAATCAATACTCACAGTATCAGCAGTCAAGAAATCAAAAGATGTGTTATATTGGAGAAATCTGCTGTCAAGAATCTGTCCAAGATGCTAAGGAGCAATGTTTTCAGTTTTAAGAGTAAGGTACCCTGGTCCAAGTCATGGTCTTTTCACTTACTTGCTATGCATCTGAAAGTTAGACAGTGAATAACAGAAGAATCAATGTCTTTGAGTTGCAGTGAGAAGAGTACTAAATATCCCATAGGCTTCCAAAAGAACAAATATCCATTGGAAAAAGTGTAAGCAGAGTGCTCCTTAGAGCCAAGGATAGTGAAACTTTGTCTCTTGTATTGTGCACCTGTTGTTAGGAGCATCTAGTTCTTGAAAAAATAAACCTCATACTTGGAAATGGGGAAAGTCAGTGAAGAAGATGAAGATCCTCAACAAGTTTGACACAGTGATTGTAACAATGGGCTCAAGTATATTGCAAAATGAACAGATGCAATGTGTGGGTGGCAAAGTATGACTTATGCTGGCTCTATAAAGGGAATTGTCCCTATCAATAATATCAATAGCAAAAAATAGCTACTAGGTCTGACACACTAGCCTTTTGCTCCTGTACCTGTTTCTATCAATCATTCAGGTTTGATATTCATTGTTGACTCACTTTACTCAGAGTTGTGTTATTAAGAATGTGGTTTATTAGGGAAATAGGAAGTGGGAGAAGCAAAAATATTTCTCACAATGCAAATCCATATTTAGTAACAGCAAAACACAATTCTTCAACTAGAAAAGTCAGTTTCACTTCAGCAATACAAATTCAAAGGGCCTCTGATTTCCTCACTCGTCAAGCAAAGTTTGCCTCAGAGCATTTATAAGTCAACTTTTCCTTCAATCATCAGGAAAACACAGCAAAACTTAACTTTGGTCTTTATCTCGGGGGTCCTCTAGTTACACCTTGCCATAGTTTCTCCACCACCATCACCAGGGACTCACCACCAGGGTCTACCTCAAGTCCTGCTGTGCAGTGTAGGAAGCACACTTTCTCTTTTCTTAGACTCACAGCCGTTGTTGATTTCCAAGACCATGTGTCTGCAGTTAAGGAGCTGGGGACCAGAAGGGAGTAATGTAATGGCTAGAAAAGCCAACTTTTAAGCTAATACCACATATAGGAAAGATAACAAGGATGACACAGAACACTACAAGGTTGAGATCCACTGTTCATACGGTTGCTATGAGTCATAGCCTACTTGACAGCACCTAACAACAACAGTGTAGTTGGAAAAAACCCTAAACTTCCAAATTCCTTTCTGTTCTCACTTGTGACTCATAGACCTCTGAACCAATTCTAGCTATTGGGAAAACACATAATGTTCAATTACATCCTTAGCCATTTCTCTCTCTTGATCTGATCAGGCACACAATTCTCTCACAAATAGATTTCTTTTAGATTACAGAATGCATGTATATTGGAACTATAAAATTGGTGGTGTAAGTCTTCTGAGCAGTTTGCTGTCTCAGTATGTAATTCCTTTGACATATTGATCATAAAAATGGAGCCTTCACTGCACAAATACTTGGCTGTTAGCCAAAAAGTGGGTGATTTGAACTTACCAGCTGCTTCATAGGGGTGGGAGTCAGGGGAGAGATTTAATCATCTGCTTCCTTAAAATTTAAAGCCTTGGAAAATCTTTAGAACTGGTTTTTTTGGGGGGTTGTTTGTTATACCCTGTCCCGTAGGGTTACTATGAGTTGAAATTGTCTCAACAGCAACAAATGAGTTGAGGTATTTGCTTGTGGGAGGCTCTGATGAACTTATCTGTACAGTGGTTCACAGTTAACCAAAGGCTATGGCTCTGGTGGTTTGAATCTGCCACCAGCTCTTGGGAAATAGATGAGCAATCTTCTTCTGTGCCCTTTACAGCCTCAGAAACTGGTTGGAGGGCCACCTATGAATTGGTTTTGATTTAACATCAACGAGTTTAGTTCTTTAAACCCAATAGGTCAAAAATAACCCAGTTCTACTAAATCACATCACCATATGTGCACAGTGGGTAACCATATTGATAAGTTACTTACTTATGCATCAGACAAACAGAGCAGCTGTATCTTGCTCTAATAAATTCTAGGAATACAGAGAGAAATCCACATCAATCATTTACCTTTAAAATCTCCAAAGGAGATTGATAACATGAATACTTTAAATTAATAGTTGTCATAGACTGAAACAAATAAAATCAGAATGAAGCCTATACTGAAGCTGAGTTCATAAGAAATATTTCAAAATTAAGAAAAAAGAAACACAACATCAACAATTCAACCGTCTTGTAAACTAAATGTATAAAACACACTAGTAAGAAAAATCACATCCAGTTTCTTGGTTTGGGGTTTTAACAAAGTGATTTGATTTTTTTTTTTTTTAACCATAAAGGTCAGCAGGGATATGTCTATCTTAATTTTCTTCCTTTTTCCCAGGAATTAAAGAAAACAAGAAAAGATAAGCAATGAATTTAAGAGACATAAAGAATGTCATTACATCTTTCCAGAGGGTAACAACTTTGATAAAAAGTCAGAAAGGAAGGTAGTATTTATAGGAAATTGTGACTTTCTACCCAGAAATAGAAATGGTAATTTTATCATAAATAATACAATTCTTTTTAGCATTTTAGAGAACAAAGAGCTATTAATGAAGAATATGAGTAGTGGTCAACATGTACAAATATTAAATACAAAAGTGAACATTCCTTTCTAGGCATCCAAGGTCAATAAGTACCTGGGCTCTTCCCCATCCCCTTTGTATACCTACAACTAAGAAAGTGAATAGTATCAAAGGAGGGAGTGGAGCAGACTTACTAATTACTAATTAGTTACCTATTAAATGATCACTATTTTTATCGGCTTTTTTTTTTTTACTACCTGATTGCTTCACTGCAGTTCTCCCAGCTCTTGAAAGTACCAGTATATAGAGGTGCGTTTCTGCTTCCTTCTGTGGATAGGACCATGGGAAGCAAGTAGGCTAAACACTTGTTTTTTTTCATCTACAGCAAATACATTTATCTACTCCTTTGCAGTCCTGTGTGAGCTGATGGGATTTACTGATTTTAGCTAACAATCAGCTGTGGCCTCTTCTTCTTTTTTTTTTCTTCTTAAGCTTTATTTTTTTTTCATAATTTTAATAAGCATTTACAGAGATTTTGGATTTCCATTCATTCATTGCTGCACTTCTCTCCCCGCCCAGCCCTCCTCCCCCCAGTTCACTCCTCTCTTTCAAAAGTAAAAGAAACACTCCCTCCCTGGGACACAATCCCCCACACCCCTCCAGCCACCCCGTGTACATTCCACTATGCAACCTTAATTGTAGACTCTTGTGATAACCATAATACCCTATCATACATCACTTTTAAATTATTCATGCAGTATACACAATTTCTTTAAGTCAGTCAGGACCTGGTGGGTGCACCATTGTATTTAAAAGTCATTTGGGCCTAAGGGGTGTTAATTGTTTTGGGGAAGAACATTCTTCTAAGTGGTACAGCAATTAGTCTGTCAGTTTGCTGTACTTCGGAAACTTGGGGTTCCTGTGATACTGAACTCCATGCCACTGGTGTGTTAAATTCCATAATGGCTACCCATGGTGAACAGTATTTGGTGGAGCTACCAGATTAAGACAGGCTTGGAAGCAGGATTGGCATCCACTTGCTAAACAAATGCCTTTGGAAACTCTATCAACATTAGAGAACAATGATAGCTATAGAACAGGCTTCAGATCATAGGGTCACTATGAGTTGTGCTTGACTCAATGGCACTTAACAACAGCAACATGCATTTAACAACAGCAACATTACAGTAGAAAAAAAATACATTAGGGAAATATAAGACAATGTTAGATGCAAAGAGCCCGATAATGCAAAGACTAAGCATCCAGCTGTTAAACAAAAGACTAGGAATTTAAATCTATCCATTAGCTCTACAAGAAAAAACTCTAGTTATCTGCTGCCATAAAAATTATATTGTACACTGTCAAGTCAACCAACCCATAGCTGACCCTAGAGCAACATTTTAGAGGCAGTAAGTCACACAGGAGGATATTGCCTATCTTTCTTCTACAGAGAGGCTGGTGGATTTGAACCACAAACCTTTGTATCAGTAGCATAATTCCTTACCACTAAGCCACTATACTCTATGAAGAAGAATATGACATCAAGATTGGAGGAAGATTCATCAATAACCTTATTCAGATGACACAATCTTTTTTTTAATAATCTTGCCACAATAGATCAAACACTGTAGCCTTCAATATGGACTGCATTTAAAAATCCATATTGTTGTACCTCAACAATCTTTAGTTTAAGAAAAAATTCTCTCAGTGGCCCTATAGGCAACATCATGACAGATGGAGAAAATATTGAAACTGTTAACAACTTCATTTTACTTGTATCTACATTCAATATACTGGCTACTAGGAGTCAGATCAGGAGAGGAATGCTCTGGGAAAGTCAGACAAGGACCTCTCCAAATTATTGAGGAGTAATAATAGAGAGCGTTAAACCAGGCTACTCCTTGGAGGAAAGGATTCTTGGGCTTCGTCTGACATACTTTGGACATGTTGTAAGGAGAGACAGGTCATTGGAGAGGGACATCATGCTTGGCAGGGTAGAGGGACAGTGCAGGAGGGGAAGACCCTCTATGAGGTGGATTGATTCAGTGACTGGGGTAATCGTGATGGGTGTGTCAGAGGCAATGTGGTTGGCACAGGATAGAACAGGGTTTAGGGCTGTTGTACATGGGGTCACTATGAGTCGCAAACAACTCGATGGCACATAACAGCAACAACAATAATGTTAGTTTGAGGATTAAAGTGCCTCTGATTTAGACCTAATATTTTCAATTCTTATGCTGCTGAGAGTTGGACAATGAATAGGATGACAGAAGATGAATCATGCCTTTGAACTGTAGTGTTGGGAAAGAGTACTGAATACCCCACAAGTTGCCAAAAGAACAAACAGATACATCTTGGAGAAGGTGCAGCCTGACTGCTTTTTGGAGGCAAAGATGATAAAGCTTTGTCTCACATACTTTGGGCATGTTGCTAGGAGAGGTTATTCCTTGGAAAAGGACATCATGCTTGGAAATGTGGAGGAACAGTGAAAAAGAGGAAGAGTCTCAAACCAGGTAGAATAACACGGTGACTGCAGCAATGGGCTTAAGTGTGTCTTAGATTGTGGAAATGGCACAGGATAGAACAGGGATCAGATCTGTTGTTTATAAAATAGGCATGCATCATACTTGACTAGACAGCAGCTAACAACAAGATGTCACCAGAAGCAAGAAAATTCTGTGGGGCAGTCTTGCTCTATCACATGAGGTTACTTTGAGTCAGAATCCACTTGAGAGCTTTCAACAATGCAACTGACAATAAAGTAATAGAAGACAAATCTCAACGGATACTAACTTTTTCAGGCAGGAAATTCTAATCTGCCAGTTACTCCAAGGGAGAAAGATGGACAATCTCTTCTTTTGGAATTTACTACCTCTAAAAACCTGCCAAACGGTTAATTATGAGTTGGTTCTGACTGGGCAGTACTAAACAACAAAAGCTTTTCACAATAGCCTTAACTAAAGTACAGCTAATGTTCTTTTGTATAACATTTTAAGAAGTAGAATAGGATTTTCTCCCCTCTTAGCCTAGCAATTAACAGGTTTCCTTATCACATCTATAGTCCTTTTAATACTGTTTACCTGTCTGCCCTGCAAGCTATAGGAAGAGCTACTCCCTAACTAGGACTCTTTGTTGATCCTTGTCTACCTAACAGTGCACAGCTGAGATGTTGTTGTTGTTGTTGTTGTTGTTATGTGCAGTCGAGTCACCTGCGACTCATAGC
>NW_006399780.1:9351354-9355157 GCF_000299155.1 Elephantulus edwardii | reverse complement strand
TATGAAAGCAACTCCATTTTTCCTCACTTTTTCATCTCCAGAGTAATATATCATATGGTCATCCGACTCAAAATGACCCATGCCAGTCCATCTCATCTCACCAATGCCTAGTATGTCAATGTTTATGTGTTCCATTTCTTCCTTAACAATATCTAATTTTTCTACATTCATTGTTCTCACATTCCATGTCCCAATCACCAGTGTCTGCTTACAACTGTTCCTCTTCCTTTGTACTTCCATACTTGAAAACTCAACCTCCTTTGCCGTTTCTGTTATCTAAATGTGTTCTGTTGTACATAGGGTTTTCAGAGGCCTGCTATTTCAGAAGTGGATAGCCAATCCTTCTTCCACAGCTGAGATAGACTCCCTTAAATCCAACAGTCTGTAGCTGAAAATTACCCCCTTTTAGTTGTAGAACATAGGACGGCACAGGTTATATCTCCAGGACCTTAACAAGAGTAGGTATATTACTGTGACACTTGGACAAAGGAACATGCTGAACTATCACCAGGCCTGCATATTTGAACAAGAGAATAAACTAAGTCAATTACCACACAATTTATTGCCCTGTACCTCCACCAGACAAGCTCTGGCAGATTTCAAACTTGAGAGACACATTTGGGGAGCTCAGAGTCCCTGTTTCCCTTATGCTTGTTTTTATGTACCTTAGAGTCAGAACTGACTCAAAGTTGACCCTCCAGTAGGTTTTCAGACAGTTAATTGCAAAGAAGGAGAATGCCCATCTATTTTCTGCAGAGTAGGTGGTGGATTTGAACATCATGCCTTTGGATAGACAGCATAACTCCTTACCTCTAAGCCAGAGCTCCCTCCTATCTGCTAACACATAAAATAAAAATTCTGCTTTTCACATTCCAATTCCTATATCTAAGATCTTATTTTTTCAGACAGGTAGCAGAATCCTGTTTTTCCAATAACAATAATGTCTGACACAGGGAAAATGTGAGATTTTTACCCTTAAGCAATCTCCTCTTCTGTTATTAATTGCTTCTGAGAACCAATGAGAAGGGTCAGGATGTTCAAACTCGACAGTACGCAGCAGTATAAAAGGAGGGAGCTCAGGTGACCTAATAGTAAGAAGCTACACTGCAATCCTGAAGGCACATGGTTCAAATCCACCCACTGTTCCACAGGAGAAAGATGAACAATGTCCTCACATGCAAGTTACTGCCTCTGAAAACCCACTAGACAGACAGTTACCTGATAATACTCAAAAACAAAAGTAACAGCAACAGAAGAAAATGAATTATATAGAGTGTATCCTACATTTGATATACTGAAGATACTCATGACAGTAAGGAATCAGAACCAGGCTCTCAGCAATAAGGAGGCAGGAGTTTACCTGATAAAACACATAAGCCACAGAAAGAAAGAAATAAATTGAAGAGGAGGAAAGAATTAGCAAACACACAAAAAAATAAAGATGATATCAACAAGTCTCTGGGAACCCAAGTTTCATGGTAAATAGGAGAAAAATCTCAAAAAACAAGAGTTGGTATCAGTCACTTGCAACTCAGTAGAGACTATGGAGACGGTATGCCTTTGAAGGTATTTGCATGTTAAATTTAAAACCTTTGTCTCCTCAGCTTTCTGTTCACCATGCTTTCCTCATTTCCATCCTTCTTTGCCTCCATCGCTGGTGTCTTCTCTATTCACTTTCATATAGTTTCCTCATCTCATCTCTAAAGGTCTGTATTTCTCAGAGACATCAGCTCCCCTATTTATTTTGACAGTTAATGATACCAAAAAATATCTACAATTTACAGCTCTCTCCTGAGTTCCAGATGCATGCACCAATCTTTCCATTTAAAGGCTTTACAGACATCTATAATGCAAAATAGAACCCATAATATGCCTTCTACAAATCTCCTGGGAATCTGCCATGCAGTTTTACATCCTTTTCCATTGATTCTGTTCTAAAAACATCTCTGAAATGCAGTTCTAATTGTACCCATTGTGACGGCTTTCAGTCCAGGTCTCAGTATTTCTCATTACAATTACTGCAAAAGCTCAGAATGAGTTCCTCTTCTCTATCTGGTCTCTCTCTAATCTGTTCTCCATACTACAGCTGGAGTAAGTTTCCTAAAATGGAAATCTAACTATATTCTTCCCCTAGATAAGTCCCTTTATTGGTTTTTGGGACCAAGAATGTCTTAAAATGTTTTATAATGCAATATAACTCAAACTCACTCCTATCTAGTCTATTGCAACTCATAATGACCCTCTGTTGGATTCATAGCTAGAAGTCTTAAAGGAGTAGATTGTTCGTCTTTCTTCCACAGAATCATTGGTAGTTTCAAACCACCAGGGAAGTCTGACCATTTGGTCTGTTTTTTTGTTGTCAGGTGTCATCAAGTTGAGTATGACTCATAGCAATCTTAAGAACAGACAACCTAAACCCCTATCCTGTGCCACCCTCACCATCTCCAAAGCACTCAAGCCCATTGCTGAAGTCCCTGTATCTATCCATCTCATTGAGGGTCTTCACTTCATTCACTGACCCCTTCATCTTTCCAAGCATGATGTCCCTCTTCAATGAATAGCTTTGCCTAGCTACATGTGTGAAAGACAAAAGGCTGCTCCCTCTCCAAGATATATTTGTTTGCTCCCTTGGCAATCCATGGGATATTCAGTACATCACTAAAATTCCTCTCTTATTAAATGCTAAGCTTTTAGTAACCTAAGAGCTTTCACCACTTTATTCCGTACCTTCACACAGTAAAACTTGCCCTCTGTAGAGTGTTCCAAACACTTTCTCATGCTTCTGGGCAAAATGGTTGCTTATGCTGCACCTTTGTTCAATCTATTCTCATTCCTCACATTCACTTCCCACTTTAGAGACCATTTTCCAACACTTCTAGTTCTACTTATCCTTTTCTTTATCAGCTCAGACACAAATCACTTCAAGCAACATATCCTGTTTCTTTCTTCCATCACAAAGGAGTGCAAACTAGATTCAAGCTCATAACACTCACAACACTCAGGCTTGTCCTCTATAATTGCTTGCTAACTTGTCGTCTCCTCTGATAAGCTGTGATCTTCTAGTGGCAGCATTATTCATCTGTGCACCCTCAGCCCCTTGGGGGGAGGGGACACATAGAAAGAGTTACTAGAATGATATCTATTCTATGGCTTTATGGAATAAATTTACTGGAGAGTGACAAGCATAAACATGTGCAAATCAAATTGAGCCAATTCAATCATTTTACTTAATGCTGGTCTTGTTTAGAAATGCAAAGAAACTTAACTGTTAGGATAGTACTCTGTACATAGCAGGAACTCAATAAATATTTGCTGAATAAATGCTCCTGACCACCAATGTTGTTGTTATCATTATGTTCTATCAAGTCAGATCCAACCCATAGCTAACAGCTCCAGCGTGTTTTCTGAGGCAGCAAATCAAATGAAAGGCGATTGTGCATCCTTATCCCATGGAGCAACTGATCAAACTATGTGCCTTTGGGTTGGCAGTGCAACTTATCACTAATAGTTCTGAGCGATAGGTACAGAGATACAGATATATTTCCGTAGATAAATGCAAGTGATATCAGCAGGATAATGCTACTATGAATGGAGTATGGACAGTCTTGTTTAGGACTGTTGATCTGGGAAATCATTACTCTTTCAGAAGGAAAAAATGTAGAAGAAAGGAAATAAGTATTTTTTTAACACAATATGGTAGTCATTAGCCATATAGGACCTGAAAAGAAAACAGCTGGTTTCTTATATTGCTTTCATGAATATTTTACTCTATTTGTTGTTTTGTTGTAGTTGTTATGTGCCGT
>NW_006399780.1:9313044-9350544 GCF_000299155.1 Elephantulus edwardii | reverse complement strand
TTGTTGTTGTTGTTGTTAAGTACCGTTGAGTCGCAGGTAACCCATAGCGACCCTATGAAAGAGAGTCCTCAACACTTGTGTGTCTTTCATCCTCTGTCCAGGATCATAGGGTTTCCGGAGGCAAGCTATTACAGAAGTGGATGCCACTCGTGCTTCCAAGCTTTTTTTAATCGTGGAGCTCCACCCCACACTGACCACATTGGGTAACCAACCATTAACTCATTTGACACATCAGTGTCACAGTGCTCAGCCTCACAGCAACCACAAAGGCAAATTAAGCAATACTATTGACCTACTCACCTGTTCTCTCTCAAAAATATCCATCAGGTGTTCAAGTCCAAGATTCCATACTAACTTAGTTATGCTAAAATCTACTCCTGGAACCTTCTTTTTCTTTACTTTCACTAATGTTGCTTCTGGAAAATTGAGAGCACATATGTGGCTCACATTACATATTTATTCATTTAACATTTTTTATTGTCATTTGAGTGGAAGTTTAAAAAAATAATACTGAGTTTCTTTTTTAATGAATTATACATGTCTATTTTGTTCTATAACTCTATAATAACTGATCATTTATTCATTTCACAATGACTTTTTGTACTCATAATTCATTCTGTTAAGATTGTAGGTATGTAGATAGGACACATCCCTGATGTACAGCCTTCCTGATTTTGAATCATGCAGTGTTTCCTTGCGCTGTTCTAATGACTGTCTCCTGGTCCAAACATAGATTTTGCATAAGCACAATCAAATGTTCTGGGATTCCTATACCTTTCAGAGTTAGCCACAGTTCGTGGTGATCCACACAGTCAAATGCCTCTGCATAGTCAATGGAACACAGACAGACACTCCTCTAGTACTCTCTTCTTTCAGCCAAGATCCACCTAACATTAGCTATAATGTCCCTAATACCACGGACTCTGTTAAACTCAGCCTATATATCTGGCAGTTCTGTTGGCATACTGTTCCAGTCATTGTTGGATAATTATCAGCAGACTCTTGATGAAATGGATTGTCTCAGTGACTGGGGTAATGAGAGTAGGTGTGTAGAGACAATAAGGATGGCACAGGATAGAGCAGATTTCAGGGCTATTGAACAAAGCATCACTATGAGTCACAAGTGACTTGATGGCACATGACAACAACAACAAGTGCAGGGTCAACATTGTCCCAAATGTTTGATTTTCCATATAACTCCATAATTTCTAACATCAACAGTACCGCTTTCATTCCGTTTCTTCACTCCCTTAAGTCCCTTGGGTTCAGTGTATCAATGGAAGGTCTCTCAGAGACTCAGATATGTCAGATAAATGATTCATATGGTTCTAAGCATGCAGGCTGGTTTTACAGAGACTGGTGAATGTTGTAGGAAATCTGTTGGAGAGTAGCTAGAAAACCAATATGGATGTCACCAAAAAAAAAAAAAGAAGAAGAAGAAGAACTTGCATTGAGGTCCCAGGAACTTACATAAGCCGCTAGTTGTTGTTAGGTGCTATTGAGTCAAGTAGGACTCATAGCAACCCTATGAATAAAAGGTCTTTACCTTGTTCTATCCTGTGCCATCCTCACACTTCCTGACACACCAGAGCCCATTGCAGCAGTCACTATGTCAATCCACTTGGTGGAGTGTCTTCCTTTCCTCCGTCAATGCTACACCCTTCCCAGCATCATAGTCCTCTCCTGGTAACATGCCCAAAGTATGTGATGTGAAGCCTCATCATTTTTGCCTCCAATAAGCACTCTGGCTACACCTTCCCCAAGACATATTTGTTATTTTGGCCATTCATGGGATGTTCAGTAGTTTTCTCTAACATAAAAGCTCAAAGACATTAATTCTTCTGTCATCCTATTCATTGTCCAGCTCTTAGATGCACTGCCAGTGATCAGAAAGACTTTGGCCTGAATCAGACAAACATTAGTACTCAGATTGACATCATTACTCCTCATTAATTTGGAAAGGTCCCTAACTGCATATTTTCTAAGTGCAATGTTTCTCCTTATTTCCTCACTGCTCAAACCAAGGGTGTTAATTGTGGATCGAAGGAAAATGAAGCTTAACAATTTCAATCTCCTCCCTACCAATCATGATGTTGCCTATTGGTCCAGTCATAAGAATCTTTGTTTTCTTGACGTTGAGATGCAATCCATACCAACGGCTACATTCCTTGATCTTCTGCAACAGGTGCTTCAAGTCCTCACTTTCAGCAAGCAAGATTATATCATCTATACAACACAGGTTATTGATAAGTCTCCCTCCAATCCTGATGCCATACTCCTCTTCATAGAGTCCAGCTTTTCAAATAATTCACTCAGTAGATATATCAAATAAGTATGGAGAGAGAATACAACCCTGACCCATTTTCTTCTCAATTTTAAACCAGGTGGTATGTTCCCCTGCTGTTTGCACAACAGCCTTCTAATCAAGGTTCCCACCTTGATCTTCTCTCCTTAATAGAATAATTCTGCACAAAATAAACAGCTTATCATTGACTTGGAAAGACATTCTGAAAGATATACCTTTAACACTGAAGACCTTTCTTCTGCTTATCCTAATAAATAGTCATTGTCTATCAACTAATTTTCTAATCCCAGGTTCCCAACCCAGGTAACCATACTAGATTGATTGTCTCTGTATGTAAACATTTCTCTAGCTTTTTCAAACAGTGGTCTTCTATAATATTTGTCTTTTTGTAATTTATTTCACCCAACATAATATCCTCTACACGCATCCATATTGTGTAGTGTTTCATGAATTCTTTATTGATTACTACTGCAGAATAATACTCCATGGTTTGAATGTGCCATAGTCTCTCTATCCATTTGTTCATTGGTGGGCAACTGGGTTGCTTCTATTTCCTTGCTATTGTGAATAATACTGCAATAAACATGGGCATGAATACATTTGTTCCAATTGCAGCTCTTATTTCTTTAGGATATACTCCTAGAAGTAGACTAGTTGGATCAAATGGCACTTCTATTTTACAACTTTTAAGGAAGTGCCATCCTGCTATTTTTAGTGCTTGTACCATTTTATATTCTCATCAGAGAGTTCCAATTTCTCCATATCTCAACCAATGTTTATGGTTTGTGGCCCAGTTGAACTTGTGTTACTGATAGGATATGGTATCTCATTGTTGTTTTGATTTGCATTGTTCAACTAGCTAGTGCATTTGTTAGTTGAAAAATTCCAATCAGTATCCAATCTATTCTTGAGGCCTTGTTTTTTGCCAGTGTTTTCAGTGCAACTTGAACTTGTTTGTTCTCATTGGCTATTGTTCATGAGGTGCTTCCTAAAATTTTTCTGTGTTGATAGTTCTTTTTGGTACCATGACTATATGTATTCCTTCCATCTTCTTTTAATGCTTCCTGTATCACTCAAGATTTTGCCCATGGCATCTTTTAGTATTTCAGCTTGAGGCTTGAATTTGGGTTTCAGTTCTTTCAGCTTGAGAAATGCTGAGCAAGTTCATCACTTCTTATTCTCTTACTCCAGGTCTTAGGACATTTTGCTGTAGTATTTTGCTTTGTCTTCTTGCACTGCCCTCTGAAATGTGTTTAGCTCTTTAACTTCAGCATCTTTTCCCCTTGTTTTGATATCTTGACACTCTAATGCAATTTTCATAATTTCTTCTAATGTCCATTTTGGCTTTTCCTTTATCCTCTGTCTTTATAATGACCTTTTGCTCTATTCAGGGAAGATATCCTCGATTTCATTGCACATCTCCTCTGGTCATCAATCATTGAAGATAAATGTCTCAAATAGGTTCTTTTTTAAAAAAATTGGTTTGCTTAAAAGTTTGTATACATTGTGTTTCACACTATTCTTCACATTGTTTTTCACACGATCATTCTAATGCATTATATTTTATAAAATTGATCATCATTATCCTGTTTTTACACTCAGATCCTTCCCATTTCCCTCCCCCACCTCCCTTCACCCACCAAATTGTGCAACCCTGTCATTTCACCCCTTCCCATGCCCACTCCTCTGCTCTCACCCCTTAGAAACAGTTCAAATGTCCAACCACAATAAAATATATTGAGAAAATGTGGCACATTCACACAATGAAATACTATGCAGCACTCAGGAGCAATTATTTTGAAAAATAGGTAACTTGGGAGGGACTGAGGAGCATTATGCTGAACTCAGTCTCGTTTGGACAAATATTGCATAAGCCCATTGTTGTAAAAATATAAGGATAACTAGTAAAATATGTATGGGAGTTCAAAGCTCTTCTTAAAGTGATTTTTTAATTCAGGTGGAATAGACTAGAGGTCATGTTTTGCTTCTTGTGAGTTGGATTTAATCTTCAGCTTTAATTTTAACTTGCACATAGATGATCTGTTCCACAGTGAGCACCTGGTCTGGTTCTGACTCTCAATATTGAATTTTTCCAATGATTCCTTTCACAGATGTAGTCAATATGACACCTGTGCAGATCATCAGGTGAGGCCCCTGTGTAAAGTCACCATTCACATTTCTTTTAAAAAGTATCTGCTGTTAATAAATCATTGAATATACAAAATACAACCTTTCCCTCTCTGACCTCATTTCTGTCACCAAGTCCATACTTTCCAACAACGATCCTTCCTCACTGTTTCCATCGTCTGTATTCCAGTCTCCAATAATTATGAATGCACCTTGATTACATGTTTGATGAATTTCTGACTGTAAAAGTTGACAAAAATCCTTAATCTCCTCCTCTTTGGCTTTAGCTGTTGATGCATTAACACTTTGGTGCCAGCAGTCAGGAAATCAGGAGAAGTATTGCTCTGGGCAAGTATGCTATCAGGGACCTCTCCAAAATATGATGTCAGTTTGAAGACCAAGATGCATCTGATTAAGGCCAGGGTCTTTTAAATTACTTGCTATGCATCTGATAACTGAACAATGAATAAGGATGACAGAAGAGGAATTTATGCCTATGAGTTGTGGTGTTAGAAAAGAGTAATGAATATCCCATGGGCTGCCAAAAGAACAAACAGGTATATCTTGAAAAATGTGCAGCCAGAATGTTCCTTAGAGGCAGGGATGACAAAGCTTCATTTCTATACTTTGGACGTGTTGCTAGAAAATGCTATTCCTTGGAAAAGGGTATCATTCTTAAAAAGGTGGAGAGTCAGCAATAGAAAGTAAGACTCTCATGGAGATGGATTGACATAACTGCAGCAATGGTCTCAATTGTATTAGAGATGGTGAGGATAGGACAAAACAGGACAGTATTCAACTCTGTTGTTCTTAAGGTTGGTATGAGTTGTATTTGATTTGATGGCACCTAACAACAACGATAGGTTCTTCATGTACTTGTTGGTCATCTGAATGTCTTCCTTATTATAGAATTGTTCTATAATCTTGATAACATTCTTTTGCCCCATTACTACTTCTGTTTTCAGTAGCAAAGCTTTGGAGTTTATGATAATAAAAATCCTCTTCATTTAAAGTTTTAACTTTCTTTCACATTTCCACTGGAATGCAACCAAATCTACTCATTCAGAAGAGTGCTATCTACTGACGAAAAAAAAAATGGTAACAGCTCTGGAAGTAATTTTATCATTTGAGCCCTATTTGAGTCTTTGAAACTTCCTGCAACTCATAGTGACCCTAAGTACAACAGCCCTAAACCCTGCTCTATTCTGTACCAACCTTATTGTCTCTGACACACCTACCTCCATTACCCCAGTCACTGGAATCGATCCATCTCACTGAGGGTCTTCCTCTCTTGTGTTGTCTCTCCACCTTCCCAAGCATGATATCCCTCTCAAAGAACTGGTCCCACCTTGCAACATGTCCAAAGTATGTCAGATGAAGCTTCAGAATCTTTGTCTCCAAGGAGCAGCCTGGTCTCATCCTCTCCAGGACAAACTTGTTCATTCTCCTAGCAGTACATAGTATATTCAATACTCTTCTCCAGCACCACAACTCAAAGCTATCCAACACATAGCAAGTAATTCCCAAGACTATGGCATGGATCAGGCACACCTTAGTCTCAAGTCTGATATCACTGCTTTTCAGTACTTTGGAGAGGTCTCTGACAACAGACTATCCCAATGCAATTCATCTTTTCATTTCCTAGCTACTAGTACTAGGAGTTAATATCACATTCAAGCAAGATTCAGTAATATTACATGCAAGCAAGATTCCACTGAAAATTATCTAACAACAACTGGAACAGCACATCAACAGAGAACTGTCAGAAATGCAGGCTGGTTTTAGAAGAGGCCGTACTACTAGGGACATTATAGCTAATGGTAGATGGATCTTGGCTGAAAGCAGGAAGTACCAGAGGAATGTCTATCTGTATTTCATTGACTATGCAAAGGCATTTGACTGTGTGGATCACAATAAACTGGCTAACCTTGAAAGGAATGGGAATCCCACAACACTTGATCATACTTATGCGAAACCTATACTTGGACGAGAAGGCAGTCATTAGAACAGAGGAAGGAAACACTGCATGGTTCAAAATTGGGAAGGTTGTATACTAAGGATGTGTCCTATCTCCACACCTTTTTAATCTATATGCATAACAGATTGTCGGGGAGACTGGGCTCTATGAGGAGGATCTTGGTATGAGGATTGAAGGAAAACTCATCTACAATCTGCATTATGCAGATGGCATAACCCTGCTTGCTGAAACTGAGGAGGACTCAAAGCACTTGCTGCAGAAGGTCAAGGACTGCAGCCTTCAATATGGATTGAAGCCCAACATCAAGAAAACAAAGATTCTCCTCCCTGGGCTGATTGGCAGCATCATGATACAGATGGTGAAAAGAGAGATTGTTAACAGCTTCAGTTTGCCATACATTGTGTCTTTCAAAATTAAGCATTATTGTTCTATGCCCGCTATTACTTCACCTTTTCAGATCCCACTGGATCTAGTTTTTGTTGTTGTTGTTGTTATGTGCCATTGAGTCGCTTGTGACTCATAGTGACCCTATGTACAAGAGCCCTAAACCCTGCTCTATCCTGTGCCAACCTCTCTGTCTCTGACACACTCATTCCCATCACCCCAATCACAGACTGGATCCATCTCATTGAGAGTCTTGCTCTCCTGTGCTGTCCCTTCACTCTCCCAAACACGATGTCCCTCTCCAAGGACCTGTCCCTCCTTGCAACATGCCCAAAGTATGTCAGACAAAGCTTCAGAATCCTTGACTCTAAGGAGCATTCCAGCTTCACCCTCTCCAGGACAAACCTGTTTGTTCTCCTAGCAGTCCATGGTATATTCAACACTCCTCCAGCATCACAGCTCAAAGGCATCAATTCTCTTCCTATCATTCCTAGTCACTGTCCAACTCTCCGATGCATAGCACCACAGAGCAGCCATCGCCAGAAAAATAGTTTTTGGTATGTGGGGAGGAGACAGAGTCAGACCATTCCTGATCCCACCATTTTATCTCAGGTCTGGGATACTGGATCTAGTAGCAGAGGTAAAGTTTAACAAGGCAGCTTGCAATGTTAGATAGGGTGTAGAGATTGAAACTCTCATTCACTGTTGGTGGATTGTAAAATGGTACAACCACTCTGAAAGACAGCTTAATGTTCCTTAAAAAACTGAACATAGAAATTCTGTATTACGCAGCTCATCCACTTTTAGGAATGTACCTCGAGGAAAACAGAACTGAGACACAAATGGAGATTTGTGCATCAATATATATAGCAATGTTAGTCACAATAGCCAAAACCAGGTAACAGCCCAAATGTCCATCAACAAATGGAGGGATTGAGAAACTGTAGTACATTCACACAATGGAATACTAGGCAGCACTCAGGAACAATGATTCTTTTTTAAATGTAACATGGGAGTAGCTAGAGAGTATCATATTGAGTGAACTAACTCAGTCTCATAAGGACAAACATTGCATAAGACGATTATTGTAAAATAGAAGGATAAGCAGCAAGATGTGTATAATAGTCTAAAGGGTGAAGGGGTGGAATGGGACTGGGGTGAGAGAAAGGGGAAGTCATGAAGTTTCAGAGTTTGGTGGGCAGAGGGAGAGAGTGAAGTAGTTAGGATTATTAATTTTATTAAAGGAAGTTATCAATATAAATGCCATTATTATATCATAAAGGAAGTATTTAGTAAAATTCATAATACACTTGTATGATCATACATCCCCCTCTATATATACACTTCCTTAACTAAAAACATTTTTCTCCAGAAGGAATGCCCAATATTGCACACAGAAAAGTTCTTTTTTATTTTTATTTCTCTTTAAATTTTTCCTTTATTCTTATTCAAGACCAAAACAAAAGGTTTATATTCTTCTAATATTTTATAAAGGCACTCTGGTGGCTTAGTGGTAAAGAATTACACTAACAGCCCAAAGGTATGCTGTCTGAATGCATGGGAGAAAGATGAGCAATCTCCTCCAGTGAGATTAACTATTTACTACTGCCTCTGAAAACCTGCTCGAGGGTTGAGCTATGGGGTTGGTTCCAATTTGACAGCGCATCGCAACAACACTGTATAACTTAAGGTACAGTCAGAGACTCTTGGCATTAAATTTCAATTGTTTCTGCAGCTCAGAATTCAGAAACTCAAAGGTAATCATTTTTAAAGAAGACAACAGCAAAATTAATAACTGGGCTCTGCATTGTTTCTTCTTATTTTGAATACACATAGATTGCTCTAAGGCCATTAAAAATTAATACTGAAAGTAACATGATATTGACCAGCTAACCAGAGCAGCATTTCCAGGTAGAAATAAAATATTCTGAAAACTCAATTCACATGCATGTTTTCAGATTAAACAGACATTAAATAAAAATTTAAAAAATCAAACAAACAAAATGCACTTAATGCTATAGTCTCATTTATGCCCCAAAAACCTCTGCTTCTGCCCGAGCTCCTTGAACATTATAAACAGATTTACATTCTCAGACATTCGCTGTGGCAGTCTCACCACTGCCGGGACAAGACCCAAAGGCCAGGCATCATTTTATGTTGATTGATGGCCTTTAGTCACTCTGCCTCATAGGTTGTGACCATTTGAAACCTCAAAATGAATGAAGTCAAATATAACGGGCTCTCCTGTTCAATGAAGCAAGGTGACAAGACTGGGAAACCAACCGTTCTGTCAAAAAAAGAAAATGTTCTGCCCAGACTAATCTGTCAGATTTTCAAGCCGACTGACACATTTTATATTCTGTGCATACCAAGTATCTGTCTGTTATTAATGCTAACAAAATAACTGACAATATTTCTTCTATAACAAAAATATGTAACTTAAAATACAATCTATGCTACTCTCTTAAAGCTTTAATTATACTCATATGTATTTAAACAAAAACGTAATCAATTAAGAAGCTTGCTAATGAGTACTGTTTAGAATTTTAAAAGAGGAAATTGGCTAAAAAGTTTGAATTAAGAAAAACAAAAGAATATCCTGAAATCATTTCTTAAAATCAGATTTTAGAAGATTATTTAGTAGAAGGTATTAAAAACATATTTATGTATAAAAAAAGACTTCCAAATTGCATAAATCAAGTTTATATTAAAATGTGTATGTTGGCACAGATAAGTAGACTTTAATGGCACAATATAGAAAGACATAAGAGTGGCTATAGGTCCATGAATTAAAAATTATAACACTGGAATTACATAAATGATGTTAAGTGGGTATCTCAATAGTCGAATGAACAGTAAGTTTTTCATTTTCACATGTAATTTTGTATTTCCAAATATTTTTAAATCAGTGCATGATAATAAAAAAAATTCATAACTACAATTTATGTAATTTATATTTCATGATATATTTTTATCTGGTGTCCTCGTGCTCTTGCTGTTGTTGTTGTTGTTGTTGTTAGGTGCTGTCAAAGCAAGTACAATGCATAGTGACCCAATGAACAGGTGATCTGAACCCTGTTCTGTCCTGTGCCATCCTCATACTTCCTGACACACAAGAACCCATTGCAGCAGTCACCGTGTCAATCCACCTGGTCAAGGGTCTTCCTCTCCTATGCTGACTCTACATCCTTCCCAGCATCATGTCCCTCTCCAAGTAATAGCCCCTCCTAGCAACATGCCCAAAGTATGTGAGGGGAAGCTTCATCATTCTTGTCTCCAAAGTGCACTCCAGCTGCACCCTCTCCAAGACATATATGTTTGTTCTTTTGGCCATCCATGGGATGTTTAGTAGTCTTCTCCAACATCAAAGCTCAAAGACATCAACTCTTCTGTCATCCTTATTCATTGTCCAGCTCTCAGATGCACAGCAAGTTATCAGAAAGACTATTGCCTGAATCAGACACACTTTAGTCCTCAAACTAACATCATTACTCCTCAATAATTTGGAGAGACCCCTAACTGCAGATTCTCCCAGTGCAATGTGCTCCTTATTTCCTGAATGCTGGTACCAAGGATGTTAATTGTGGATTCAAGTAAGATAAAGCTGTTGACAGTTTCAATCTTTTCTCCATCCCTCATGATGTTACCTATTGATTAAGTGGTAAGAATCTTTGTTTTCTTGACATTGAGATGCAACCCATACCGAAGGCTATGTTCCTTGATATTCTGCAACAAGTGCTTCATGTCCCCCTCACTTTCAACAAACAAGGTTGTGTCATCTGCATACCGCAGGTTATTGATGAGTCTCCCTCTGCTAAGTATTAATAAATATCTAAGCAAAACTCTTACTATAACATCTTTTTTTCATGTTCATGGTGACCTAATCTCCAGCAACTTTTGATTAGAGACTTATTTGATAAAGCATTAACAGAGCTCTACCTGCGATTAACAGACAGAGGTAGAAGCTGGTCATACATGATGATACCAAATGCATGTTCTTTGAACTGAAAGTGTTTATAAACATTATAGTGATCAAATAAATTTAAACTGTCAGTTATAATTAACAAACAAATGCCTCAATCATAATTTGAAGGAGGATGAAAATTGAACACTTCCAGGGATGTGGCTTCCAGTAGGCATGGGTTTGTAGAGAAAAAAGAATCATTAAAGTATGGGGACGGAAATTCCCTCAACACTGAGACACATCCATCTTTACTCCCCTATTCCAATGATCACTGTCAGCAACTGAAGTGTGAGAAAATACTTAGATTAATGTTTTCCTGGTACATTGGAGAATAGATTGAAAAGTTTACAGATGTGAGGATAATTTACCTACCATCAGATGAGTACATTAATCAATAAAGCTTTTCCTTGGTCAGAAATAAATTTTGCCTAAACCTTTTATAAATTCCAAAGAAATTTTCATGTTTTAGTATCAAGAATTACAATTCATGTTGTTGTTGATGATGGACATCATCAAATCAATTTCCATTTGTAATAACTGCACTGAGCAGAATAGACTAGTCCCATAAGATCTTCTTGTAATCTTTAGGAGTACAAATCATTTAACCTTTCTCCTATGGAGATGTTGAATGAGTTCAAACCACCAATCTCTCAGTTAGCAGACGAGCTTTTTAACCATCTGTGCTATCAAAGCGCTTTATAATTCATGACACACTAAAATGGAAATGTCTGATGTTTTCTATTTCTTTTATTCCTTTCCCCCCCCTTTTTATTCTCTTTACTTACTTCCTATCCAGATAATTCTCCACTTTTCTCTGAGTCTCAGAATGCTAATCCATATATATAAGATACCATAAGAGCTCCCTTGTTGGGTGATTTTAGTCAATGAATAATTAAACTACGAGACCAGAGATCAGAAGTTGTGCAAGTTGGAGAATGTATTTCCTAAACTCTATCTGTACCATATTTCTGGTCAAAGCCATATCCTTTCAGAGATACAGCTTCTGCTGCTGCTGCTGCTGCTGCTGCTGCTGTTAGGTGCCACGGAGTTTAGTAAGACCTATTATGTCTCTATGAACAACATGTCTGAACCTTGTTCTATCTTGTACCATTCTCACACTCCCTGACACACTTGAGCCCTGAATTTTTAGCAGTCACTCTGTTTCAGTGTCAATTCATCTGAGAGGGTCTTCCTCTCCTTTGCCAACCCTCCACTTTCCTCTGTATAATGTCCTTCTTCAAGAAAGAGTCTCTCCTAAGAACTGTAGTCTCCAATATGGATTTAAGCTCAACATAAAAAAAAGTTATTCTAAACATTGGGCCAATTAGCAGCATCATGATAGAGAAGAAATTGAGATTGTTAACAAACACTCTTGGCACCAGCAGTCAGGAAATCAAAAAATGAATTGCATTGGGAAAATCTGTTGTCAGGGACCTCTCCAGAGTGCTGAAGATCAACTATGTCAATCTAGAGAATAAGGTATGTCTTCATAATGGTCTTCATAATTACTTGCTATGTGTCAGAGAGTTGTACAATGACTAAGGATGATAAAAGAAGAATCCATGTCTTTGAGTTGTAGTGCTGGAGAAGAGTATTGAACCTACCATGGACTGCTAAGAGAACAAACAGTTCTGTTCAGGAGAGGATGAAACCAAACTGCTCCTCTTTGGAGGCAATGATTTTGAAGCTCTGTCCAGTTCTTGGAGAAAGACATCATGCTTGCAAGGGTGGAGGGACAGCTCAGAAAAGGAAGACCCTGGAAAAGATGGATTGACACAGTAACTGGAGTAATGGAAGTAAGTATGTTGGGGACAGTGAAATTGGCTCAGGATTGCGCAGGCTTCAGAGCTAATGTACAGAGGGTCACTATGAGTCAAAGGCAACTAAAGGGTGTGTAACAACACAACAGCTGCATGCCTGAAGTATGTGACACGAAGCTGCAACATCTTAGCCTCCAAGGAGCACACTGGCTACACTTTCACCAAGACATATTTATTTGTTCTTCTGGAAGTTCATGGGATATTCAGCATTCTTCTCCAACACCACAGCTTAAAGGCATCAATTATTCTGTCATTCATTGTCCAGCTTCCAGATGCATAGCAAGTGATTAAAAAGACCATGGCTTGAATCAGATGAACCTTACTCCTCAAACTGATATCACTGCTCCTCAAAAATTTGTAGAGGCCTATGACTTCAGATTCCCCAGTACAATTATGTCTCTTGATTTCCTGACTACTGGTACCAAGGGTGGATCCAACTAAAATGAGATGAGATGGTTAACAACTTCAAACTTTTCTCCATCAACCATGATGTTTCCTATTGGTACACTGGTAAGGATTTTTATTTTCTTGATGTTGAGATGCAATCCATATTGAAGGCTATATACATTGATCAAAACATATCCCTCTAGATGGTCCATTTTCCATGACTCTATATTCACTGAATTCCATTAAAATTGCTTCTCTCTTGTCTCTCTACTCTAGTGTTGTTAATACTATTATTCCAATGATAGTTTATCTAGTTTATCACATTATATCAAATCTTAATCACTCCTATATAAGTGTGTGTATATATATATATATATATATATATATATACTCAAATGAATACATATAAATTATATATATATCAAATGAAATGAATATTGCTAGTTTATATCAGTAAAAATATAAATAATTACAGAAATAAATTATAAGAACATCTGATAAAGGCAGATAAGTTTGGGTAGTAATAACATGTTGTTGTTATGTGCCATTGAGTCATTTGCAACTCATAGCAACCCTATGTACAACAGCTCTGAACCCTCCTCTATTGTTGTTGTGTACCATCAAGTCTGAACCCTACCCATAGCTGACCCTCCAGCAGGGGTTTTTGTTGTGTTTGGGGGGGGGGGTTGAGGCAAGTAATCACACAGGAAGAGATCACCCATCTTTCTCCTGGGAAGCAACTGGCAGATATGAGCTGCGTGCCTTCAGAATTACAGTGAATATTTTTACCACTAGTCCACTAGAGCTCATTGAGCCAATTAATTTCATTTTATCCAATACACCTAGCTCCATTATCCCAGTTATTATGTCAGTCAATTTCATCCAGGGTCTTCCTCTCTTGCACTGTCCCTTAACCTTCCAAGCATGATATCCTTCTCCAAGGACTGGTCTGTCCTGGCAGCATGCCCAAAGTAATGATATGGATATTAAAAAAACAAAACAAAACAAACACAAAACAACCAAACCCACTAGACTGGAATCTATTTCAAGCCATAACAAATCTATAGGACAGAGTAGAACCAGGGTTAACAGGTTGTAATCTTTGTGAATGCATACATACTTTCATGGCTTTCTCTCATGGAATAGGGTATCTGGTGAATTCAAAGTGCCAATATTTCAGTTAGTTAGCAGTGAAGCACTTAATTACCGTGCTCCTAGGGCTCCATGATCTGAGAACATTACCCAAATAATTAAGATTTATTATGTTGGCTGAAGTTGCGGGGAGTGGTTCTAATAGTTTGTTTGGTTGATTAATTAAAGCCTTTTTAATAGTGACCTGCCAGTAGAGAGATGAGATGTGGGCTTCCCTAGTAAATTATAAGAAAAGTGGTGATTTAAGCAGGTAGAAGTGTGATAATGGATTTAGCATGTGGATTATGTTTAGCTACTTATTAACCTTATGTCAGGGTCAAGAAAATATTGGTGACAAGAGCCCCAGCATCCCTGAAAAGCTTCAGATGGTTGTCTCTGTTGCCTTGAAATAATGATGAGGACTTTTATCCTTGAGTTGGGCTCACTTATTTCAGTAGCAATAATAGGGTCATAGGGTGGCAGAGATCCAGTTGCGAGGCTCAACTATTAGGGGAAAAATTAGTCCAATTATCTTCATTTACCACAGAGAAGGAGCAGCAATAAAAGTGGATTGACTCAGAAAACAGTGAATGTTAATCACTGGCTTCCTGTGAAAGAAAAAGATGTGTGACCAACTAAGACATTGCTTGATTAATGTAATCTGGAAATCACCATGACAGCAAAGATACTGACAGTGGTGCTCATTCACAGCTTCTCAGCCAATTCCTAAACCTACTCCAGTTTACAGATCCTGAACTTCTGTAGAGATGTTGCCAGTCTGAATCCAGACACTCTGTTCCATGGAGAAAGATGTAGCAGCATGCTTCCATAAAGATTACAACTTCCTTTGTTCTATATGTTTGCTATGGCTGCTAATCATGAGGTTGGCAGTTCTAATCCACCAGGAATACAATGGGAGAAAGATGGGTAGCCCTACCTCCTTAAAATTTATAATCTCAAGAACATAATGGAAGGTCACTTTGAGTCCGAATTTACTTAACAGAAGTGAGTGAGCTATACAAAGAGATATTTTCGGAAAATGAAATCACAAGTGCAACTACACAGAGGTAAAACTATGACGAGAATTAAAGCCAAGATAACCAGAGAGCTCTTATGGAGCAGTCCATCGAGAGTTGTGCTAACCCAGAAGCGGCACCTCTCTATTGGTTCCAACCCACCAGGGACTCCACTGGGGAAATACAGGCAATTTACTCCTATGCAATTGACAGCCTTGGAAACCTAATGGAAGGTGAGAGATGAGCTGGTTCCAACTTGATAGCAGAGAGAGAAGGAGGGAGAGCGCGCACGCGAGAGATTAGATGATTGTAGAATGAGTATGAGGATCTATGATCCAAGAGGGGTGGGGAGTAATCAAGGGGTAAGTAAGGAGGGGAGGGGGCAGGGGTGGCTAATCATAGGTTCGCACAATTTGACGGGTGGAGGTAGTGGTGGGTGAAGCAAATGGGAACAATCTGGTGTGAAAAACAATGTATATGAACTTTGTAAATAAACCAGTCAGTATAATTAAAAAAAAAAGATAAGAAAAAAAAAAGGTTGGTATTTGATGACATTGAAAGATCTCAACAGTGAAGATTGTACACTTGATTCTAAGTATAATTGAAGGACTTATAACCAGACATAGAAATGAAGGAGAACGGAGTTGATTGGATTTTTGTGTATAAACTCTCTGATGCATAACAAGTAACTTATGACCATGGCCAGAATCAGACACATCTTAGTACCTAAGCGGAGATCCTTGCTCTTCAGCACTCTGGACAGGTCCCTGACAGCAGATTTTTCTAATGCAAGTCATCTTTTGATTTCCTAACTGCTGGTGCCAAGAGTGTTGATTGTGAAAACAAGAAATCTGAAATTGTAACAATATGAACCTTTTCTCCATTTATATTGGTGCTGTCAATTGATCCCAGGGTGAGAATTTTTGTTTTCTTGATTTTGAGCTTCCAATCCATATTGAAAACCTTCTGCAGCAAACACTTCAAGTCTTTTTTTCCAGCAAGCAAGGTTATGTCATCTGCATAACACAGATTGTTGATGAGCGCAGGGTACAATAGAAAAGGCCTGCTTTCCATCCCTGTTTTCAAATAGTAAAACAAACCCATGCTAATTACAACCTGTAGTAAGGCTCATACAGGCCATCAGAGCTGCAGCTGAACAATGAGAGGAAGAATGGGATGAAAGTCCTTCCCTCAGGGCTCACTTCAGCACCACATATACTAAAATTGAAATGATATAAAGATTAGCATGCCCCTGCACTAAGACGACACAAAAATTTGTGAAAAATTCCTCTCTAAGAGTTATCCAACTAATAAGAAAAAAATGGTTCATTGTCAGCTGATTTTGAAAATGTATTAAGTAAATATAAATTTAAATAGATGGTCTTAGACATTCTCCTCTGTGCAATATTTGTGTTTAAAAATGGAATCAATGATGAGCCACACTCTGAAGTGATCAGTTCCTTATTGCTATGCTATTTGTGTAAGGGAAATGTTG
This sequence comes from Elephantulus edwardii, assembly GCF_000299155.1. Taxonomy (NCBI): domain Eukaryota; kingdom Metazoa; phylum Chordata; class Mammalia; order Macroscelidea; family Macroscelididae; genus Elephantulus; species Elephantulus edwardii. Next base: position 9,333,937 of record NW_006399780.1, on the reverse strand, counting down.
CTGTTATGTGTTGTCAAGTTAGGACTGACTCATAGCTGACCCTACAGCAGGTTTACGGAGCCTGTAAATGGCACAGAAGGACATTGTCCATCATCCTTCCATGGAGAAGCTTTGAAGTGGCAGTGTAAATCCTTCACAAGTAGACCACAAGAGCTCACTATTGTTGTTGTTGTTGTTGTTATGTGCTGTCAAGCTGAAACCAACCCATAGTTGAACCTCCAGGGGGTTTTTAGAGGCTGTAGATTACTTAAAAGGAGATTGCCTTTCTTTCTCCTACAAAGCAGTTGGTGGATTTGAACTTCATGCCTTTGGATTCGCAGTGCAACTCCTTATCAGTAGGCCAGAGTTCCCTTATTTTTTACATAGGAAAAAAATAATATAAAAATTTCATCTGAAAAATAAATTTCATCTGATTGCAACCAGTATAAATCCACCCAGAGACTGATTTGAGGACAAGCCTTACAATACAAAGCTATAAACAACAGGGATTTAAGTAGGAACTGAATCTTATAGTTCCTCTGAAGAGTAATCCACACAGCATAAAAGCAATTCTTGATGGAATCAGAAGCTTTGTATAATCTTTCTTAATAGAGTCTCAGTATCCAGCCAGTTTCTCTATTTTTCATTTAGAAAGGTCAAAATATCAAAAGACTATTTGGCTTTTTGACATGTGAGAAACATCAGAGAATAGTTAAAGATGCTGTAAACATGAACTACAGCTAGAAAGTGTGGAAGGCAAGGCGGCGAGGTGGAAATCACAAACAGTCCAGGTCTGCCACCTGTTGGCTGTGCGACTTTAGGAAATTGTCTCATCTCTAAGTCTCATTTTTCTCATTTGGGGAAAGGAATAATATTCATAGTTTAACAGTAATGTCAGGATTAAATAAAAAAAAAAGTAATTATCCAAAAACGACTGGAACAGCACATTAGCAGAGAACTGCCAGAAGTCCAGGCTGGGTTTAGAAGTGTTCGTGGTACTAGGGATATTATAGCTGATGTTAGATGGATCTTAGCTGAAAGCAGAGAATACCAGAGGAATGCATATCTGTGTTTCATTGATTATGCGAAGGTGTTTCACTGTGTGGATCATAACAAACAGTGGCTGACTCTGAGAAGAACAGGAATCCCAGAACACTTGATAGTTCTAATACAAAACCTATACTTGGACCAAGAAACAATCAATCGTCAGAACAGAGTAAGGAAATACTGCATGGTTCAAAATTGGGAAGGGCTATGCCAGGGATGTGCCCTGTCTCCATATCTTTTCAACTTGTATGCAGAACATAGGCTGGGCTCTATGAGGAGAAATGTGGGGTCAAGACTGGTGGACGATCTATCAACAATCTGTGTTATGCAGATAACGCAATCCTGCTTGCTGAAACTGAGGAGGACCTAAAGCACTTGCTGCAGAGGCTCAAGGACTGCAGCCTCCAATATGGATTGAGGCTCAATATCAAGAAGACATAGATTTTCACCACTGGACAAATTGGCAGCATCAGGATGGATGGTGAAGAGATTGAGATCGTTCACAGCTTTAGTTTGCTTGGCTTCACAGTCAACAATCTTTTTTTTTTTTTATTTAAAGACATTATGGTTTTCTTGACAAACAGATGTAAGAACAAGAATTGTCCACTTTTTAAAAACTACATATTTATCTTCAGCATTTCAACCCTCAACTATTATAACCCACTGAATTGCCTGCATCAAAGGCAGCTCTCCTGACCCCATTAGGTCTCCAAATAATATCTTGGCACCAGTACCAGGAAATTAAAAGACATATTGCCATGGGAAAGTCTGCTGTTAGGGACCGCTCCAAAGTACTGAAGAGCAACGGTGTCTCTCTGGAGACTAAGGTGCATCTGATACAGACCATGGTCTTTGCTATCACTTGTTATGCATCAGAGAGTTGGAAAATGACTAAGAAGGATAGAAGGAGAATTGATGGCTTTGAGCTGTGGTGCTGGAGAAGAGTATTGAGGGTACCATGGACTGCTAGGAAAACAAATAGATTCATCCTGGAAAGGGTTAAACCGGGTGGCTCCTTGGAGGCAAGGATTCTGAGGCTCCGTCTAACATACTTTGGACATGTTGTAAGGATGGACCGGTCCTTGGAGAGGGACATCATGGTTGGGAGGGTGGAGGGACAGTGCAGGAGGGGAAGGCTCTTTATGAGGTGGATTGATTTAGTGACTGGGGTAATCAGGATGGGTGTATCGGAGACAGTGCAATTAGCACAGGACAGAGGAGAGTTTAGGGCTGTTTGTTGTACATACGGTCACTGAGTCGCAAGCAACTCGACGGCACATAACAACAACAATTTTTTAGAAGTTAATGGGCTAGATTCTAAAGACAGACATGCACTGACTCTAACTCAACACCCTGAGTGGTACAACATGAACACATTCAAACATTATTCTCATGTACCATTGAGTAGGAACAACCCATAGCTGATCCTCTGGTGGGTTCTCAGAGGCAATTAATTGTGTGGGAGGAGATTGCCCATCCTTCTCCCGCAGAGCAGCTGGTGGATTTGAACCACATGCCTTCAGGATTTCAGCACAGCTTCTTACCACTAGGCCACCAGTTCAAGTCTGTTTGGAGGCTTCTTAGAAGAAAGTTTTGGTGACATGCTTCCAAAAATCAACCAGTGAAAACTGTATGTAGCACATTTCAACTCTGACATGCATAAGTCACCATGAGCCACAATCAACTCAATAGTAACTGGTTTATCTATTATTGGTGTCTAAGCAGATTACTTAGACTCGTGTATATGTCTTCATCTCTATAATAGGCAATAGTATTACATACCTTTAAGGCTGTTGTATCACATGGCCTAACATATGTAAATTCTTATGATAGGCAGTGCCTGCCATATTATAAAAGTTTAGCAAATATCGAGTAGGATGATATCAATTATAACAATCTTGAATAAGAACTTGAACAACTGTTGTGGGTGAAGTAGAGCTTCCAACATAATAGAGGCTTGTAGTTTGTAAAATACTTCCCATGTTTCAATAACAATTTCCTTATAATACTAAGACTTTAATTTACACTAAGATGGCAGCAAATGTACAAAAAAAATTTGTGAAGACATTCATTTAGAAGCTATACCTTCTACTCTGCCACCTATCTAGCAGTTTCAGGATCTAAAAATATAATCTGACTTATTTGCATTCTCCAGAGCTTACCAACGTTTTAACCAGTTCGTCTCAAACTCTTCCAAACATACTTTGACTTTGTTCAGGGGAATAGTGTAGTGAGAGAGTTAGAAACCTGTTCAACACTTTTGCTACAAAGTTCCAACATAAATAATCAAAACCCTCCAGGAGATAAAACATTTAAGAACTTTTTGAGTATTTTATAATAGAGAGGAATGCTCTATCCATACAGGTTCACAAAAAAAGCATTTTTATATTAAACTCGATTGCTTCTGTATCCCATCTATGTACACTATGGGGAGAAGGAAATAACTGGTCTGTGTAACATGATTTAAGTATCCCAGAGACTGTTAACATTGCCATGATACATAAATTTCTTCACACTTTCACCTTACTTTTCTATGTTGTCATATTTTCCAGATAAAAATAACAAGTAGTTAGACCAAAAAATAATATTTCTCATCTATATGTACATGCACACCCACTCCCTCTGCCTTCTCTGGCATATTTATGTTTACATGCTTGGAAGAGCCAATAGCCTATTACAGCATCCAGTCAATAATACTGAAACCAAAAATGTACTTGGATCTCATAATAAATCATAGGGAAGGAAAAGGGTTCTTTTTGTGGTGGAACATAAAAATGGCAAAAGAAAGGATTTTTGTCTTCTGAGGAGGCAAACGTGTATGTGTCATAGTTAATAACAAAATTCTTTTTCTACCTGTTGTTCCTTGTTTTTAATATTCACCAATTTCTTACTTTTCTACACTTTTTTTGCATAGATGCATACTAGTCAGGTCAGAATCTGTTGTCACTGAGTCAATTCCAATACCTGTGATTTTATAGCACATAGTAGAAATGCCTCATAAAGTTTGAAGAATGTAAATTTTGACAGAAGGAGACTGCCTCATGGTTCCCCTGTGTAAAAAGAACAAGAGCCACGTGGGAAGCACCATATCCGATCTTTATCAGATTCACAGGAGGAAACTAACCCTTCCCACAGCATCTATAACACAAAGCCAATTCCCACAGACACGTCCCCCATGCTCCCGTGCTTCCTTCTACTCATCTTAAAACCAATCATATTGCCGGGTTAGGTCCAAAATCTAATGTGGTATCTCACAGACAACACATATCCATACTGGGAGAGTTTAAAAGTTATAATTCGGATTAATAACAAAGCGCAATCAACAAAGTTCCTAAAATGTGCAGACAGGCACCTCAGCCTTGAGTCTCATCATGGCTCTAATTGTCCAGCAGAATTATCAGTCCTGCCAACATTGGCTTCCCCCACCCCAAAGTCACATCTCACATCCAATTCTCCAGTTTCCTGGTTGCTGCTGCTGCTGCAGCCATCCCAAACAGGTTGGGAGATATCTGTCTTCTCTGGCTAGGTAAAGAATCTTTTCTGGTGTGGGAAGAATTCCTATTCTCTGCAGCTAGAGCTGTTCAATGTATTGGTGAGGCTAGCCAACCGTCTTGTAAATAGATTGTTGAGACCAGAAAATTCCCCTGTGGAATGGTAGATAGCCAATCTGTTTGTGGATAGGCCAACACACCTCTCACTTACACAGTCCTGCCCCTCCAGATAGTCCATCATCTGCACTAGAAAAGCCACACTGAGAGACAAACTTCACACACCCTCTGGATAAACTAAAGATTTCAAAATACTTACTCTTCAGTTCACAGATAAGTATTTTAGTGAAGTACAACCATGTTTTCTCTATGGAAATGTGGGGAATTAAGAATTTTAGTATGCATCATAATCACCAGAAGTGGAAGGATAAGGGCTAATTTTGTTTTGTTGGTTTTCTTTTTTTAAACTGTAGAAAATTCATAAGCAACTGATAATTTGCCATTCATCATTCTTCAGGTTTAAAAATCAGTGGCATATTTCTGTTTAATGCGATATTAAATCATCACCATTCAACATTTTTCATTTTCTCATCACATCTTGGCTGAGAGCAGAGAGTATCAGAGGAATGTCTATCTGTGTATCACTGACTGTGCAGAAGCATTTGACTATATGGATAAGAACAAATTGCAGCTAACCTTGAGATGAATGGGAATCCCAGAATACCTGCCTATATTTATACAAAACCTATACTTGGACAAGAAAACAGTTCTCAGAACAGAGCAAGGAAACACAGCATGGTTGAAAATCAAAAAAGGAGGTGTCCGGGATGCATTCTGTCTCAAAACATTTTCAATCTACATGCAGAACAAATTTTTCTGGAGGCTAGACTTTATGAGGTAGAATTAGAATTCAAGGAACATTCATTAACAGTTTGTGTTATGTAAATGACACAAACTTGTTGACTGAAACTGAGGAAGACCTGAAGTGCTTGCTGCAGAAGTTCAAGGACTATAGTCTTCAAGATGAATTAAAGATCGACATCAAGAAGACAAAGATTCTCACCACTGGACCAATTGGCAGCACCATGATATATGGATAAGAGGTTGAGGTTGATAACAATTCAATATTGCTCAGCTCCAAAATGAGCACTCTTGACACCAGTGGTTAGGAAATCAAAAAATGAATTCCACTAGAGCAATCTGCTGTCAGGGAGCTCTCCAACATGCTAAAAAACAACGATGTCAGTTTAGAGACTCAAATGTACCTGATTCAGGCCACGATCTTCACAATCACTTGCTATGCATCAGAGAGCTGGATAATGACTAATGGTGACAGAATAAGATTGCATAGTGGAATGTACTTGAGGTGCAGGGGGATTGTGTACCAGGGAGGGAGTGTTTCTTTTACTTTTGAAAGAGAGGAGGGAAGTGGGGTGAGGGGGGGGCTAGGCGGGGAGAGCAGCAATGAATTAATAGAAATCCAAAATCTCTGTAAATATTCATTAAAATTATTTTTTTAAATCTCAATAAAAAATAAATATAACTTAATTTTTTTAAAAAAAGATAAATGGTTTTCAGTTGTGGTGTTGGAGAAAAATATTGAACTAGATGACACAACCCTGCTTGTTGAAACTGAGGAGAACCTGAAGTGCTTGCTGCAGAGGTCAAGGACTGCAACCTCCAATATGGATTGAGGCTCAATGTCAAGAGGACAAAGATTTTCACCACTGGACAAATTGGCAGCATTAGGATGGATGGTGAAGAGATTGAGATTGTTCACAGCTTTACTTTGCTTGGCTTCACAGTCAATACTCTCAGCACCAGTAGCCAGGAAATTAAAAGACATATTGCCATGGGAAAGTCTGCTGTTAGGGACTGCTCCAAAGTACTGAAGAGCAATGGTGTCTCTCTGGAGACTAAGGTGCATCTGATACAGGCCACGGTCTTTGCTATCACTTGTTATGCGTCAGAGAGTTGGAAAATGACTAAGGAGGATAGAAGGAGAATTGATGCCTTTGAGCTGTGGTGCAGGAGAAGAGTATTGAGGATACCATGGACTGCTAGGAAAACAAATAGATTCATCCTGGAAAGGGTTAAACTGGGTGGCTCCTTGCAGGCAAGGATTCTGAGGCTCCATCTAACATACACTGGACATGTTGTAAGGACGGACTGGTCCTTGGAGAGGGACATCATGCTTGGTAGGGTGGAGGGACAGTGCAGGAGGGGAAGGCCCCTCTATGAGGTGGATTGATTTAGTGACTGGGGTAATCAGGATGGGTGTATCGAAGACAGTGCAATTGGCACATAACAGGGAAGAGTTTAGGACTATTGTACAGAGGGCCGCTATGAGTCGACTCGATGGCACATAACAACAACAGCCATGGACTAACAAGAAAACAAATATATCTGTCCAGGAGAGGGTTAAATTAAGTTGCTCATTGATGGCAAGGATTTTGAAGTTTTGTCTCACATACTTTGGGCACATGGCCAGGACGGACCGGGCCTTGAAGAAGGACATCATGCTTGAAAGGGTGGAGGAACAGTACAAGAGAAGGAGAACATGGGCGACATGGACTGATGCAGTAACTGGAGTCATGGGGTAGGTGTATTGGAAACAATGAGATTGGCTTAGAAGGATATGCAGGGTTCAGAGTTATTGTGCATAGGATCACTATGGATTGCAATGACTTGGTGGCATCTAACCACAGCACATTCTTGTGGAAGAGGGACAATCAATAAGGAAGAATGAAGAATTGATGTCTTTGAATTGTGATGTCAGCAAAGAACATGGAATATATTATGAACTGTCAAATGGATAAATATCTATTTTAGACAAAGTGCAACCAGAATGCCCTTTAAAAGCAAGGATGATGAGACTTTGTCTCACATTCTTTGCATATGTTATCAGAAAAGGTCAGTATCTGGATATGAACATAATGCCTGGAAAAGCAGAAGGTCAGGAACATCAAGGAGGGCCTTCAACAAAAAGGATTGACATGGAGGTTGAAATAATGGTTTTAAGCACAGACAAGATTTTAAGGATGGCACCAATTCGAGCAGTGTTCCCTTCTGTTATACAAAGAATCATGGTGAGATGGAAACAACCTGACAGCACCTAATAACAAACAAAATGGTTTTTAAACAACCCAGGAGTCCATAAAAAGAACTGATGTTTATGTGCTTATAATAGATAAGAATTAATTAACTGTAGAAACTAAAGGAAATATGGTTAAATCCTTCAAATAATAAATGAAAGACATAAAAACTAAAATTCATTTATCTTTCTACCAGAGTAGATGTAATTGTCATCAGAACCTACTCATAACTGACCCTTCAGAGGCTTTTCAAGAGTGTGTAAATCTCATAGAATATTGTCCATCTATCTCCTGTGGGTCTGTTGGTGGATTTGAACCACCAACATACCTTTATGTCGGCAGTTCAACTTCTTCACACTACACCATCAAAGCTCTATATTTATCTATATAATTTAAAAATAGAAAAACATCATCCTTAATTGAAGAATTTATGTTAGTGTCTATGCTTTGGGAACAGCCAGCAATGGTGCTGGGAAAGTAACATGGGGGTTGGGGATGGGCCGAGGTAGACTTCTTGGATATTGATTTTGCTTCTTGATCTAGATACCAGGTATACAGATGTTTTCATTTTAAGAATTCATTGGCCTGTCTGCCTTTATATGTGTAAATTATAATTTGATTTAAAAACAATATTAAATATCAATATTAAAGCTTGTTGTTTGTTAGTATATGCTGTCAAGTCGAGTATGACTCATAACGACTTTATCAATCACAGATCTGAACTGTATCCTGTCCTGTGCCATTTGCATCATCTCTAACACATCTAAGCTCATTCCTACAGTCACTGTGTCAATCCATCTCATTGAGGATCTTCCTCCGTCCTTTGCTCACCCACCACCTTTCCAAGCATGAAGTCCCTTTCGAAGGAAGAGCCCCTCCCACCACCATGTCCAAAGAATGTAATAGGAAGCTTCACTGCCCTTGCCTAAGCAGAATTCTAGCTGTACTTTCTCCAAGACAATTACAAACTTCACGTTTTAATGGTTTCAATTAAGATATATCTCCTTATTATCATGTTTTCTGTTATCTTTTTGTTCTACCCTATGATAGCCTCACAGTTCTTAACTCACTGGTACATTAAAATTTGAATGGTAAGATCTTTAAATTCAAATGTTACATGCCTTGTTGTTGTTGCTATGTGCTGTCGAGTTGCTTGCGACTCATAAGGACCCTATGTACAACAGCCTTAAACTCTGTTTTTTCCTGTGCCAATCGCACTGTCTCTGACACTCCCATCCCGATTACCCCAGTCACTGAATCAATCCATCTCAAAGAGGGTCTTCCCCTCCTGAGCTGTCCCTCCACCTTCCCAGCATGACCTCCCTCTCCAAGGATGGGTCCCTCCTTACAACATGAATTTAAGCCACTGGCTAAGTTAGAGGGAACTCTAGGGGCCTAGTGGTAAGGAGCTGCCACTATCAAGCGAAAAGCAGGCAGGTGGAACCCACCATTTGCTCCATCAGAGAAAGACAGGCAATCTCTTCCCATGCCATTTACAGCCTCTGAAAACCTGATAGAGTGCCAGCTACAAGTCTGCTCCAACTCAAGTCACACAACAACAACAACAAGCTAAGTTAGTGAAACATTCCTAGCCCTTCTCCAATCCCTCATCTTTCCAGTATATACTTAATTTTCACATCAGTTTGATTTCCTAATAACAAATAAATGAAAGTGCTTTTTATCTCCCCAGGTAGTCAAAGCTACAAAATGGACTTTCACAATCTTGAATGAGTAAAATCTTGATTTAACCTTTAAAAAGTTATTTATGTAAAAGGCCTTCTTTTTTGTTGAATATTATTCTACCACACCATGTTAGAAAATGGCAGCGAGCAGTAAGAGCAAGCGTTTTTCAATTTGCCAAGCGATCCTGGAATCAGGATGCATAGCCACAAAGACTTAGCAATTTCAAGCAGATGAAATGAGAAAAGAAACAGATGGGTCTCTGGTTGAATAAGCAAATACTGACATCTGAAACACTCACATGGTGAGGGACCAGATTGAACATCCAAACTCTGTATGCATTTTCCAGATATGATTCTGGGGACTTGGCGGCTCATGCATATCAAGTTTATATTCTGTATACTAGAGAAAACTCAGTCATCCAGTGAATTGCAGCTCAGAGGTACAGTGGATATGGAGTTAGGGACCTCTGTACCTATAATACACACTGGCTGGCTCTTGGTCAGGAATCAAGAACCATGTTTAACATTCCTGAGATCTTGCATCTGAGCATACATGGAGGCTCCTATAAAAATGTCTAAATATTTGAAAATTATAAACCCAGCCGGTCCATACCACATATTCCTGTAGCCTCACACTGCCTGGTTCTTGCAAAATGCCTTGATGAACAGAGACTAAAAGAACTACACTGAATCTTGTCTGGCTAGCATCAAAAGTAATAGCACTCATATCCTCAGAAACTGAGCCTAGAACCAGCACTCTTGGTTATATACTAGCCCTTCCAATGTGAGGATGGAAACTAAGTAGATTAATCTCTCCAGATAACCAGGACAAGTAGACTTCCTTTATCCACAATTCATTTTTCAGACTAATATTTCAGGCAAATTTATGGGTTTCCCAAAACCACACCATCAAAGCATAAAGAGAAGACCCAGGAATCAAGGGACTTCAGTCTACCTGGGCATCATATGGTGATCTGAGACATTCGCTGTAATGTAGAAACTTTTTTTTCCAAAGAAGAAATTGTGGCTTTCTCTTCCCCTTGGAATTACTCAGAAGGAGACAGCCATGATTCTCAGTTTGGAGGGCTAGTCTCAAACAGACAGCAATTTAAAAAAAAACAAAACAAAACCACCACCACACAACTGTATTAAGAACAATTTTAAAATAAACCATTTTTAATATGAGATAACTTATTGGAAGGCCATCAGATAGCCCATAGAAAAAAAGAGAGAGAAGAACAAGGCATAAAATGTAGGCACAGAGTCAAAGCAAGAGAGGACAAAGGCATTTAGTGAAGACTATCTACTGAAAACTCCTTCCTGTCATTCTCAGTGGCCAAAAAGCATGTGATAAAAACTGAAATAAATTCATAATGAAAGAAAAAACATTTCTTTAAAATAAAAGGGAACTTTAGTTGTTGTTTTTATATGTCATTGAGTCGCCTGCTACTCACAGCAACCCTATGTACACTACCTCTGAAAACTAATGGGGGATTATCTTTGAGTTCCAACTGGACAGTGATGTATAAGTGAACTATAGGGTAAATGAGCTGTAATACAAAGAGCATATTTATTATTATCAAAGTAATAAATCAAAACCAAAGATGAATCTGGGTAATTTCATGTACTAATTTTCTAACCATTAAATGAGCTTTTAAATATCCACATTTAAACATTAATTAAGACAAGTTTACACTGTTTTATCATTTAACCCTTATTTTCATTGTATTACTTACATTTGTGAATATATTAGCTGTATATTAGGTTATGTATATGCCACTGCTACAGCTGTGTGCCATTAAAATTAATGGTATTTTCCCTCGGAGGTAGCAGTATAAACCCCAAGATAAAGGTGTTGTGAAATAGAAGGAAGATAAACATTTTCATTAGCTGTGATTTCTCATAGTTTTAAGATTTCTTTCACTGTGTTTCTTTAAGTGTATAATCATACATGAAAGCATAATCATCACAAAATAGTTCTCCTGCAGGAACTATTTTGAGGCCAGAGTCAGAATTTGTCCAGGAGAAAACCCAAAATAGTTGCCATAGAGTCAATTCCAGCTTATTAAAAACCTGTGTGCTACATCGTAGAACTGCAGCATAGAGTTTTTCTGGCTTTAATCATTATGAAAGCAGCCAGACCTTTATTTTGTGATGCTACTGGTTGTGGGAGAAAGATGAGCAATCTTCTCTTGTGCTGTTTTTAGTGTCTGAAAAGGCACTGGAGGGTAAGCAATGAGTTACTTCCAACTCAAATCAAAGGCCAAACATAGCTGAGAGGATTAGTACTTGAGGGAAAACCATTTGTGCCACATGGGCATTCCTAGTACTTGGGTCCATCTTTTAAAACAAGTAGATAAAAATATCTATTCAATGACTAGGGAGGACAGAAGAAGAATTGATGCCTTTGAGCTGTGGTGCTGGAGAAGAGTATTGAAAGTACCATGGACTGCCAAGAAAAACACAGATTCACCCTGGAGAGTGTTAAACTAAGCAACTCCTTGGAGGCAGAGATTCTGGGGCTTCGTCTGACATACTTTGGGCATGTTGCAAGGAGGGACAGGTCCTTGGAGAGTGACATCATGCTTGGGAAGATGGCACAAGAGGGGAAGACCCTCTATGAGATGGATTGATTCAGTGACTGGGGTAATCGGGATGGGTGTGTCAGAGGCAGTGTGATTGGCACAGGATAGAGTTTAGGGCTGTTGTACATAGGGTCGCTATGAGTCGCAAATGACTCGACGGCACATAACAACAACAACATCCAATTAGACAGCTCATGAGTGGCTGGTAAGACTTTCATTGAAGATTTCATTACAAAATGAGTCAGACTATATATATTTCATAATATGTCACATAAAAATCAATTTCTAAAAATTCTCTTAGAGTGAAGCAATGTAGATATTGTTAAAAGGATTCTTGGAGGTACCATAAGAAACTCAGTGCTTTCTTGTGGATTTCTGACTCACAGTGACCATCAGTTTTCAAGACTGTATATCTCAATGGGATCAAACTTCCCATCTTTCTTCTGTGGTGGATTCTAACTGCTCTAAATGCACACTGTTTTGATTAGCAGTGCAACACATTCAGAAATTTCACCTCAGAGATGCTTATATACACTCCTAGGCATATACCCCGGAAGGCTTGGAAAGAAAACCCATTACCATTAAATTAACTCTGACTCATAATGACCTCAAAGTAGAACTTCTCCCAAGTGTTTCCAAGGCAAGTAATCTCTACAAAGGCAGGCTGTCTCATTTTTCTTTTTAAAATTGACTGGTGGCCTATTGGTAAGAAACTGTGCTGCAATCCCAAAGACTTGTGGTTCAAATCCACCAGCAGCTCAACAGAAGAAGGATGAGCACTCTTCTCCTGTGTGATTAACTGCCTCCAAAAACCTGCTGGAGGGTATGCTATGGCTCAGTTCTGACTTGAAGATACACAACAACAGGTTTGAACTGCTGATTATTTTAACAGAAATCAAACACTTTAATCATTATTCAACAAGGGATCTTTACAGACAGAAAGGAGAAAAGCAAATAGAGACTTCACTGATAACTTTTGACACAATTGCCAAAAGACAGAAACAGAGCTGCAACACAAACAGATATAGACACACATTTATCACAGCATTGTTCACAACAGCAAAGAGATTGAAACAGCCCAGGTCCTCATTAATGACTGAATGGATAGAGAAACTATGGTACACTCATACAATGCAATACTAAACAGCAATGAAAAACAATGAACTCGTAAAACACTACACAAAAATCCTGATTAGAAGACATTATGCTAAGTGAAATATGTCAGTCACAAAGGGATGAATACTGCATAAGCCCATTATTATAATAATAGAATCAAGATGGGAGAAGGGGGGAAACAAAACTGGATAGATAATGAATATAGATAATAAATATTGCACTGGAATAAGTAAAGGGAAGGAACTTATAAAAGGAATGGATGAGTAGAAACCATGTATATGATAATTGTCTTACAATGAGAATAGGGGAGGAGAGGAAAGTGTGTGAATGAGCGAATTTAAAAAAATTAAAAGATGGAAACAACTTAAGTGCTCATCCATCAACCAGCATATTAATGGATAAACAAAACGCTACATACATACAATGGAATAATATTCAGTCAGTAGCAGAAATGAAGTCTTAATATATGTTACAGTATTAGTGGAGTTTGGAGATGTTTTGGTGAGTGAAATAATTACAAAAGGACAAATATTGTATGACCTCAGCTACAGGAACAGACAAAGAAAAGTAAATGCACAGAGGCCAATTTTTATTGATAGTTACCAGAGGTAGGATGGAGGAGAGAAGGAGATTAATGGTAAAAGGAAAATAACAGTGATTAAGAGTAGGCTGTAGAGCCAATGATAATTGTTGTCAAGTAGTTGTACACTTACAAAAAGCAGAATTGGAAAAGGTTTTGTCATTTACAAATATCTTAGCAATGAAAGAGTAACTGTGACTGCTGCTTATTACATCTAAAACCTCCATGGAATGTGTGTCCATTGTTTGGAGGTTTAGGATCATAGTTTCATGAGAAATCCCAGTTAATTGTCCTAATAACACATTTAGAGTTTCTATTCTAAATCCGAGTTCATTGTCCAGTTTCTGGGATCGGAAAAGCTGGCAAGCAATCATCCCAGGTACAGTCGTTGGGTTCTGATCACCTAGAGCAACAGAGGAAGGAGGACAAGGCTACAAGTGTGTGACCAAAGGCCTAGTCTGCTGTGAGACAAGAAGTGGGTCGTACCCAGGTACCAGCACTGCACATTTTGCTTTACAGAAGCAGCCTGAAAAAGAGAAGCAGCAGAAGAAGAAGAAGAAGCAGAAGCAGCAGCAGCAGCAGCAGAAGCAGCAGAAGCAGCAGAAGCAGAAGCAGAAGCAGAAGAAGCAGAAGAAGCAGAAGAAGCAGAAGAAGCAGAAGCAGAAGCAGAAGCAGAAGCAGAAGCAGAAGCAGAAGCAGAAGCAGAAGCAGAAGCAGAAGCAGAAGCAGAAGAAGAAGAAGAAGAAGAAGAAGAAGAAGAAGAAGAAGAAGAAGCCTGATACAAAAGAGAAAAAGGAGGGCAGAATTAAAATTCTCATGAAGTCAAGACTTCCAGGAGTCGGAAAGGCTCTATCAACCCCTGAAAAATTACCCTAAGACAATCTTGAAACCTTAAACCAAACATATCCCCTAAAACCTACTTAAAGCCAAACAATAATTTAACTTACTGGTAAAAATGCCTGTATTGAACATAATTCTCTATTAAGGAAAGGTAGAGGCTGAGAAAAAGAGAGACAGAGAGACCGCCAATAGGATGGATTGACACAGTGACTGCAAAAAACGGCTCGATCCTAACAGGGGCCATGAGGATGAAACAGGATAGGGCAAGGTTTAAATCTGTTGTTCACAGAGTTCCTATGGGTCACAGCTGACTCCATAACACCTCACAACAACAGCATATGGGTAAGGAAAAAGGCAATACAAAATAAGATGTTGACTGTTGTTGTTGTTGTTGTTGTTGTGGCTATGGCTAGGTGGTATTTCAGAACCTGTTCCAGTCAAATGATTTTGTATAGTAAATAAAGCATAAATAGACATTTTTTCCCCTGGTATTCTTTCCTTTCAACCAGGATCCATCTGACATCGGCAATGATAACCCTGGTGCCATGGCCTCTTCTAAATTCTTCTTGACCTTCTGGCAGCTCCCTATGTACTTGTTCTATCCATTTTTTTAATTATGTTCAGCAGTATTTTGCTTTCACACATTATTAATTTTGTTATTCGACAGCTTCCACATTATGTTGTATCAAATATGGTGAAGGGGGAGAATTAACTAAGAAGGAAAAATGTTGTAGAAATCAAAGGATATCACTGAAATATACATGTACAAACCTTAATTACTGTGTTTCTCTGTGTGTGTGTGTGTGTGTGTGTGTGTGTGTGTGTGTGTGTTCAATACCAACTACATTTTTAACAGATTAAACTCCCATTAAAATACTCCTGCTTTCCCCTAAAGCTCTTTGGTGACAAGCCTCTGCATTTCTTCTCTCCCTTGTTCTTTATAGAGATCTTAGTCCTAGAAGTTAATTTGTCTTCATGCTATTCCCATCTAACAAAATAAAAACACCTTTAAACAGAAGTTCTGAAACCATTCATTGTTCTTTTTTTTATTTTTTTTAATTATTATTTTTGTGTGAGTCTACCGTCAAATCAGATCTGACTGGTACAGGAGGAGATTGTCCCTCCTTCCCCGGCAGAGCATCCGGTGGATTTGCCATTCATTGTTCTTAACCACATAGATTAATCAGTTCTTAAGTGAGAAATTCTGTTAGAGGAAGAAATTAGCCATTTGGAGTTTTGTTACATAATTAAAAATTCTGCAACTAAGTAAACATAAATTTCTTCACATTTCTTTAAATCAGGCAGTAACACAAAAGGTAAATAATAGTTTCTCCATTTTTCAGCCAAAAAAAAAATTCACAAACTTGTCAAAGGATGTGTTACTATATGTTGTTGTTGTTATGTGCCGTCGAGTCGTTTGCGACTCATAGTGACCCTATGTACAACAGCTCTAAACCCTGCTCTATCCTGTGCCAATCACACTGCCTCTGACACACCTATCCTGATTACCCCAGTCACTGAATCAATCCATCTCAAAGAGGGTCTTCCCCTCTTGCGCTGTCCCTCCACCCTCCCAAGCATGATGTCCCTCTTCAAGGACCTGTCCCCCCTTGCAACATGCCCAAAGTATGTCAGACGAAGCCCCAGAATCCTTGCCTCCAAGAAGTTGCTTGGTTTAATCCTCTCCAGGATGAATCTGTTTGTTTTCTTGGCAGTCCATGGTACATTCAATACTCTTCTCCAGCACCACAGCTCAAAGGCATCAATTCTCCTTCTGTCCTCCCTGGTCATTGTCCAACTCTCTGATGCATAACAAGTGATTGCAAAGACCATGGCCTATATCAGGTGGACCTTAGTCTCCAGAGAGACACCGTTGCTCTTGAGTACTTTAGAGAGAAATAGATCACCTAACCTTCATTTTCTTCTACTTCCAGCCAGTGTGTGAGCAGACAATTCTTTCAAATTATACTTCAAATCACATTAACTTTATTTCTTTATTCATTGATCAAAAGCTATTATGGTTAAAGGTTGATATATTTAAATCAGAGTTATATTTAAAAGCACCCAACTACATGGGGGGGGAATCATCTATATTTTAGATGTTATAACACCAAAACTGATCCACAACAGTGAAACTGACTATTTTGTCTTCATTACCTCCCTTAGTCTGGGTTTCTTAACAAGCAGAGCCTAAAGCAGAGAGTTTATGAAGTGCTTTTTTATTAGGAAGTTTAATCTCATGAAGCAGAAGTGAAGGACAAAATAGAAGGGGCAGAAGGAGGTAGGTGCATAATTCAAGAAAGTGGTATCCAAGTAGAACTTGCTAAAAATAACAAATGGCTTAATTAGTTGAGATACACGTGCAAAGGCCTCATCAAGAACATGGCAGGACCATCCTTTAGAGAAAGCAATACAAGTCATGACTGGTTTCTCACACACACTAGCGTGAAGTCCACCTCTTAGAATATGAACTTCTCTGCAAGTTGGGGTTGCACACACCTGTACCTCAGATGGGAAGCTGTTGGAACAAGACAAGGGGCGAGGGCAAGGAACTCTTTGGTTGCAGCTGGACAAAGGCAGTCTAAGGCCCTTAGAGCTAGACAAGACACTAGAGGTCAAGGGAATCCAAAGTGACCTGTTTTGCAATAAAGAAATTCTAAGTGCTGATCTTTGAAGGTAACCAGAGCTCTTTATGCCTTCATTTTCTCCAAGAACTAATTTCCCCCAATGAACCCACTTGCCATGATCTTTGGAAGCAACCACATTTCCTGAAAATACAAATCCTTGATCTCTGGCATCAGGCTCTACAGGTATCAGACCTTGACTCAAGATGAGTCAATATAAATCTTCTAGAATTTGATGATTAATATATAAAATACTGCAGCTAAATAACATTTACCCTATCAAACATGCTTGAAGTGTAAACTTCAGTGGTGGTTTTACAACTCTATGTACAGCAGAAACCCACCCAATCCTACTCCATCTTTGCAACCTCCCTGTGCTTAAGCCCATCAATGCTACCTCTCTGTCAATCTATCACTTTGAGCCTTCTCTTCACTGACCTTCTACTTTTCCAAGTCATTTTTCAAAGACTGGCTCCTCCTGTTACATGCACAAGCATGTGAGATGAAGTCTCATCATCTTTGCTTGTAAGGAGCACTCTAGTTATATTCCTTCCAAGACAGAATTGTTTGTTCTTTTGGCAGTCCATTGTATATACACTATTCTTTGTCAAATCACAATTAAAGACAGCCAAGTATTATTTAGTTAGAGAGGAAAGTTAAAAAAACATTTAGAGAAAATCAATAGAAATATAGAAGCAACAGATCCTGTACATCAGCCTTGAATTCAGAGGGTTGTTTCTGAAACCCAGCAGTATCTCTGAACTTACATCTTAACTTACAACGTATATCAGTTTCCATCTGGAAAATTCTCCTTTTCCTTTGTAATCCTTTACTTTCAACCAAATGAACCAAGATCAATATAATACTATCCCCATCTGGGTTTTATTTTCTAATTTTTGAAGATTAATGTGTATACAGAGAACAAAAGGAAAACATCAGTCACTCAGGGACAGTGATAGCATCCCTCAGATGTTAACTGTCTCAAAGTAGCATATGCATTGGAACATATAAATGTAATAAAACTGTGGGGTAGGACTTGAAACATTTAGTTAGTTACAGGATTGCCTATTTAAATGTGCTACCGGAAGCTCTGATGGTGTAGTGAGTAAAGAGTTATACTGCCAACCCAAAGGCATGTGGCTAGAAACCACCAGCTGCTCCATTGAGAAAGATGGACAGTCTCTTCTTGTGCGATTTACAGCCTCTGAAAATCTACTGGAGGGCTAGCTATAGAACAACTAACACCATCACCCAAGGATTATGACAATATGTTTAAAAAAAAAAAGAACATGAGGCCATATTAATCTTTTCAAGTGATTAAATGTCTTTGGGCAGCTAACCACAAAGATTGGTGATTCAAATCTCACTCTGAGAGAAAGATGGGAGGTCTCCTGTAAAGATTTACAGCCTCAGAAGCCAGAGGGAGAGTCATTGTTGAGTCTGAACCAACTCATCAGCTGTGGATTTGGGTCAGCCCTTTAAATAAATCGTCTTTTCCAGATGTTCTGGTGTCCGGCTTTGTTAGTAGAGAGTCCTAGTGAGATATTTCAGGAAGAAAGAACTGTGTTTCCTAGTTCAGAGTTGTTGCTCACCAAGTTCCACTAGTCCCTCTGCCAGCAGCTTCTCGAGATCTGACTTCTATAGCACATGGTACTGCCTCTGCCCATAGCTGCAGTGCCCACAGCTTTTCCAGCCTCACGTTCCAGCAGTCAGCAGCTCCCCCAGCATTACCTGTAAATAGTGTTTTATCTAATCATGTCTTCTGTAAATTATATCCTTTGAACCACTTCCTCTGACATCCCAGAGCATAGCTTTCCTGAAGGTTTCAGAGAGTAGTCTAGCAAGTCCCACCAATGCTACACCACAATGTCTCTGCTTTGCAATGACCCAAGGCCTAGCTCTCTTCATCGGGGGCTGTAAACTCATCCCTGGGAAAAAAAAGGGGAACAGAGTCATTCTTAAGAGCTCTAAATCAGACCTAAAGATAGGCTGATACTTGCATCTGTTATTCTATTTTTGCACAATGCAGGTTGTTAATGAGTCTTGCTCCAATCCTGATGTGACATTCTTCTTCATAAAGTTCAACTTATCAAATTATTTGCTCAACGTAAATATTAAACAGGTGTGTAGAAAGGATACAGCCCTGACACTCCTTTTTAAAAAAATTTTAAACCATGAATTATTCACTTGCTCTGTTCAGACTACAGCTTCTTGGTTCAGGTATAGGTTTCATATGAAAACAAGTGTTCTGAGATTCGATTCCCCTTTTTTTTCAATGTTAGCTGTAATTTGTTATGATTCATATAGTCAAATGATTGTGCATTTGACATCATAAAACAATAGACATTACACAAAGAAACATTCTTCTGGTATAAACTGTTGTTGTTATGTGCCATCAAGTCAACTATGACTCAGAGACTCTATGAACAATAGCATTGAACTAACTCTCTAGTGTGCTGAAGTGCAATGATGTCAGTCTAGGGAATAAGGTGCACCTGATCCAGATCATGATCTTTTCCATTTCATATTATGCATCTGAGAGCTGGACAATTACCAAGGACGTCAGAAGAATCATTGCCTTTGAGTTGTGGTTCTGGAGAAGATTATTGAACATACCATGGACTGTTAAGAGAGGTCTGTCCTAGAGAGAGTAAAACCAGGTTTCTGCCTGGAGGCAAAGATTTTGAAATTCCATCTCACATGCTTTAGATGTGTTGTCATGAAGGGTCAGCCTTTGGAGAAAGACATCATGTTTAGAATGGTAGAAGGTAAGCACAAAAGAGAAAGACCCCAGATGAGATGTAACAATGGGTGTCAGAGATAGGGAGGTCGGCTCATGATAAGGCAAGGTTCAGAGCTGTTGTTCATATTCAATTCCACTGGATATAACAACAATTCTATTCCATAGAGAATTCTGATGGTTTAAGTAGTAAGAAGCGATGCTGCAATCCCAAATGTGACTCAACGGCCCGCAACAATATTCTATTCCATTCATCTTTTTTATGGTCCTTGAGAAAATACTATCCCGTCTTAATTAGTTTAGCTTTTTATTAAGACAAGTCCCAACTTGTCTTCCATCAAAGGATTATGATGTAATCCTCTTGTAGGATGATGAATATTAGTTTCTCTAATTTCTAAATTTATCAAATTTTGCTTGGAAATATAGTTAATACACTTGACCACTAACAAAAAGGTTGGTGATTCTATTCCACTCAGAGGCACATTAGGGCACATCAAGCAAAACTGATAATCTGCTTCTCAAAAAGCAGTTATCAGCGGTCACATAGCTCAATGGAATTCAGAACCCTGAAATGGACCCAGCTATCTCTCTGGTCAACTGATATTCCACAAGGTGAAACAACAATCTCTTCAACAAATGGTGCTGGCAAAATTAGACTGCTACCTGCAGAAAGCTGAAGTAAAATTCACATCTCACACCTTATACAAAAATCAAGTCTAGGTTAATCAAGAGACCTCAGAGTAAGGCCCAAAACCATAAAGTTCATAAGACACAAAATGGGATCAAACTTAGAAGGCATAGTCTACAGTATAAAGAGATTGCCAAATGCAGCCATAAATACACAGTCTGGAGAGGACAAAATTGATGGATGGAACTTCTTAAAGTTTAAATCTCTGTGTGCATCAAAAACATTTTTCAAAGAGGTGAAAAGAAAACCTACTGACTGGGAAAAAACACTCAGCAATAACATCTCAAACAAGGGTATAATAAGGAAAGTTTTCAGAATATCCCTGGGCCTCCAGAAAACAAAGACTGATAATCCAATTACAAAATGGGCAAGAGACATGGAAAGACTTTTCACAGCAGAGGACATTCAGAGGGCCAACAGAAACATGAA
>NW_006399780.1:9310507-9312339 GCF_000299155.1 Elephantulus edwardii | reverse complement strand
TATGAACTTTGTAATTAAACCAGTATAAAATAAAAATTTTATTAGAAAAAAATCAGTTATTGAAAACTACAGGGTATAGTTGCATTGCAAGAAACATGGGGTCACCATGGGTTAGAATCATATGAACAAGTCATATGAACAAAAACTGGTATGTATACTTCTGCGATATGGTATCCTCCTAGCCTATTTATCATTTCCTGGTAATAATGAAGGCAGGTTTGAAAAGGAAACTATTGGAACAAAAAATAGGGTAAAAAGAAGAGTTGAATAATTTGTAGAACACAGAGACAGAATAAAGCAAAGTAAATACAAAGGGAATGGTTTAGGATTCTACAAGATTGAAGAATGTTTTAAAAATAAAAATTCATGTACACTTTTCATTGTAGCCTCATAACACGAAGTTATTTATTAAAACAGTGATAGCTTGCTGACAGAAGAGGGCGCCTTGGAACCAAGAAATCTTGTTTTCCAACTTCAGCTCAGTTCAGAGGAATTCAGAAATGTAAGCAATTTTTATATAAAATGACATTATAAAGAAATAGAAAAAGAGAATTCAAGCAAATCCAGCTGATGAAAGATTATTTCCCAAAATAAAGATAGGCAAAAGCTAGCTCATGTGCAGATGGCTTTGCGAAAGAGGAAGTAGAAAATAAGTCAATAATTTGGCGTGTCTATTTAAAAACATGGTGCTTAGTCCTTGGGGACTGTGCTGCTAACCCAAAGGCCTCACCAGTCTGGCAGTTCAAATCCATTTGTGGTTCCAAGGAAGATAGGCAGTCTCCTCCAGGTGATTTACAGCTTCCCAAAAACCAGATTAAGCCATGGGTCAGGTCCAACAAGAAGGCAATGGGCTTTTGCCTTGAGCTTTTCTGTTTATAGTGGCATGTTGTAGGCCAAGTTTACTCTTCAACATAAAACAAATACAATGAAAATAAATACTTGAATATACAAAACACAAAGAAATACTGTGATTTCTTGAGATGCAGGAAATAATCTGTAATAACACTTTTATTTCACTAACTGAAGTTTGATAGCACTGTACCCAACAAAAAGAGACATATTCACATGGTGGAAATTTGAACTCTAGCTATTCTTTGGGAAATAGATGTGACAGTTAGCTTCTGTAAAGATTTACAGACTTAGGAGCCTTGTAGAAAAGTTCTTTTCTATCTGATAGAGACTCTATGGGTAGAATCAATGTATTAACAATGGATCATTTGTTTCTTTGTTTTTGTTTTAGTACTCAACAACAATAGACCTACATGTTCAAGTTGTACACAAAACGTTAATTAAAGTATACGATTTTCTGTAGTTGGTTATAGAACCAACCTCATAGTGAGATATTTTAGAACCTAGCTATTGTTAGGTGCCGTCAAGTCACCTGTGACTCATAGTGACTCATAACAGCCCTAAATCTTGCTCTATCCTGTGCCAATCTCACTGTCTCCGACACACCTACTTGCCTTAATCCAGTCACTGAATCAATCCATCTAACTGAGGGGTTTCCTTTCCTACATTGTCCCTCCACTCTCCCAAGTATGATGGCCCTTTCCAAGGGCTGGTCCCTCCGTGCAACATGTCCAAAGTATGTAAGATGGAGCTTCAAAATCCTTGCGTCCAAGGAGCAACCTGGCTTCACCCTCTCCTGGAAAAACCTGTTAGTTCTTTTAGCAGTCCACAGTATATTCAATACTATTCTGTGTAGATCATAACAAACTATGGCTGACACTGAGAAGAATGGAAATCCCAGAACACTTGATTGTTCTAATGCGAAACTTATACTTGGACCAGGAAGGAGGCAGTCGTCAGAACAGAGCAAGGGAACACTGCAT
>NW_006399780.1:9307316-9308947 GCF_000299155.1 Elephantulus edwardii | reverse complement strand
TAGATCTAGTAAGAGAAAGAGAAAGAGTGAGATGGGGAAAGAGAGAGGGAGGGAAACAGACAGAGGGAGAAAGCTAGCCAACATAGCCACACTTTATTTTACATAAGAAAAAAGAACACATCAACTGAGAGAGACTTACTGACATCTGATCCACAGTGTATCTACTCACACTAAATTCACTACCATAGGATTGCATTGACTCCTAGTGATTGTTCATTGGACTTTCAAATCTGTTAATGTTTATTGATAGAGATTGCCCAATTTTCTCCTGTGGAGCAGCTGATAGATTGACTGACCATTAAGTTGGCAGCCTGACGTTGTATACTATGGCACCAAGGAAAAGAGTGAACAGTTCTCCTTTGATACATGATTCTCTCCTACAGGCAAAGTGGGGTACCAGTGAGGTTGGAGAGAACTGATATCCATAAATTTGTTTTTGTGTACTTTCCGTCAGTTATAATTCCTGTTGTTCACGATTTACTTCATGAAAATAATAATTAAGCAGTATTTTATAGTTTCTTTGTGTATGTATAACTATGCAAAATTGAATGCTAGAGTCCATATTAACAATTAATATTAGCATATTAATAGCCTTTAACAACTAAAAGTTGGAAAATAACCTCTGTGTGTGTGTGTGTCTGTGTGTATCACAAATATACCTTTATGCACATATGCACATAGCTTAAATATATTTCTTCATTTATAAAATTGGGCTATTTGTCCTTTGATGTGACACTGTAAGAGTTCTTTATGCATTATAGACATTAAACCTACATATCTCTCCAAAATGGTCTCCTAATTTTAGCGTGGCTTTTTGTTTTGTTTATGAAATCATTTGATGTACAGATTTGTAAAAATTTTTACAATATCTCATTTAGTGTTGCCTTTTGTTGCACAGATTTTGTGTGACATGTTTAATTTTGTAAACAAGATCTTCAAGTACTCCTTCATGTATTCTTTTAAGAGTTTTATAGGTTTTCACTAAAATAGCTATGATTTTTAAAATGGAAAACAATAGATGTTGGAAAATATATAGAGGAAATGAGAACACTTACATGTTGCTGATGGGACTGCAAAATGTTACACCTTCTGGGGAAAAATTCTGTTGGTTCATCGAAAAGCTAAACACCTAATTACTATATAAATCACCAATTTACATCTAGACACATAACCAAAATACTTGAAAATGAGAACACAAAACTGTATGCAATCCACATGGCAACACAATCCACGACAATCAAAACATGAAAACAGCCTAAATGTCTATTAGCAGAATGGACTATTACTCAGCCATAAGAAAAACAAAACTGTGATGTGTTACCACGTGAATGAACCTTTAAAACATCATGCTGAGTGAAAACAACTCTTTTTCATTTATATGAATTATTTCCAATAACTAAGTGTATAGCAACCAAGTATATTGTTGTTGTTATGTGCCATTGAGTCGTTTAGTACTTTAGGGACCTCTCCAAAGTGCTGAAGAGCAATGGTATCTCTTTGGAGACTAAGGTGCATCTGATACAGGCCATGGTCTTCATAATCACCTGTTATGCATCAGAGAGTTAGGCAATGACCAAGGAGGTTAGAAGGAGAATTGATGCCTTTGAGCTGTGGTGCTGGAGAAGAGTATT
>NW_006399780.1:9305512-9306766 GCF_000299155.1 Elephantulus edwardii | reverse complement strand
TTAACAATCTCAGTCTCTTCACTATCTATCATGATGTTGCCAATCAGACCAGGGGTAAAAATCTTTGTTTTCTTGATATTGAGCTTCAATCCATATTGAAGGCTGTAGTCCTTGACCTGCAGCAATCGCTTCAGGTCCTCCTCAGTTTCAGCAAGCTGGGTTGTGTCATCTGCATAATGTAGATTGTTGATAAATCTAATCCTGATGCCACACTTCTCCTCACAGAGGAGAATCTCCTGGATAATCTGTTCTGCATATAGATTGAAAAGGTATGGAGATAGGACACAGAAACTAGTACTTAGTGTTGAAAAATTCCTTCTAAGTACTGCTTCAACAGTATTCATGTAAGTCTGTTATTCTTTCAATTCTATCAAGTTCAAAATACTATATCATTTTAAATTTCTCTTTTGTCTTTTTTTTCCTTTTTTACTTTTGAGCTATTTAAAACAGTCTGGCATACATCACACACTATGCTACCAGGGTTTCTTATGATAATCTAAATAAACATAGGAGGAAGGAAGCATTTGACAAAATAATGAACTAGTTCTTGTTTTAAAAAACAAACAATTTCCAGCTCCTTGGGGTAGAAGCAAATACTCACAATTTGATAAAACTCACACAATTCAATTTCCATTGAGTTAGAACTGACCTTCTATTGGTCCGTAAATTCTGTAAATTCCACAGAAGGAGACAGCTCACCTTTCTCTCTTAAAGCCACAAGTAGATTCAAACCACCAGAGTCATTGCCTGTGGTTTAGAGGTGCAATTCCCTAAAGAAGAGCACCTCCATAGGTTACATGCTATGTCATACATACGTGCAAAAGACAGGCTCATTTAAAATCAGGAGCAAAGCCAGAAGGTCTGCTCTCATCATATCTGCTTAACATGGGTTGGAAGTTACAATCAGCAGAATTAAGCAAAAAAAAAAAGAAACTAAAATGGCATCAGAATTGGAAAGAAAGAAAGAAAGAAGGAACATAACTATCCTAACCCACAGACAACATGACTGACTACAGAAATTCCAACTAAACCTACCAAAAATTATTCTAGGACTGAGGATTGTTATTGATGTCATGAAACATAATGTACATAAATTGTTGAATGAAAACCAGTTTGTTCTTTAAACTTACATACAATCCATATTAATCACGTGCAAGCTAAATACTGCTGAAGATCATTTAAAAAACAGATATATAGAGTTATTCACCATAGCAAGGACATGGAAACAGCCCAAATGTCCAACCACAATCAAAC
>NW_006399780.1:9303821-9305032 GCF_000299155.1 Elephantulus edwardii | reverse complement strand
CAATCTCCTCCTGTACTAGTCAGATCTGATTTGATGGTACACACACACACAAACTAATAAAATAAAATAAAAATTAAAAAAAAACAAACCACAATGTACAGGAATGAAATACAATAGATATAAATTATTGGATGTAGACCAATAAAAAATGAATAAATTTATTAGGAACATTTGATTATGTTTTGTATAGTAGATGACAAGAGACATAGCATTCATTTTCTGAGACTAATTACAATTCTGTGGTTCTACTACAGATACTCCAAAGCTTGTTTTTTTTAATTGGAATTTTTTGGGTTTGTTTTTTTTTTATTACAGGATGTAATAATTTTAAAAGTAAAAAACAGCTATAATAGTACATTGACAGGGAATTGCCAGAAGTTCCAATGGGATTTAGAAGAGGCCATGGAATCAGGGAAATCATTACTGATACTGGATGAATACTGGCTGAAAATAAAGAATACCAGAAGAATGTTTATGTTTTATTAACTATGCAAAGGCATTTCACTGCCTGAATCATAACAAGAATGGGAATGCCAGAGAAAATTGTGCTCATGCAAACCCTAACACCAAAGTTCATAGCAGTGTTATTCACCACCACAAGAACATGGAAACAGCCCAAGTATCCAACCACAATCAAATGGATTGAGAAATTTTGGTACATTTGTACAATGAAATACTATGCAGTAGTCAGAAGCAATGATTTTGAAAATTGCCATTAACTTGGAAGAGCCTGGAGAACATTATGCTAAGTGAACTAAAACAGTCTCATAAGGACAAATACTACATAAGATCATTATTTTAAAAGAAAAGGATAACAATAAAACATGTACAGGAACTCAAAGAGGAGGAGGAGGAGGAGGAGCATAGCTAGGGGTGAAACCACTGGCTGCACAGTTTGGTGGGTAGAGGTGGGGGGTGGGAAGCAAATGGGAAGGATCTGTGTGAAAAAGAAAGTAATGATGGATAAGGTCCAATGGTGATTAATTTTATAAAGCATTATCCATAGAAAGAGATCAGTTGGCCTAATGGACAGAAAGTGATGCTACCAAGCCAAAAGTGGATGACTTTAGTCTGCGGCCTCAGGCCTGGTTTTAATTGGTTTTGGTCAAACATTCTTGTAGGTTGTATAGCCCTGGTGTATCCACTTGCCATACAGAGGTAACTTATGGTTGCTGTGAAGCTGAACACTGTGACACTGATGTGTCAAATAC
>NW_006399780.1:9295736-9303721 GCF_000299155.1 Elephantulus edwardii | reverse complement strand
AAGCTTGGAAGCAGGAGTGGCATCCACTTCTGTAATAGCTTACCTCCAGAAACCCTATGAACCTGGAGAAAAGTCACACAAGTGTTGAGAACTTTCGTTCATAGGGTTGCTATGAGTCACCTACAACACGATGGCACTTAATAACACAACAATGCATGAGAATGATTGTATGAAACACAATGTGAATGAAGAATAGTGTGAAACCAATGTATGTATACTTTGTAAACAAAACAATTTTTTTAAATGTAAAATAGAATGTATATGAATGATTATATGGAACACAATGTAAATGAAAGATTGTATCAAACACAATGTATATGAATGAAACATAATGTAAAGGAATTATTATCTGAAAACCAATTAAAATATTTTTTAAAAAACATAAAGTCTATACCTAGACCAGGAGACTATTGTGCAAACAAAGCAAGGTAACACTTGTTATTGTTGTTAAGTGCCATCAAGTTAATAGCGACTCACAATGACCCCATGTATAACACCTCTGAACCCTGCTCTATCTTGTGCCAGCTTCATCATCTCTGACACACCCACAACCATTACTCTAGTCACTGAGTCTATCAAATTCATCCTGGGTCTTCCTCTCTTGCACAGTCCCTCCTCCCTCCCAAGCACAATGTTCCTCTTCAAGGTCTGGTCCCTCCTTGTAACATGCCCAAAGTATGTCAGATGAAACTTCAGAATCCTAGCCTCTGAGGAGTGCCCTCTCCAGGAGGAACTTATTTGTTCTCCTAGCAGTCCATGGTATATTCAATACTCTTCTCCAGCATCACAGCTCAAAGGCATCAATTCTCCTTCTATCATCACTAGTCATTGTCCAGCTCTCTGATGCCTGACAAATAATTGCAAAGAACATTGTCTGGATCATACGCACCTTGGTTTCCAGACTGACATCGTTGCTCTTGAGTACTCCAGAGAGGTCCCCGACAGCAGATATTCCCAATGTAATTCGTCTTTCGATTTCCTAGCTGCTGCTACCAAGAATGTTGATTGTGGAGCCAAAGAAATTGAAGCTGTTAATAGTCTCAATCTCCTCAATGTCTATCATGATGCTACCAATCGGCCCAGTGGTGAGAATCTTTGTTTTCTTGATGTTGAATTTCAGTCCATATTGATGGCTGTAGTCCTTGACCTTCTGCAACAGTTTGCTGTGATCCATACAGTCAAATTCCTTTGCATAGTCAATAAAACACAGATAGGCATTCCTCTGACATTTGCTTTCAGCCAAAATCCATCTAACATTAGCTATAATATCCCTAGTACCACGGCCTCTTCAAAACCCAGCCTGGACATCTGGAAGTTCCCTGTTGAACACTACTTGATCTAAAATTAAGAAGACAGTGTGTCAGGGTTGTATTTTGTCTCCATACCTAGTTAGTTTGGATGCTGAGCAAACTATTTGAAAAGTTGGACTCTGAAGAAAAATACAGATGACACAACCTTGCTTGCCGAAAGTGAGGAGAACTTGAAGCACTTATTGCAAAAGATCAAAGAATACAGGTTCAATATAGATTGCATCTCAATATGGACATGGGGCTATAGGGAGAATCCATTTCCATCCCCTTTTGAGCTTCATGAGTTATGTTCCTCTCATTCCTTGACTCATGGTCCCTTTCTCCATCTTCAAAGCTGGTCGCAAACATCACAAAACCTCTCTCTTCTCCTTCTGTCTGTAGCCAAGTCTTCCTCCACCAATCTCTTAAAAAGACACCAATGAAAAAAAAAAAAAAAGACACCAATGATTGTACTTAGTGCACCCCAACCTAGATAATGCAAAATAATCTCCCCAATTTTAAATTCTTTTGGCTATAAATCCCTTCAAAATCACTTAGACCTAAAAGAAGCATCAGCAGATTCTAGAGATTAGGATCCAGATAGTTTTGAGGATTATTAATCAAATTAATAAGTTGGGGGAAAAAACTCATAAGAAATATAACATTTGGGTGCACTAAAAATGATGCCACATTGCTGGAAGAAATTAAAGAAGGCCTAAGTAAATTAAAGGTGCACTTTGTTCATGGACCAACTAGTTACTGTCAAAATAATGATCCCCAATAATTCGACACTAATAGTAGGAGGTCTTGCTTAGGTAAAGCTCTATGGAATCTGATGCCTATAAGAAACTTTCCAATTAAATAAGACATGTGCATTAAAAATAAATCACTTGAAAGATGCTGAAAAGTATGACTGTTTAAAGTGGAAAACCCCAGTAGTTGTTTTTGTTGCTGGGTGCCATCAAGTCGACTATGAACAGCAGATCTGAACCTAATCCTCTCCTGCATCTCCCACATGGTCTCTTGTCATGCTCAAGCCCATTTTGCAATTACTGCATCAGTTCATGTCTTCGTGGGTCTTCCTCTCTTTTGCTGACCCCCTACTTTTCCCAGCATGATTTTTTTTTCCAAATGCTGGTTCCTCCTGAACGTATGACCAAAGGAAGTGAGAAGACATTTCACCTTCCTTTACTCTAAGAAACACTCTGGTTGCACTTCCTTCTATACAGATTTATTTGTTCTTTTGGTGGTCTATGAGATATTCAATACCTCTTTTCACTACATAGTTCAAAGGCATTGAACTTCTTCTATCATCCTTATTCATTGTCCAACTTTTAGATGCATAGGAAGCAAGTGAAAAGGTTTGGATCATGGTTTGGATCAGGTGCTCCTTAGTCTCTAAACTGATATTGTTGCTCTTTAGAACTTTAGACAGGTCCTTGATAGCAGATTTTCCCATGGCAACATGCCTTTTGATTTCTTGCCTGTGTGAGTGTTGATGGTAGATTCAAATAAAATTAAATCCTTAACAACTTTCCCCCATTTATCATAATGTTATTATGGATCCAAATAAAAAGCCATATTGTCATTGTTGTCATGTGTCATTGAGTCACCTGCAACTGATAGAGACCCTTGTACAACAGCTCTGAAACCTGACCTGTCCTGAGCCAGTCTTACTGAACCTGACACACTTACCCCCATTGTCCCAGTTACTGTATTAATCTATCTCATCCAGGCTCTTTCTCCTGTGCAGTCCCTCCACCCTTCCAGCATGATGTCCTTCTCCCAGGACTGGTACCTCCTGACCATGTGCCAAAGGATGTGAGACAGAGCTTCAAAATCCTAGTCTCCAAGGAAAATCTTGACTAATTACATTGAGAAAATCTGCTGTCAGGAACTTCTCCAATGTGCTAAAGAGCAACAATATTGTAAACTACCATGCACCTGATCCAGGCCATGGCCTTCATATTTACTTGCTATGCATCAGAGAGTTGGACAATGACTAAGTGTGACAAAAGAAGAATTGATCCCTTGGAGCTCTGGCGCTAGAGAAGAGTACTGAACATACCATGGACCACTAAGAGAACAAAAAGGTTTCTCCTGGAGAGGTGAAAACCAAGTTGCTCCTTCGAAGTAAGGGTTTTGAAGCTCTGTCTACATACTTTGGGCATGTTACCAGGAGAGACCAGTCGTGAGAGACATCATGCTTGGAATAGTGGGTAGCACAGGAGAGGAAGACCCTACAAGCGATGGATTGACACAGTAACTGGGGTTATCGGGGTAGAAGTGTCAGAGGCAGTGAGATTGGCTCAAGATAGAGTAAGGTTCAGAGCTATTGTGCATAGAATTAATACTAGTTGTAGTCGACGTGACAGCACATAACAGTAAGAACAACAGAGGCACTTCAGAAGGCAGGCCTGAGGATCTACTTCAAAATATCAAATGCCAAAACCCAGTTCTACTCTGACACATAGATTCCCTGGGAGTTAGAATTCATTCAATGATAACTGTTACTGCTTTGTGCCATTAAGTTGGAACTGACTCATAGTTCACCCTCCAGCTGGTTTTCAAAGGCAATAAATCACATAGGAAGAGATTGCCCAACTTTGTCACATCTGGTGGATTCTAACTGTGGACCTTCACCTTAACAGCACAGCTCCTTAGCACGTGGCCACCAGAACACTTTTCAATGATAACTGGTAACCCAAATTAAGCAGTATTAACATTTTTTTCTAAATTTGCGTAAAATATTTCTCTTCTTTTAAAGAAATAACTATTTTATGAAAATTAAAATATTGATTGAAAGCTTTCTATCTGATTCACATTTCTATTTTTTTTATCTCCACATTAGTTTACTTGTCATATTCTTTGTATTACTTTCTTTTATAACTTTTTTATTTTTTATTTTTTTTACAGAGGTTTTGGATTTCCATTCATTCATTACCGCAATTTTCTCCCTTCCCACTCCTCCCCACCAGCTCGCTTCCCCCTCCGAAGAGAGAAAAAAAAAAAAGAAAAGAAATTCCTTCATTAGTATACAATTGCATACTAATCACATTTCTATTTTAACAGAGGTAATTACTGCATTGAAACATATAAGCATATGTCCAGATCAGCTTTTCATAATGTTAATACATATGAATATAAGTATAAACAAGATGCTTTGCAAAGAAGTGAAACACTCCATCCCTGGTCAAGTCAAGTAGCTTCTTTTCAAGATCTGACATCCTGGTAATCACTAATGAAGCAATAAATTCCATTTTGGAGCATTTTGTGTCTTTTCTAAAGTCTATCAGAGTAACTGGCTATTCTGAAGAGGAAAAAAAGTAACTGCTTACAGCTGGCCAACTAACTGGAAGAGACTGATATTTGTTCTCATTCGAAAGAAAGTGACCTGACAGAGTGTGGAAATTACCAAACAATATCATTAATATTACATGCAAGCAAGATTCTGCTGTAAAATATCCAAAAACAACTGGAGTAACACATCAACAGAAAACTGGGTTTAGAAGAGATCAGGGTACTAGGGCTATTATAGCTAATGTTAGATGGATATTGGCAGAAAGCAGAGAGTACCAGAGGAATGTCTGTTCCATTGTTTTGACTGTGTGGATAACAACAAGCTGTGGCTGACTCTGAGAAGAATGGGAATCCCAGAACATTTGATTGTGCTTATGGGAAACCTATACTTGGACCAAGAGGCAGTCATCAGAATAGAGCAAGGCGACACTACATGGTTCAAAAGTGGGAAGGGAGTCCTCCAGGGATGTATTCTGTCTCCATCCCTTTTCAATCTGTGTACAGAACAGATCATCTGGGATACTAGGCTGTATGAGGAGGACTGTGGCATCAGGATTGATGGAAGATTCATCAACAACCTGCATTATGCAGATGACACAACCCTGCTTGCTGAAACTAAGGAGGACCTGAAGCACCTGCTATAGAAGATCAAAGAATGCAGCCTTCAAATGGATTGAAGATCGACATCAAAAAAACTAAGATTTTCACCACTGGGTTGAGTGGCAGCATCATGATGGATAGTGAAGAGATTGAGATTGTTAACAGCTTTGGTTAGCTTGGCTCAAAAATCAACAGTCTTGGTACCAGCAGCCAGAAAATTAAAAAACACATTACATTGGGGAAGTCTGCTGTCAGAGACCTCTCCAGAGTACTGAGGAGCAATAACATCAGGCTGGAGATTAAGGTGCACTTGATCTGAACTATAGTCTTCACAATTTCATGCTATGCATCGGGGAGCTTGACAGTGACAAGGGATGAGAGCAAGAGAATTGACGCCTTGAGCTGTGGTGCTGGAGAAGAGTGTTGAATATACCACGGACTGCTAGGAGAACAAACAAGTTTGTCCTGGAGAGGGTGAAGCCAGAATGCTCCTTGGAGTCAAGGATTCTGAAGCTTCATCTGACATACTTTGGGCATGTTGTAAGGAGGAACCAGTCCTTGGAGAAGGACATTGTGTTTGGGAGAGTGGAGGGACAGCACAGGAGAGGAAAACCCTCAATGGAATGGATTGATTCAGTGACTGGGATAGTGGGAGTAGGTATGTTGGAGACAATGAGGTTGGCACAGGATAGAGCAGGGTTTAGGGCTCTTGTGCATAGGGTCGCTATGAGTTTCAAGCGACTTGTTGACACATAACAGCAACAGACCAGAATGAATTCCAGTTTGTTTTTAAAAAATCATTTATAAATTAAAATATTGTAGAGAGAAACCTTTCCAAGATATGTGTTTAAAAAGTAAGCTTAGGATTCCCACTCCAGTTCTGCACTGTGATGAAGAGCTAGACAAATAGTAGATCATGTGCTGCTATAATAGTAAACATACCACCCACCGCCAATGGGTCCATTTTTTTACTCATGGCAACTCTATAGGATACAGTAGAACTGTCCCTTAAGATTTCCAAGACTCCAAATCTTTTCTAGAAGTAGGCTGTCTTGTCTCTTCCCATGGAGAGACTGCTGCATTTGAACAGCCAACTTCTTGGTTGTCAATACTTAATCCTCTTCACCATCTTGGCTGCTGTATAACAGTGCCGTTCCCACAGTATAAACAGGCATTCCCTTTGTGAGGTGCTTTCCCAGAAATGCATACTCTCACTTCCCAGAATGTCTTGCAAAAAAATAAGCATCACCCTGGTGATCTGTGTTTGCAGAAGATGAAAACTCGGATAGGAAAAGTCACCTAGATATTGATTAAGAAATAAGTATGCAATGAAAGTGGTACAGTAATGGATCTTTCTAGTCTTTGGCATAGAGAGCATAGTTTCCTTTAAAAACAATATATACGAACTTTACAAACTTGTATGCAAATAAAGTAAAATTAAAAAATAATAGCAAAAAGAAAACCTAAAAAAAACCTAAGTTCCATTTCTTTTAAAATTTTTCATTCAATTAGTCATATTGTTTTATAGAATAATTATAATAGATCAATTTAATTTATAACATCTTATCAAATCCCCACTGTACCCTCCCTTTCCCTTCATGCTACCCAACTATCTGCTAATCTCTCAGCTCCATTTTTAATATTTTTTTATATCAACAATCTTTAAAAGACCCAAAACTTAAAAGTATAGACTATAGAGAAAAATTGTTCTTAGAATTATTACCACACAGCAAGTAGGACTTTGTTTTATTGTTTCCTTATGGAGTATCAGGATTCATCACTGCTTTGCTTCATGTGTTTCACCATCCATCACCAAAGCTCAGCTTTGGAACACAGCCCAGAAACATTTCCTGTGTCTAGAAGCATAAATTCCATTTTCCCAACTAGTGGATGATATTTCATTATTTCACTCTGAGCTTATTCTTAGTTTGATAGGAATGAGGTCAAATTTTGATGGTGTTCTGTTTTCTGGAAATAATTTGGTACATGTTGCCAGTAACATGGAGATCAGTAAAGAGGTTTTACAAGCTACTTAACATTGTTTTACAGGCTTACAAGCATTTAGCTTGAATTAGTATTTTAAATTCCTCTTATAAAATGAATGATCTAAAAGTACCATCTTCCTAATCTGAGCAAGTATAAACAGTCATTATACCATGCTTACTTTATATATTATTATTTTATTTATGAATGTCCTAAATAATTACAGTCCTATATAAATTTCCTATGATCTTCATCACATCTCCTGATCCTTGGGAAACTTTAGAGTTATGATGAAAAATACAGACTTTACTTATTCTACCAAAACCAAAACCCACTGCCCTTAAGTTGTTGATTCTCTACTCTCACAAGAAATAACCCCTTAGGTTAAAGTCCTAAAGCCAGGTGTAAGTCTCATTTACATGAAAAATTCTCAGTGTATTGTTCCCTGACCTCTCCCCTGCAAGTTACATAATTTAATCATTGTAGATTTAATTCTGTCCAATTTTTTATAAAACTGATCAAACATTTTGTTTCTTCTTTAAATTTTCTTGTTGTTGGAAAGTATACATCAATTCAACACTTTCTTCCAGTACAATTCACTGACCTTGATTACATTCTTTTTTATCATTATTAATTTCAATGAACATCTACAGAGATTTTGGACTTGCATTCATTCATTGTTGCATTTTTCTCCCCGCCCACCCCACCCCCACCCCCAGTTCACTCCTCTCCTTGAAAAGTAAAAGAAAAACTCCTTCATTGGTACACTCCCACCCCCACCCCGAGTAGACTCCACTCTGCAATCCTCATTCC
>NW_006399780.1:9293686-9294831 GCF_000299155.1 Elephantulus edwardii | reverse complement strand
AAATGCTTTTTCCCAGTCTATGGCTTCCCTTTTTACCCTGTTGGAGAAGTTTTGGGATGTGCATAGGGATTTGAGTCTTAGAAGGTCCCATTCATCTATTTTACCTTCTCCTGGTTGTAAATTTTTCAGGATACTTGGAAGACTCTTTATGTTGTGGATTAGGAGTACTAAAGTTCTTCCAAGCTTTTCTTTAGTGAAGTTTATAGTCCTTGGTTTTAGTCCTAGGTACATGATCCACCTTGAGTTGGTTTTTGTATATGGAGTGAGGTGTGGATCTTGCTTAATTTTTCTGCAGATAGTTTTCCAAGTTTGCCAACACCATTTGTTAAAAAAGGCTGTCATTTCCCCACCTAACTGATTTTGTCTCCTTGTCAAAAATCAGTTGATCATAAACAGATGGGCTGATTTTCAGGTTCTCAATTCTATTCCATTGATCTCTGTGTCTGTCATTGTACCAGTACCATGCTCTCTTAACTACCACAGCAGTGTAGTAGGATTTCAAATCAGGGAGTGAGATCCCTCTTACCTTTTTTTCTATTTTTGAGGAGTGCTTTGCTTATTCAAGGCTTCTTTCCATTCCAAATGAAGCTGGAGATTGCCTTTTCCAACTCGTTGAAGAATGGGATTGTTATTTGTATTGCGATTGCATTGAACATGTAAATTGCCTTTGGTAGTATTGCCATTTTCACAATATTGAGTCTTCCTATCCGTGAGCAAGGGATATTCTTCCACTTCTCCAGGTTTTTTTTTCTTGTAGTAATGTTTTGTAATTTTCTTTGAATAGATCCTTTGAGCGTCTAGTTATATTTACACCCAAATATTTTATCTTGTGATTAGCTATTGTGAAGGGTATTGTTTTTCTTAGCTCCAGCTCTGTATTCTCTTTGTCACTGTAGAGAAATCCAACTGATTTTTGTATGTTGATCTTGTAACCTGCTACTTTGTTAAATTGGTCAACTATGTCCAATAGTTTTCTTGCTGAGTCTTTAGAGTTTTCTAAGTATACTATCATGTCATCTTTCTAGAGGGATAATTTTTGCCTCCTATTTGCCAATTTGTATACCTCTTATGTCTTTCTCTTGTCTTATTACTATTGCTAAGACTTCCAATACAATATTGAATAAGAGAGGAGATAATGGGCATCC
>NW_006399780.1:9289865-9292436 GCF_000299155.1 Elephantulus edwardii | reverse complement strand
TTTCATTTTTTATTTCTTCTTGTACCCAGTCATGTTCAAGCAAGTTGTTGTTCAGCTTCTAAATGTATGATTTTTTTCTCCTTTATTGTCTTGCTATTAATTTCTAATTTTGTGGTGTTGTGATCTGAGAAGATACTTTGTATAATTTCTATGTTTTTTATTTTGTTAATGCTTGCCTTGTGACCTAGAATGTTATCTATTCTGTAGAACGTTCCATGTACATTGGAAAAGAATGTATATTGTAATTTTTGGGGGTAAAACTGATCAAAATTTTACAGATCATTTAAAACTCCAGTGGCTCTAGAGTTTTCCAAAGTGGCTCATTCTGCAAAAGGTTCCAAGGTTTCAAATCTCCAGGCAAGGCTCTGCTTATTGTTGTTTGGTATGAAGAAGAAAGGCAATGTCTTTATCACAAATATTTTCAATAACTATTGCTTTTATTCAAAGGTCACTATATTAAAAGCTTGTAGGTTTCCCTACTCTCACCAGGTATGCTCTCTTGCCCTTTCAAACAGAAAAGGCTCCTCCTCTAGCTGGCTTCCCTTGAGCTATTAGTCAGCAGTACCTCTCCTAGTTCTCTCAAATCTGCATGTTAGTTCATGGCTGAAATTTTAAAATTATAACTTAAGCTCTCTTTTGGTGTCTGTCTCCAAGTTGCACACGAGCGCTCTCTTGCACGCTCTTGTGTACTTGCGCCCGCTAGCACACGTGCTAGCGCATGTGCTTTCTCTCTCTCTATCTCTCTCTGTCTCTATTAAGTGTAATATATAATATTTTCCTATCTCCTGATAATAATATTACCTCAGTTTTTTCTGCTGTTAGGTGTCATCGAGTTATGACACATAGCATCCCTATAAATGCTATAGCAAACCTTGTCCTATACTGTGCCATCCTCATCATTTCTGACACACTTGAGCCCATTGCTACAGTCACTGTGGCAATCCACCTGGTTGAGTGTCTTTCTCTCTTTCAGCAAACCTCCACCTTTCCAAGCATTTGTCCTTCTCCAACAAGAATAGCTTCTCCTAACAAACATGCCCAAAGCATGTGATGTGAAGCTTTGCTATCTTTGCCTCCAAGAAGCACTTTGGGTATACTTTCTCCAAGACGTATCTGGTTTTCTTTTGGAAGTCCAAGGGATATTCAGTAGTTTTATCCAACAACACAGCTCAAAGATATCAATTTTCTTTTTCTGTTACCATTATTAACTGTCCAGCTCTCAGATGCAAAGCAGTTATTGAAAAGACCATGGCCTGAATTGAGCATACCTTGGGCCTTTAAACTGAAACCAATGCTCCTTAGTACTTTGGAGAGATTCCTGAGAGGAGTCTTTGCCAATGCAATACATCTTCTTATTTCCTGACTCTTTTACAAAGTGTGTTGACTGTGGATCCAAATAAGATTAAATCATTAGCAATGTCAATTTTTTCTCCATCCAAAATGATGTTGCCTGAGGAGATGTAATGTATATTGAATGCTGTAGTCTCTGATCTTCTGCAGCAAGCACTTCAAGTCTTTCTCAATGTCAGCAAGCAAAGGTGTGTCATTTACATAAACCATATTGTTGACAAATCCTCCTCCAATCCTGATGCCATATTCTTCTTCTTAGAGTCCAGTTTCCTGAATTATTTGCTCTGTGTACAGATTGAATAGGTATGGAGAAAGAATACAACACTAGTGAACTTCCCTTCCAATTCCAAACCATGCAGTGAACCCTGCTCCATTTGCAAAACAACCACCTGGGTCAGATATATGTTTCTCATGAGCACACTTAAGTGGTCTGAGATTCATATTCTTCTCAATGTTAGCTATTGTTTGTTATAATCCACAGAGTCAAATGTCTTTGCATAATAAACAAAGCACAAATAGAAATTTTTCTGGATTTCTCTTTCAGCCAGGAAACTCTGACATCAGCAATGAAATCCCTGGTATCAAGGCCTCTTACAAAATCCTTTAATGGATCTCCATTCTGTATGGTTTAGAGATAATAACTGCATATACAACAAACATTCCTAAAAATGTCCCAAATTAAGGAAAATTAGAATACAATACTTCCATGTGGGGGATGAGGAATGTATGTAAGTTAACTGAAATATTTTAGGAATTCAGATTTATGTAATTTAGGAATCAGATAGATTATGTCTGTGGAAAGAACCGCTGGAGAAGCTCAATATTAGCTGTGAAAACTAGGCCAGGAGCTGATTGTGGAAAAGACCACCAACTACTCATATGCAAGTTCAAGCTGAAGCTGAGGAAAATAAACTGAATCCATGGAAACCAAAATATTACTTTGAGTATATCCCAACTGAATTTCAGAACCATCTCAGGAACAGGTTTGTGGCCTTGAACACTAATGAGCGAAGATCAGATGAGTTGTGGGAGACTATTAAGGGTATCATCCAGGAAGAGTGCAAACAGTCATTGTAAAGACAGAGGAGGAAAAAAAACCCAAAATGGATGTCAGAAGAAACTGTGAATATTGCACTGGAGTGCAGAGAAGCCAAAGCACAAGGAAGAATTCAAGATACTAAAGAGCTGAACAGAAGATTCCAAAGGGCAGCACGGGATGAC
>NW_006399780.1:9286808-9288225 GCF_000299155.1 Elephantulus edwardii | reverse complement strand
GCAAGCAACTCGACGGCACATAACAACAACAACTCTTTGGCAAACAAGATTGATTTCAAATGATAAATTTACTAAATGTAAACTATGTCTTTTTATTTGCAAGTATTGAACATAATAGCATCATGCATTTTCATTATATTTGAGTGTGATCTAAAACTTAAACAAGTTTATTGATTGAATAAGCTAATTTTACATCTATTATAGTTTTGGGATTAGAAGAACTACAAATTTGTTTTCAACCAAATAATATCATTATTCCAACAAATTTTATTTCAATAGTAATGGTGTTTTGGAGCATGTCAGCTAAAAACCGTTTCCTAAATCTTTGTTGTTGTTATTTGCCATTGAGTCAGGACCAACTAATAGCTGCCCCTCCAGCAGCCTTTCAGAGGTCCTTTATTGCACAAAAGAAGACTATCAACATTTCCTGCCAGATTCAAACCATGTGCCTTTGGGTTTGTGGCACAGCTCCCAACTAGGCTACCAGAGCTCTCTCCAAAATACTTAGATAATGTAAGATAATAGATTTATGTTCAATTAATTATTGCTTAAAGTCTCTTAGATCCATAGATAAATTCTAAGGAATATAGCATTTGGAACAAAATCTATTAAATATATTTTAAAGTTATTCATAGGGTCACTATTATCTATTATCAGAACCTGTTTGAGAGTCCACAAAACAATTTCTTTTATAAATTTAATATATTTTTTCCTTGTTATACTTTATGTATTTAGTAAAGAGAGGCTATATACTTATGTCTGTTAGTCACTATGTTTCTTTTACTGACAAATTTCACTGTAAGAAAATATATGGCTAATAAATTATGAAAAGCTATGCTATTCTGCTTTTACAATGTGATGAGCAAGAATGAATTCATAATTGTTTACATCCTGGTTTTCTCTAAAGGTTATCACATACGTGTGTGAATGAGAATGGTAAGAGTTATAGAGGCAGAGGGGAATATTTTGTTATACAAGATAAGCACGATATATTTTTATAAAGAGAAAAAGAATAGTTTTGTCTTAAAATAAAATGATTATTCCAGAATAAGAAAAAATTCTATTGAAAGTGTTAAAAACCAAGAATGTCATTTTAAAGACTAAGGTACATCTGACTGAGCCATGACCTTTTCAATTGCTCCTTGCTGTTGTTGTTGTTGTTAGGTGCCGTCGAGTCGTTTGCGACTCATAGCGACCCTATGCACAACAGCCCTAAACTCTGCTCTATCCTGCGCCAACCGAACCGCCTCTGACACACCCATCCCGATTACCCCAGTCACCGAATCAATCCATCTCATACAGGGTCTTCCCCTCCTGGTTGTCCCTCAACCCTCCCAAGCATGATGTCCCTCTCCAAGGACCCGTCCCTCCTGGCAACATGTCCAAAGTATGTCAGACGAAGCCCCAGAATCCTTGC
>NW_006399780.1:9280762-9283644 GCF_000299155.1 Elephantulus edwardii | reverse complement strand
TCCGAGGTGACCTTGCCCAGTGACGCCTTCTCCCTCCCTCTCTGGCCGGGTTTCGCTGGGTCTGACCTGGAAGACGTCTCCTTCTGCTGTTATCCGAGGTGACCTTGCCCAGTGACGCCTTCTCCCTCCCTCTCTGGCCGGGTATGTGAAAACTGGACATTGTATGCGGAAGACAGAAGGAAAATAGAAACCTTTGACTGTGGTGTTAATAAAAAGTACTGAATGCCTCACAAGTCACCAAATGAACAAACAAATATATCTCAGACGAAGTGCAATTCTTTCCACAAATATAGTCAAATTGATTCCCGTGCAATCCATCAGGTGAGGTTCATGTGTATAGTCACTGTTTGTTTTTTAGTGGTAAGATATTGTGCCTGCCAAAGCAAAAATACAGTTTTTTTTAAGTTGTGGGAGAAAAATAGGTAATCTCCTCCCATGGTATTGACTATCTCTGAAAATCTACTGGAGTGTCAGTGAAGGGTCAGTTCCAACTCAATGGTACACAACAGGAGAATTATGTAAATGGAATGAGTTAGTGAAGTATAATTATGGGTGTGTGTTTTAATATTGATGTTCTATATTTTATTTACTAGATAGAAGGAATCTTTTTTTCTTTTCTCTATAATTTAACAATTTAATAGATTGCTGTGAGTGACAGGATAATATTCATACTCATACAAAGAAGATCTATGAATATCATTATTATTCAAATATATACACCAACAACTGGGGCCAAAGAGGAGGATATAGATGAGTTCTATCAACTCTTGCAGTGCAATTAAGATACTTTGATAATAATGGATGACTGGAATGCAGGAGTTGGGAACAATAAAGAAGGAATAGTAGTTGAAAGTATAGACTTGGTTACAGAAATGAGGCTAGAGACAGAATGGTAGAATAATTCACAATGACCTTCATTGCAAACACTATTTATAAGAAATATAAATGGCGACTATACACATGGACTTCATCTCATGGTCTACACAGGAATCAGACTGACTACATCTGCTGAAGAAATTGATGGAGAAGCTCAATATCAGCTGTGAAAACTAGGCCAGGTGCTGATTTTGGAACACACCATCAACTACTCATATGCAAATTCAAGTTGAAGCCAAAGAAAATAAAATCCACAGGAACCAAAGTCTGACCTTAACTCTATCCCACCAGAATTTAAATACCATCTCAGGAACAGGTTTGAGCAGTAATAATGAGCAAATGAGTTGTTGGAGGATATAAAAATCATGAAGAATGCAAAAAGTCATTACAAAGACAGAGGCAAAAGACGAAGATGGATGTCAGGAGAGACTCTGAAGAAGATATTCAGATGGTCAACAGACACATGAAAAATGGTCAAAATAACTCGCAGTAGGAGAGATGCAAATGAAAACGACAATCAGATACCATCTCACCCCAGTAGCATTGGCAAAGTTTAACAAGACAGCAAGTAATGTTGGACAGAATGTGGAGAGATAAGAACTCTTATACATTGTTGGTGAGATTGTAAAATGGTACAACCACTCTGGAAAGTAGTTTGGTGTTTTCTCAGAAAGTTGAACAAAGAAATTCCATATGACCCAGCTAGTCCATTGCTTGGAATATACCCTGAGAAAATGAGAACTGAGGCATGAATGGAGACTTGATCATAGCAGCATTATTCATCATTGCAAGAATATAGCAACAGCCCAAATGTCCAACCACAATCAAATGGATTCAGAAATCATGCTACATTCACATGATGGAATAAGGTACAGCATGCAGGAGCAATGATTTTGTAAATCACTACCTAACATGGGAGGGACTGGACAGCATTATGATAAATAAACTAACTCAATCCCATAAGGAC
Source organism: Elephantulus edwardii (assembly GCF_000299155.1). Lineage (NCBI taxonomy): Eukaryota > Metazoa > Chordata > Mammalia > Macroscelidea > Macroscelididae > Elephantulus > Elephantulus edwardii. The sequence continues at coordinate 9,281,801 of NW_006399780.1, read as the reverse complement.
AAATATTGTATAGGACCATTATTATAAAATATATATGAAGATGCAAAGGGGGTTAAAGGGAGAACAGAGGGGTGAGGATGGGTAGGGAGGGGGTTAATCATAGGATCACACAATTTGATAGGTAGAGGGAGGGATGCATAAGGAAAATGATAAAGATTCAGTGTGAAAACTATATGAACTTTGTAAGTAAATCAGAATAAAATAAATTTTTTGCAATTAATTAAGCAAAATTTTTATTGAAGCATAAATTGTACAGAAATACAATTCAACTGATTTTAAGTCTAACACCGTGAAGGGAGAAATATGGCACCAAAACTTCCCCTCCGCTATACAACTAGAATTTAGATTACTATCCAATCTAGTTTCATTTTGCTAGTTTTATTAATATATATACAAATCTGTATTTCTTTTAAACATTAGATTTCTTAATTCTATTTAAAAAAAATCAGACCTTAAGCCAACAATGTCATCAAATCTACTGGGATACTGTTCAAGAACAAAATCCACATTGAGTATTGGTCCTCAAAACAGAGCACATTACAGAAACATTAAGTGTTGTGCTACACTTACACAATCAAACAGAGCATACTGACTGAATGCTTCTTCAATGAAGCTTTCAATCAGCAATGTGCATAAATGGAAAGTCAAAATGGTGTTTCAACCACTTGATTTCAAACCAAGCCGATATTGTCTAGAAACACTGAGAAACAGTGTTTCATTTATAAATATGGAAGGAACAAAAACATCATCGCATCAATCCAGAAGAATTGGGGGGGGAAGGGAATTGAGGACAAGAAATAAAAAATTTTGCAACTTTGTTATTTTAGCTGTAAATCCCACACTGTTTGCAAACACAGCCTTAAAAACTAACTCTTGAAAGCCTATATGTCTTTTTTTATTATTATTAAATTTTATTAGTTTTAATGAACATTCACAGGGATTTGGGGTTTTCATTCCTTCATTGCTGCACCATTCTCTCTACCCTCCTCCCCAGTTTATTCTTCTTCCCCGCCATCCGAATGTCTGTTTTAATTGTCCA
>NW_006399780.1:9279214-9279742 GCF_000299155.1 Elephantulus edwardii | reverse complement strand
TGAAGGCTACATGGTGGAGGGGACCTGGGGGAGGGTTTGTAAAACAAAGAAAGCCTATATGTCTTGTCTAGTCATTTCCAATTAAGTGACTATCTTGGAATTTGCTGTTTTATAAATAGCATTCTCCTTCACTGTGTATGTTTGAAAGAGCCTAGATGGTTTCCACTCTGGGCATTCATGTATTTCTATTGCGTGATGGTGAGAGGAACAGATGAAGTTAGAATACTATCACATAGCTATGGAACTCTTCAGTCCACAATGTGTAAAGAATTTTTTTGGAACAAAGTCTACAGTGTATTATTAATGGAAATGGCTTCTAAAGTAAAAAGAATAACACAAGCTGAGTAGACTTAATGGAATCTAGTACAATCTTTAAGCTAAATCTCCCTGCTAATAAATTAAGTGCATTTATATGACAATCTGTTAGTAAAGGCATGTTGTTGTTGTTGTTATGTGCCATCGAGTCGCTTGCGACTCATAGTGACCCTATGTACAACAGCCCTAAACTCCGCTCTGTCCTGTGCCAAT
>NW_006399780.1:9271113-9277749 GCF_000299155.1 Elephantulus edwardii | reverse complement strand
CAATTGACATATTTCAGTTAACAGATGCTGCCATGGACGTGCTCACCAAGTTGTCCAAGAAATCTAGAGAACAACCACTTGGCCAACTGACTGGAAGTAAAGGCATAGTGCTCATAAACCTTATTTACTTGGGAACAAAGAACTGTAAAGTTTCCTTACTTTTGCCAGTATAGTCTTCTTTACTAATCAATACTAGAGAAGCTTTTGTTTGGCAATATTTCCCTAAGAATTCATGCTAACAAGGAGGATGGATGTCAAATTCATCTGACCTTTAAAGTAAATGGAGGCCAAGGGCTACCCTTTCTGAGGATATTAATCTATTTTCACCCAACTCACTGCGACAATGTATTGCTCTGTTTAGGACTAGAGGTGGGGCTGCCACAGCGAGATGAAACCATTAAAGGACTACAAATACAGGGAGCAATAATGCTGAAACAAAATATGTAAAATTAATTAATGCAATCATTTTTTTAAGAGGACTCAAGACTCATGGAAGAAACATTTTTAATTGTTGCAAAAAAAATCTTTATGAAGTGGAAATTGGTTTCAGTAACCTTTTTAAGAATATGTTCTGGAGGTAACTGGATGTAAAATTCTGGTAGCTATTTAATAGAACAGTCCCAGATGGTTTGGCTGAGGCCAATACCTAATGAGGACGAATGCCTTATCTGTGGGGAATTTTGGGTGATACCTGGAGAAATATTACACTGTGCATAAGCCAAATTGAATTGTTTTCACAACAGTTGTAAAGTTTCATACAGTAAAAGTTTTTTTTCTACATGCACCTCAATTTCACAGCAAGAGTGGCATAGAATACCTAAACACAGAAAAGAGCATTCATGCAAGATATCTAACTCCTTGATATAATAATGCATACAATTCAAAATGATTACACTATGATTACATCTACGGCTTTCTGCAACTACTAGGGGGTGTTATGGAAAGCACTGCCCCCAATATCAATATCTAGATAGGAGCCACCACCTTCTATTTGTTTTCTCTTTTGTGTTTTTTCTTCATTTTTCTTAACTCTGCTGTTGCTGCTTCTTAGCAAAACTGGTAAAAACAAAGTTGTAATCATTGAACAAAGCACTCTGACAATCAAGACGTTTAAAACCTTCAATCTTCTGGGGTGAAGAAAGCACTGTGCGACATTTAGAACTCTGATTTACAAACAGGGTGGTCACAAATTTTCCTGGTTTGAAGACTTCCACAACTTTCCTTATCAGGTCATCATAGGAGGTCTGACTTAAGTTTATTTCAAAGCTAAAATAAGAAAATTCTGGTTCTGGAGTGACGTGAATAGTCCAATAAGTTCCACCTGATTTTATTCCATTCATTGAATACCCGCAAGGATTGAACAGTGTGGCATCAATGACAGAACCTGGTATCAGGTCACGAATTCCACTCTCACGAGTGACATCCTTTGCAGTAACACCATCTTTCATGTAGAACTGGTCCATAACTGCTGGGTCAAGCTCACTCATCAGAATTTCCAGGGTTTGATCTGGCTGACTGATTACCCGACGCTCTGGAAAATCCAGAGTATACAAGTACCAGCAGTCAGAATTCATACGTCCCATACAGTATGCTGCTCCATTTGGGAAAACTGCATTAAGAAATTATATTCCTTCCTGGAAATTCCGGTGTGGGTACCCTTGGTGAGAAGATTTCATGAAATTCTTACAAGAATAAAAGAAGCTTTGAATTGAGTCAAACCCACCGCAATCCCTAGCAAGCTTCAAGAGGGGAACCAGTGCTTTCAGCAAGAGGGTGGTACCACATGTCTTCAAAATGAAACGTCTATTGGAGACAAACATGCTACTCTCTGAGTACATAAGCTTCCTGCTTGTCAGTTTTTGTCACACTTATGATTGAACCTTGCACATCCTTCAAAAGTATATCTCACTCGGATCTTGGGATGGTGCGAAGATCCCCACACCCTTGGTTCGCATCGGGCTGCTGCCGGGAGAATCAAACCTCCAGGAGCTTCTCCATCCCTTCGAAAAAATGTGCAGCTTCCATTACTGTGAGACTAGCGAACAACCAACAACCACAGAAAATCAACGAAATTAAATCTCTTCTCCCGCTGCTGCCACCGCCGCTGCAAATTGTTCCAGCTGTGTTTTAACTAAAGTACAGGTTCCTTTTTTCTATAATTTTATATTAACTTTTTTAAAAAAGAGGATTAATATAATTTTCCCGGCTGTGTGTGTGTGTGTGTGTGTGTGTGTGTGTGTGTGTGTGTGTGTGAGCGAGCGAAAGTTGAACGTAAGTCTGTTGGAAATAGAGGCAGATACAGTTCAGTCTCTTGTAGTCCGCTGTTTCCTCGTTACAGAGAGTAGAGCGAGCGCTAGCTAATGTCGCCGGCCATACTGTGTAAGCCAAAATAAAAAAAAATTTTAAGTGACTCTAAAGATTGAACTAAAGCACACAAAAACCAAAACAAAGTGAAGAAATCAGGAAGTCAAGGAGCTGAACACAAGATTTCAAAGGGCAGCTAGGGAAGACAAAGCAAAGTATTATAATGAAACGTGCAAGGAGCTGGAGTCAGAAAATCAAAAGGGATTAACTCGTTCAACGTTTCTTAAACTGAAGGAACTGAAGAACAAGTTTAAGCCTTGAGTTTCAATACTTAAGAATGCTGAAGGCAGAATGTTGAATAATCCAGGAAGCATCAAAAGAAGATGGAAGGATTACACAGAGGCACTACACCAAAAACAATTGGCTGACAAAGAAAAATTTTATGAAACAACATATGATCAAGAGGCGGTGAAGGAGATAGTTGAAGCTGCTCTGAAGGAATTGGCAAAAAAAATAAGGCCACAAGAATTGTTGGAATACCAACTGATATATTTAAGCAAACAGAATGCTGCCTAAAACGCACTCACCAAGAAATCTAGTAGACAACTACTTTGCTAACTGACTGGAAGAGATCTGTATTCCCATTCCAAAAAAAAGGTGACCCAACAGACTAGGAGAATTTTCAAACAATATCACTAATATCACACATAAGCAAGATCTAGCTGAAGATTATCCATAAACAACTATAGCAGTACATCAAGGCTGTAGCAGTAGGGACATCATAGCCAATGTTAGATGGATCTTGGCCAAGAGCAGAGAATACCAGAGGAATGTCTGTGTCTGATGTTCTTTTGTGGCTAACCTTGAGAAGAATGGGAATCCCAGAACATTTAACTGTGCTGAGGACTCTCCTTCATAAGGTCGCTATGAGTTGCCTGCGACTTGACGGCACTTAACAACAACAACATATGAAACCTATTCTTGGACCAGGAAGTAGTAGTTAGAACAGAGCAGGAAAACACTGCATGGCTCAGGATGAGGAAAGGTGTGCATCAGGGAGGAATCCTATTTCCAAAACTTTTAAATCTATGTGCAGAACAGATCATTCAGGAGGCTGGATTTTATGAGGAGGAATGTGGCATCAGGATTAGAAGACGACTCATCAACAACCTGCATTATGGAGATGACACAACATGGCTTGCTGAAACTAAAGAGAACATGAAGCATTTGCAGCAGATGGTCAAGGACTTCAATATGGATTGAAGCTCAACATCAAGAAGACAAAGACTCCCACCACTTGGCCAACTGGCTGCTTCATGATGGACAGAGAAGAGATTAGTGCTAACAACTTCATCTTCCCTGGTTCCACTATCAACACTCTTGGCACCAGTAGTCAGGAAATCAGAAGAAGAATTGCTGTCTACTGTCAGGGACCTCTCTAGAGTACTGAACAGTGTCAATCTTGAGATGAAGATGTGTCTGATCCAGCCATGGTCTTTACAATTACATAGCTGGACAATAACTGAGAATAATAGAAAGAAGATCAATGCCTTTGAGTTGTGCTGCTTGAGAAGAGTGTTGAACATACCATGGATTGCCAGTAAAACAAACAGGTATGTCCTGGAGAGAATGAAACCAGGTTGCTTCCTGGAGGCAAGGATTCTGAAGCTTTGTCCCACATACTTTGGACACATGGCCAAGAGGGACCAGTCCCTTGGAGAGGACATTATGCTTAGGAGGATGAAGGGATAGTACAGGAGAGGAAGACGCAGGATGAGATGGATTGACTCAGTGGCTGGAGAAATGAGACTAGATCTGTAGGAAACAATGAGATTGGCTCAGGATAGGGCAGGTTTCAGAGCTAATATGCATAGGTTCGCTATGAGTCACAGGCAACTCAATGGCCCATAAGAACAAAAAGAGATTATACTTCTGTTAACAGTTTCTTTTTTATCCTTCTGATGTTGAAACTGAGTAGTCTCATTTTCATCGTAAGGTAATTTTTATATAATTTATTAAGAGTCTATCCTTTTTGTTAGTGATAATTATAGCATTAGTCATACAACAAAAGCTTAGTTTTTAGTATTATATTTCAAAATTGTGTTCATTTAATCAAATATGATCACACTTTTTTTTCAATTATACTAGTTTATTTACAAAAGTTGAATACATTGTTTTCAAGAACAGATTATGTTCAGAATTTTTTAGGAAGCACCAAACTGCCTTCCAGAATGGTTGTACCATTTTCCAATCCCACCAACAATAATAATTCCTACCTCTCCACATCCTCTCCAACATTTATTACTTGCTGCCCTGTTAAACTTTGTCATTGTTACTGGAGTGAAATGGAACTTCATTGTGGTTTTGATTTGTATCTCTCTTATTGCCAATGATTTGGAGCATTTCTTCATGTGTCTGTTTGCCATTTGAATATCTTCCTCTGTGAAAATTTTTTCCATGTCTTTTGCCCATTTGTAATCCATTTATCAATCTTTTTCTTGTGGAGGCACAGGAATATTCTATAGAGTTTTGTAATGAGACTTTTGTCTGAGATGATTAATATCAAATGTTTGTTCCAAGTCTGTAGTTTTTCTTTTCCCCCTGTTGGAAAAAGTTTTTGATGGACACATGGATTTAATCTTTAGAAGTTCCCATTCATCAATTTTATTCTCTTCATATTGTACATTTCTGGCCGTATTTGACAGTCTCTTTATACCTTGGACTAGCACTTCTAAGCTTAATCCCAACTTGTCTCTTATGAACTTTATGGTTTGGGGCTTTAATCCCAGGTCTCTGATTCACCTCACAAGACACAATAAAAGACCTAAAAAAATCGAAAAATGTGCCCTATTCATGAATAGGAAGACTCAATATTGTGAAAATTACAATCCTACAAAAAGCCATCTACATGTTCTAGGCAATCCCAATCTAGATACCAAATTCATTTTTCAAGGAGATTGAAAGAGAAATTATCACATTTCTTTGGAGAGGCAAGAGACTCCAAATAAGCAAACACTTCTGAGAAACAAAAATAATGTGGGAGGCATAGCACTCCCTGACCTCCAACCTACTACACAGCCATAGTAATATGTGTTCACTGGCAATCAAACACGCCTCCTAGTGAGCCACCAACAGGAGTTAAATAGAAGGATCTATTAGGATCAAGTATGGAAAGGGCCCAATCCTTTATTTTCCATTGGGAGAGGTTTTGCTTGTATGTTCCCACAGAACTACATCCTGTGTGGGTTACTGCTTGTCATGTCTGATTCCAACCCACCTACCGAGAAGATGCATCGATTGAGCATCCATGACAAGAAGATGAGACAGAGGAAAAGGAAGTCAAAGTCCCAGACACCACAGACACATGTGGCATACCTTAACCCTGGTAGTGGTACACCCAGTGGTCCTGTGTTTATAGCACTGCTTATCTCTGCTTTGACCATCAGTAGTGCAACAGCAGGAGAGGCTAATCAGGTTTTTTAAGGTTTTGTTTTTTCACCCGCATTTCCTGTGTGTACATGGCTCTCCTCACTATCCTCTATTCATCTCCCAACCCAATTCAGAACTAAAGATATGACAATTTTGATCTTTTTTATTATCCCCCCAGTTGTCATTACAAGAGCAGCCATAGATCTCTTCACAAGACAGAATGTCCAAGCAGCTGCACTGATTAATCTTTCTACCCTTACCATCATTGGATTGTCCTCCTCCCAAGAAACACCAGAGGCTCTATACCAGAGACTTTCTCCTCTTTGAATTCATTTAAAAGAAAAAGGGAAAATATGTTGGGGAGGAAGGGAGGGCCTCTGGCCAGGACAGATTGCCTAAGCTCCAAATAAGTGCAAGCCTCCCAATGACCTTTAATAAGGGGTAGAGAAAGTTCTCCTGTGTTTGTCCCGGCTTGAGAAAGCTCACCACCTGGGAAGATGGCTGCCACATCTGTTGAGCTGGGAGTGGTCTGCACAAGGCTGAGGGTCTCCTAACCCATATGCATGTCCTGTGTCTGTAAACCCACCCTATCCTGCCTTCCTGTTTACTTGTTCGTATATAAGTGTGCTGCAGCCCCTAATAAAATTGAACTGGATTGACGCTCTGATCCTCTCCTGAAGTGGTGTGTCTCCATCGTGCTTACCCCCATCAGGGTGTCACTGTTAAGTTGCTGGCGAACAGAGACACAAAATCCCACATGTGATCTTTCAAGGTCAATGTTGTTGTTGTTGTTGTTGTTATGTGCCGTCGGGTCGCCTGCGACTCATAGCGACCCTATGTACAACAGTCCTAAACTCCACTCTGTCCTGTGCCAATCGCACTGTCTCTGACACTCCCATCCCA
>NW_006399780.1:9236060-9270893 GCF_000299155.1 Elephantulus edwardii | reverse complement strand
CCACAGCTCAAAGGCATCAGTTCTCCTTCTATCCTCCTTGGTCATTGTCCAACTCTCTGATGCATAACAGGTGATTGTGAAGACCATGGCCTGTATCAGACGCACCTTAGTCTCCAGAGAGACACCACTGCTTCAAGGTCAATAGTAGGTCATTATATAGGTTTTAACCAGCAAACCCATGGGGGAAAGATGTTCTCCTTACACAGACTTGGTGCATAGTCAGTACATTGTAGACTCTAAAAGGGAGTCTAAACTCAGGCATCCTTACTGGCCAAGGTTTACTAGATGCATTCTTAGGGAAGCATGCTTCCAATCAGAGGACTAAGGCCTTCTCCAGATATCTGTGCTAAGACTCCATTATGGTATAGCTTAGCAAAAAACAACTAGAACATAAAACAAAATTATATTGAAAGAATAGAAGCTCTAGTGATCGAATGGCTTAGGAGTTGTGCTGCTAACTTTGAATTCTCCAGCTTGAATTACCAACGATTAGATTAGCAATAAATGCAAACACTTTGTGTCACCTGGTAATTTCATGCCCTATAAAATTAAAATCTATGTTCATTCATGAACTTGTGCATAAATGATCCACTTTATTCAGAATAGTCCCAAACTGAATTCTACTAATATGTAAATTAATAACACTTAAAATATCCTAAAACTAAAGCCCAGATCCACTGCTGACAAGTCAGTTCCATCTCTTATTAATCATCATCTAGTTTCTGAAATTCTTTTACAGAAGAGATTGCCCATCTTTCTCCCTTGAAGCTGGTTGGTGGATTCCAACTGTAGACTTTCCACTAATAAATCACCATATATTGCACTATGTCAGCAGGGATCCTTTATGTAACTGTACTACTCAGTAATATTAAACAATGAGTTTAAAAGCATGAAAAAAAAATAGATGACCTAGCAACTCCACCCTCTGGTGTTTACCTAAGTGAAAACGCATGTTCATACAAAGACTTTACCCAAATTTTCATAGAGACATAATTCAAATCAACCAAAGGCTAGAAAGAACTTAAATGTTTATCAAGGAGAAAGTACATAAACAAATCAGACTATCCATAATACTGAGTCGTTCTCTGCAATATGGATAGATATAAATGTTTTGTTGAATGAAAGTAGACACAAAAGAGTACTAAATATCTAGCGTGTATAAAACTAACATATAATTTAGGAACTATATCAATGATTGTCTGAGTTCAATGAGGAAAATGCTAGATGAGATTGATGAGATTGTTGTTAAGTGCCATCAAGTAGTAGACGACTCAGCAACCCTATGAACGACCTGAACACTTGTATAACTTTCACCATTTCTCCAGGTTCATAGGGCTTCTGGAGGCAAACTATTTTGGAAGTGGATGCCACTCCTGCCTCCAAGTTTGTTTTAATCATGGAGCTCCACTAACCACTGTCCATCATGAGTAAACATTATCGCATTTGATACATCAGTGTCACAGTGTTCAGCATCACAGCAACCACATGTTACCTCTGTACAGCAAATGGACAGACTAGTGCTATACCACTTAGAAGAATGTTTGATCAAAAGCAATTAAAATCAGGCCTGAAGGCCCCAGATTAAAGTCACCCACCTTTGGCATAGTAACATCACTTTCTATCCACTAGGCCAACTGAACTCTTTGTTGTTAAGTGCTGTCGAGTCATTGACAGCTAGAGGTAAATAGGGTCAGGTCAATTAGACTTTGTAGGCTTTGTGACTTGTAGAGAGCTTGACTTGTGTTTTGATTCAAACTAAGTACTTTGAAGAGTTTAGATATTTTAATTAAAATCAGTGATCTGATTTGCATTTGATATGCATAGGGCATACTGACTGCTGTCAATGAATGATTGGTACAGAAAGATATTAGTTAAGAGACCAGTTTAGAACAATCTTCAGTGAAATAATTAACCCACTGGAATGACTCTCTCTTAGAGAAACATTAAAGAGACTTTCACTGTATAGGCATTTTCTGGCTTAAACCTTTTGGTCATGGTTATGGGAGCATGTACCCTGATTTATATTATTATATAACCTAAAGTCTAGGAGGAAAGAAGCAGGCACAAATTTTCAGTGGAAACACCTGTTAGGGTGTATTTATTTACTACTTAACCACCTGCAGGGACTATCTATTTCTCTTCACAATAGAAGTGTTTGCAGAAAAAACCAAACTCCCTGCTCAGTTACCTCATATGATTTACATTATTTCGTTATTGGTGGAAATAAGCTCAATCGTGTGCAAACACAAAAGAATTAAAGACGTGTTTACCTTACTCATGAAAAAGCCTGTGAACAGAGTGGGGTCTAGCAAGGTCACCTAATGATTCCTTTCTTCTTTACCTGTGAAGAGGAAAAAGAAAATTGAGTAAAATTCATCCCTCAGAAAAGGACTACTTACGAAGATGGTGCCGAAAGCCAAGAAGGAAGCCCCTGCCCCTCCCAAAACTGAAGCCAAAGCAAAGGCATTAAAGGCCAAGAAGGCAGTCCTGAAGGGCGTCCACAGCCAAATAAAAAAGAAGATTCACACGCCACCCACCTTCTGGAAATCTAAGATGCTGAGACTCCAAAGGCAGCCCAAATACCCCCGGAAGAGCACCCAGACGAGAAACAAGCTTGACCACTATGCCATCATCAAATTTCCCGTGACCACTGAGTCAGCCACGAAGAAGATAGAAGATAACAACACACTTGTGTTCATTGTGGATGTTAAAGCCAATAAGCACCAAATTAAAAAAGCTGTAGAGAAGCTCTATGACATTGATGTGGCTAAGTTCAACACTTTGATTAGGCCTGATGGAGAGAAGAAGGTCTATGTTCGACTTGCTCCTGATTATGATGCTTTGGATGTTGCCAACAAAATTGGGATCATCTAAACTGAGTCCAGTGGGCTAACTCTAAATATAAATTATTTTTCTCACAAAAAAAAAAAGAAAGAAAAGGACTACTTATTTTTATGTAAATCCATATCCAAACACACACACACACACACACACACACACACACACACGAGCGCGCGCAAACATTACTCCTCATAGTTGTTGCTTTTTGTTATTGTTATGTGCCATTGAGTCACCTGCAACTCATAGTGACCCTTACAGCTCTGAAGCCTGCCCTGTCCTCAGCCAGTCTGACTCCAGTATGCCTACTCCCTTTGCCCCAGTTACTGTATAAATCCATCTTACTCTCCACCCTTCCAAGCATGATGTCCTTCTCCAAGGACAAGTTCCTCCTGGCCATATGCCCAAAGTATATAAAACAGTGCTTCAAAATCGTAGCCTCCAAAGAGAAACTTAATTTCATCCTCTCCATGACAGACCTATTCGTTTTCTTGGTGGGCCATGTATGTTTAAGTCTTTCCTCCAGTACTACAATTCAAAGGTATCAATTCTGTCATCCTTCATCATTGTTCAGCTCTCTGATATTTATAGCAAGTAATTCTAAAGACCACGGCCTGTATCAGTGCACCTTAGTCTCTAGACTGACATAGTTACTTCTCAGTACTATGGAAAGTTCTCTGACCGTAGATTTACCTAATGCAATTTGTTTTTTTGTTTCCTGACTGCTGGAGCCAAGAATGTTGATTGTGGAGCCGAGCAAGCTGTAACTATGAACAAGCTGAATCTCTTCTCCATATATTATGGAGTTGGCCCAGTGGTGATAATTTTGGTCTTCTTGATGTTGAGCTTCAATCCATCCTCAAGACTAACAGTCCTTGACCTTCTAAAGCAAGCACTTCGAGCCCACCTCAGTTTCAGCAAGCAAGGTAGTTTCATCTGTGTAGGTTGTTGATGAGTCTTCCTCCAATTCTGATGCCACATTCCTCTTTATAAAGCACAGCCTCCAGGATGATCTGTTCTGCATCTCAATTATAGAGGTACAGGGACAGGGATGCATCCCTAATGAACTCCTTTCCTGATTTTGAACCATGCAGTGTTTCCCTACTCTATTCTGAGGACTTCTTCCTGGTCTAAGTATAGGTTTCACATAAGCACAAACAAGTGTTCTAAGATTCCTATTCCCTTCAAGGTTATTCACAATTTGTTGTGATCAACATTGTCAAATGCCTTTCCATAGTTAATGAAACACAGATAGGTAACCTAGTACTTTTCGCTTTCTGTCAAGATCCAACTGACATTGACAATAATGTCCCTAGTGCCATGACCCCTTCTAAACCCAGCTTGTATTTCTGGTAGTTCTCTGACAATGTACTGTTCCAGTTGTTTCTGGATAATCTTCAGCAGGATTTTGCTTGTGTGTGATATGATTGATATTGTACAATAATTTCCACACAGGGTCACCTTTTTTTTTGGAATGGGAATAAATATGGATCTCTTCCAGTCAGTTGGCCAGGTAGTTGTCCTCCAGATTTCTTGGCACAACCTGGTGAGATAACCAGGGCAGTATCTGTTTGTTAAAATATATTAATTGGTATTCCATCAATTCCTGGGGCTTTCCCCACCCCCCAAGTCCTTTAGAGCAGCCTGAACTTCCCCTCTCATCACTATTCCTCTTGATCATATGTTGTTTCTTGAAATTCTTCTGTGTCATACTTACCATTAGGTACAGTAAATATCTTTTAAGTGATTTTAAAAGTTTCTTAGCCTCAGCTTCTAATTACCCTTGCCTATTGGGCCACTGGTAAAGATTTTTGTTTTATTGGTGTTGAGATATAATCCATATTGAAAACTGTGGGCTTTGGTCTTGATCTTCTGCAACAAGTGCTTTAAGTCCTCTTCACCTTCAGCAAGTAAGGTTATGTAATCTGCATGAATAAAGTGAAAGGTAATCACAAAAACAGAAGAGAAAGAAAACACCAAAAGTGAGGTTAAAAGAAACTCTGAAACTTCCACTATAAGATAAAAAGGCCAAGACAAATGGAATATAGAAGTAAAAGAAAAGAAAAATATCTTAAAGAGCAGATAGAAAAGCCAAAGCAAAGTCTTAGTATCATAACAAATGATCAAAGAGCTAGGTATATAAAGCCAAAAAAACATTCTCAGCATTTCTCAAACTCAAAAAACTGAAAAACAAATTCAAGCCTTGAGTTCCATCACTGCAAGATTCCATGAGCGAAGTTTTGAATGATGCAGGAAGCATCAAAAGAGGATGGAAGGGATACACAAAGTCACTGTACCAAAAAGAATTGGTTGACTCAAATATTTCAGGAAGTAATATATGATAAAGAACAATGGTAATAAAGGAAGAAGTTCAAGTTGCACTGAAGGCAATGGCAAAAAAGGCCTCTGGAATTGTCAAAATACAAATGGACATGTTTCAATAAATAGATGCTACCCTGGATGGGCTCACCAGTCTCAACAAATATGGAAGACAGTTACCTGACCACTTGATTTGTTCCCATGTCAAAAAGATGATGGTTCAACAGAATGGGGGAAATATCTAAAATCATTAATATCACAAACATTGAAAATCTTGTTGCAGATTATTAAAAAATGCCTGGACAGTATATTGACAGAAAATTGGCAGATATTCAAACAGGAATCAGAAGATGCCATGAAACAAGGGATATCATTGCTGATGTCAGCTGGATTTTGGCTGAAAACAGAAAATAACAGAAATAGGTATACTTGTGTTTTATTGACTCTCCAAAGGCATTTGACTATGTTGATCGTAAAAATTATGACTAATATTGGGGAGAAAGGGAACCTCAGAGTACTCAATAGTGCTCATGAAAACTTAGGTCAAGAAGCTGTTTTCCAAACAGAACAAAACCAAAGACTGGTTTGAAATCAGGAAAGGTATGTGTCAAAGTTATATCATTTTTCAAGACCTATTCAGTCTGTATGCTGTGCGAATTATTTGAGAAACTGGACTATATGAAGAAGAATATGACATCCAGATTGGAGAAAGACTTATCAATAATGTCTGTTATGGAGATGACACAACCTTGATTGTCACTCCTTTTAAGACACTGTCATTTCAAAATAGGTTGTCGGCGCTAACAAATAGGCTGTTATAGAATAGTTTGAAACCAAAAGACTGTGCCAGCAGAAAATTGGCTGGAGTTGATAACTAGGAATTAGTTCAGTCACTTCCCACTCCCATTGTTAAGCACGTAGGTGTAACCTGATCTGATCTGCCTTAAGTAGGCCCTATATTTTAAAGAAGCCAAGGGACCAGATTAATGCAAAAACTGCTCCAACTGGCCCACTTTGCATGTTACACACTGTTTAGAGCTTAAAACTCACACAGTCACCTGGAGAAGGAGTTTAAAGAAAACGAAGTTGCCAAGTTCCAACAAATAGAAAAGGAGAAAAAAGGTCTTGGAAAAACTACCCACCTGCGGATCTTGTGAGTACTGCCTACAAAGCCATCATACTCAATTACTTAGATTAGCTTCCATCATGGAGAACAGACAGCAAAGTCAGGACTTAATTGGGAAGGAGACAAATTTTTCTCCCCTCTTCTAGCACAAGGGAGGGAAATAAATTTCAAAAGTTTGAAGGACAAAAGAAACTTTTCTGTTGCTATTTCCAAGTTTCCCGGGGCCACTGGGCTTATTGGATAACATGACTTCTGTCAAAAGCCAACTTCAATTTCCTCTGACTGAACAATTAGAAAAATTCTAGCTCTCTTCCATAAAATAAGGGCCCCACTAGAGATTTCTTCTGTCAGACAACTAGGACTGACAAGAATAAAGCCAGAGATCTCCTAAACCGAACTCAAAATGAACCAGTTTCAGGTTTTCTGTTGTAAGGGTGTTACCACAAAACCAGATTTATCGGACTTTCCACCTGAAGATATTTTGAAAAGAAATGAAGAATAAACTCAGAGCAGATTAAGCACCTTGATAGGCAGAATCCAAGGCCAGGAACCTGAGAAAAACTTTTGACCTCTTTCCTCTTTCTTTCAGCTTCTTTTAAATTATTGTTCCCAAGGGAAACATTGCAGTTAGACGATCATTCAGATTTGTCTGGCTTTAACAGTCACATCTATAAAGTTCTTTACCAGTGGCACTTGGTAAGGGTGGCAGGAAAAGGGCATAAAGTGTAAACTCTCAGGAATCCTGGAGCCTTAGCATGTCTGTAGTGGTCCAGGGAAGAGCCTTTTGGAAACGGCCAGATGTCAAATAACCCTAGCTCAGAGGTTCCCTGAAAGTTTACTGAAGAACTTCGTAGAAGAGTCATAATTATATTAGGGTGTTGCCTTCACCCAAGTAACAGACTATATCTGAAAGCTCCTTAAGGACTAGAGGCACTTAAGCACTGATCTTGGTCTTGGAGTTAGTACTTTGGTTAGGGCACCTTGGGTGCTCTGAGCCACCAAATCAGTGAACTCTCCTGTTCTTGTCTGGAACTATCTTGGTTGTGTCTGAATAAGAACTTCAGAGCTAAGCAGTGGACACTGATAATGACCACAAAGCAATATTGTCCCTCGAAGCCTCTTTGTTACTGTTCATACCACCCTGGAATTCTGCAGATAAAGCCAAAATTTCAGAAAAATATTCTCCCTGAGAAGATGGTAAGAATTTTCCTGTTTTAGTAGGACTAGTGGGAAGGAAGAAGGAAAAAAATCTGAAAATTTGAAGCCACAATCTGGCTTCACGCAACCCAGAGTTTCCCGATCTATGTTATCTTAAAAAAATAAACAAATAAATAGATGAGACTTTAGGTTGTTGTCTATTATCTTTCTTATTTCAAAACTTTTTAAATCATAGAAAAGTTGAAAGATAATAAAAGTATACTTGTAATAGTCTGAGATTAATCAGCTGCTATGATTCTACTACATTTGTTTCTCTTTCCAAATTCCTTTATTTCTCTATCTATACACACACACACATACCCTTCCTAAACACATAGGCATGTGTGCATGTAGATATATATGAAGCTGAGGGTAGTGCAAACAGTTAACATGCTGGGCTGCAAACCAAAAGGTCAGAGTTTTGAATCCTCTCAGAAGCACCTCAGAAGAAATTTCTAACAATTTGCTCCTCAAAAAAATCAGCCAGGATAAAACTGACATACATGGAATCACTGTGAATTGGAATGGACTTGACAAGTCAGTCTGTTGTGTACTGTCAGGTCAGAACCAACCTGCAGGTTTTCAGAGGCAGTTACCCGCACAGGAGGGGATTAATTGCCCATCAGTCTCCCTCAAAGTAACTTGTGGCCTCCAACCCTGTCTTCTGAGTTGCAACACAGCTTCTTGCCACTAGGCAATCAGGGCATTTTCCTTAACAATACTAGCTTAAGGTGTAGCCTCTCTTTGTTGGCCATGTTGTGATTCCCTAAAGAAACTCACTACCTTCAAGTTGGTTCCATCTCAAAGCAACGATGTAATTCAGAGAGGAAACTTTCCTCATGGAGTTTCTGGTGGGTTTAAAATACCAAGTTTAAATCCTTTAAATGTTGCACTTTCCCTCTACCCTGCTTTTGAGCTGAAGGTTCCTCCTTCTATGAAAACTCTATGTAAAAATAGGGCATTCAGACCTTGTATCAAGGATGACCTTTTTAAGGAATACAAAGGCAAACTTTAAATGTTTTAAACTTTAACTAGGTTATTGCTCGGTTTGCTGTGCATCACCAACTTTCTTATTTACTTGTCTCCTTTCCTTCTACATGAAATGCTGAATTAACACATTCTTCCTTGAGATGACTCATTTTGTGCTTCAAGAGTTCACATAGCAGAGAGATTACAATAAGCAGTATGAACAGGACTGCAACCCAAAGTAATCTTTACAATGTAACTTGTCTCTCTTACTAAATATCATTAAAAATTATGCTTTACTTTAGATCTTTGCTTTTGTACTTTTATTATTATATTTTTTAGACTGTAGTGTTTTGAGGTTTCCAAGATATAAAGTCACAATATGAAGATAGATCATGCATTCTAGTTCATCCTGAATCCAGCAGACATACTCCTTTATTTTCCTAGGACCTTCTGCAAAACTGAATGTAATTAAGTGGGTTTCTGTATGTGCCATATGATAAGGAATAAGAAATAGAAAGGAAAAGGTCTTAACTAAAAATTAAACCTCTAGTAATAGATTGCTTCGTTTTCTCACAAGGAGCTTGGGTAATACTAACCAGAGGTCAATTCAATTCCACCAGCTGTTCTGTTGGAGAAAGATGGTTGGTCACCTCCCATAAAAACGTACAGGTTAAAGCAACTATGAGATATCATCTCACCCCAGTCAGAATAGCAAAATTTAACAGAACAGCAAGCAACAAATGCTGGCGAGGTTGTGGAGAAACTGGAACCCTTATTCACTGTTGGTGGGAGTATAAAATGGTGCAATCACTGTGGAAGGCGGTATGGCGCTTTCTCAAAAAGTTGCAAATAGAGATACCATTTGAACCAGCAATTTCACTACTGGGCATATACCCCAAAGGGACCATAACTGACATCCAAGCAGATATATGCACACTCATGGTTATCACAACTTTGTTCACAATAGCAAGGAGCTGGAAACAGCCTAAGTGACCATCAACAAATGAATGGATAGAGAAGCTGTGGTATATTCACCCAATGGAATAATACACTGCATTGAAAAACAAGGAATTGATGCAATATTATTCGAAATGGGTGGCCCTGAAGGACATTATGCGGAGTGAAATATCTCTGTCACAAAAGGACAAATACGGCATGGCCACTATTGCAAAACAGGACATCGGGGTTGGGGGGAGAGAGACAAAGATGGGTTTAATAATGTATACTGCATTGAAACAGATGAGGGAGAAAACTGTTTAAAAGGGATATGTGATTAGGTATTTTTGTCATGACTGGAGTCCAGAGCGAAGGCTGCATAGTTGAGTGAACCTGTGGGGGAGGGATTTTAAAACAATGAAAGAATTTTTCTTTTACTTTTCCAAGAAGGTAGTGTCCTGGGGGAGAGGGTTGGGAGGGTAGAAAAGTGCAACAATGAGTGAATGGAAACCCCAAGTCTGTAAATTTTTATTGAAATTAATAATAAATTTTAAAAAAAAAAACAACTTACAGGTTGAAAATCCAGTAAAGAGTCACCACTATGAGCTGGAACTGACTCAAGGGCAGTAGGTAGGTTTTCTCATTTGTACTTGTTTCATTTCTTTTCCATACCTAAAAACCTAAGGAATCTTCAAATAAGAACTCTAAGACCCTCTGAAGCTTTGCAAATACTGTCCCTTGACTAAGGCCGGACTCTTCCCCAGCCTCCTGCTTCATTGTATCTGGTAACATATCCATCACTATTTACCTAAAAGATCTCTCTCAAGTATTAAATCCCCCTGTATATTTTGCACCCAATTTGCACCTTTGTAACTACTGACTGATAATTACTTGTTCAAAAGGTGCATCTCTAGCTCCCTTTCCCTACAATCTCCAAACAGAACACAGGCCTAAAGAAGAGATGTTCAGTAACAGTTATTGTCTCTGGTAGAAACACCATACATAAGGTGTTCAGAGTTGTTTTAATACTAATTTCTATTAGCATGGCCCGGCCAGAGCAAGCCAGCCAGCAGCAAGTAAAGGCCAATGTCTGCATGTTATTTGTATCCTGCTTGTTTTCATGATTTTGCTACTGGGTGTTTGTTCAAAGCGTACTTGCCATTTGTAGTATTGAGGAGTGATGTGCTGATTGCTGCCACTTTACAGTTTAGGTAGCATATGCTTGCTTATTTACCAACTTAAAATGGATGTCAGAAAAGACTGAAAATTGCAGGAGAACACTAGGAAAGCAAAACAAAGAGAGGAATTATCAAAGTAAAAGAGATGAGCATGTGCAGGGGAAGGGGGGATTAATCATGAAGTGGTGTAATTTGATGGGGGAGAGGGAAACTGGAAGAATCTGTTCTTGGAAGACAATGTATTTGAATTTTTTTAATAAGCTAGTATAATAAAAAAATTACTATAAAAACCAAAAACAATCAAAAAAAGATGAGCATAAGTTTTCAAAGGACTGCTCAAGAAGAGAAAGGAACATATAATGATATAACGAAGGAATGTGCAAAGAGTTAGAGTTGGAAAACAAAAAGGAAAAAACTCGTTCCGCATTTCTCAAGCTGAAAGGACCAAAAAACAAATTCAAGCTTCAGTTGCAAAACTTAAAGATGTGATGGGCAAAATCCTAAATGATCCAGAAAGCAATTAAAAAGTTAAAAAGGAAATACACTTAGTACCTAAAGGAAATACATTGATTACCATAAAGGAATCAGTTGCTCCAGAACTGTTTCAGGAAGTAGCATATGATAAGAAAAAAATAAAAAAACAAACCCACAACAAACACCCCAAACTAAAAAACAAACAAACAAACAATAAAAACCAAAAAACAAAAAACCTAATGATGACGAAGCAGTAAGTTAGCTTTGGCAAAAAAATAAGACCCCAGGAATAGATGAGATAACTACCTCCATGTTTCAATAAACTGACACAGACGCTCACCAAGTTATGCCAGGAAACGGATATGCAAAGAATTCCAAAATTAAAAAACAGGCAAATGCTGAAGTGTTTGGGTTAAACACAGGTTGGGGGTCTGAATATAAAGCTCATCCGCCCAGAGACCTTTTTACCCCGTCATAAAAGCAATGCAAAGTATTAAACATCTGCTTAACGCTCACTCTTTGCCATCTAATAGGAACCAACTCAGAGCTTCCTTTCAGGCGTTTTCAGAGGCTGCAGATCAGATCGCATGGGAGATTTCTCCCACCAGCTGCTGGACTTGAACTGCTAGAGAGGTGCTGCCTTGGGGTTAGTCAGCAACACGCTTCCCTACGGATGGGGTCACTAGAGACTCTCTTAAGCATCTGCAGCTGTTTCAAAACAACTTTAGGAAAGAATGCAAACTAAGGCTGCAACTTGGAGATTTGGGGGGTCGGGGAAAACAGAAGAAAAGGGGAAGTGAAACTGGTTAGAAAAACAGGGCTGGGTATGGAATGCGGGACAAGGAAGGCATCTGGAAAACAAAACTCAGAACTGAGATTATAGCTTCAATCCTCTGACACCCAGCTGAGCATGTTTTTCTTACCTCACAGTTCTTTTAACTAGGCCTGACAGCATCAGAGGGAGCTCTGGTGGGTTAGTGGGAAGGAGTGGGACTGCATGTGGTTTCACTCTATCAGCTCATCCATGGGAGAAAGATGGACAATTTCCTCCTCTGAGATTTATTAGAGGGTCAACTATCGGTGAATTCTAACTTGGTGGTACATAACATAAAAGATAAAGGTAAATATTTCCCAGTTAAAAATGTTTTTCACCCTGGTTAACAAATTCTCCTTAAATATCTTAAATTGCCATTGATTTAATACATTCCACATTCTTTTTAAAATATATTTGATACTTAACAATAAAAAAGAAAAATGTCAACTGTGTAAATTAATCACTTTTTAAGTATTTCAAATGCCTGCCAAAAAAACCAAAAAAAAAAAACAAAATAAAACACCCTAACAAAAAAAACCCACTGAAAACCAAAAAAACCAAAACCATAAGTAATGAAATCTCACAAATCCAGTTTATTAAAATAGTAGCTCTTAACCTCTCAAATATTAAGTAGATAACATTATCTTTTTCCTACCTAAAATCCTATTCTAAATTAATTAACTTTTAATAGCAGAACTCATTTGTTAATATACCAAATTCTAGTCAATATGCTCATTGTCATCAACTTGGAACAGACTCAGCGCCAATACGACTGCATTTCTGAGGCTGTAAATTACACGGAAGGTTACCTACTTTTCTCTCTGGGAGGTGCTAGCAGATTAAAACTATCAGAGATGCCGCATAACTCCCTTCTTCATGTAAATGCCAACCAAGATTATGCTTAAAATTGAAACAAAAATAGCCACACCATGGTTTGATTCACACCACCGTACAGTTGTTGTTGTTAAGTGTCATTAAGTCGTAGACGACTTATAACAACCCTATGAACGAAAGACCTGAACACTTGTATACTTTCATCCTTTCTCCAAGTTCATAGTTTTTGGAGGCAAGCTATATATCAATAATAAATTAAAAGTTCTTCTCAAGAGACTGATACTAAAAAAACTATTATATACCAAGCAAGTCAGTTACTCTTCTGTGAACATTGATGTTATAGCAAGATTGCTCCCTTAATTGCGGTAACCAAGAAAAATCTTCAGTAAATTCCTTACATGGGTTCTTCCTCCTGTTAAGTAAGAGTAGCAAAACAGTAGTATAGACTTTTCTATGTTAGCAAAGAAAGAGGTTTATTAGGAAAAATACTTTGCAAAGTGGAAGGATGAAGTAACAAGGAATTGATAGCCCACAATACATGCAACAAAGGAGGAAGTGATTTTTCTAAAACTTATGCAGGACTGGATTAGTAAGCAACATCATGACAGAGAAAAGTCTGTCAACATTTCATCTTACTTAGATCCACATCCTTGGTACCAGCAGTTAGGAGGAGCTCAGGTGAAGTAGTACTACACTGGGGAAGTCTACTATTAAGGACCTCTCCAGAATCCTGAAGAACAAAAATGTCAATTTAAAGAACAAAGTGCATCTGATTCAAGTCATGGTTCTTACAATCACCTGCTGTGCATATGAGAATTGAACAAAATGAATAAGGATAATGAAAGAATTGATGGCTTTGAGTTGTGATGTTGAAGGAAGGTACTGAATAGTCCATGGATAGCCAAAAGAATAAATAGATATGTCTTAGAAAAAGTGAAGCCAGAGTACTCTGTAGAGACAAGAATGGTGAAAATCTGTCTCACATACTTTGGGCATGTTGTTAGGAGGGGCTATTCCTTGGAAAGGTGTAGAGTCAGTGAAGGAGAGGAAGAATCTCAGCAAGACAGATTGCCACAGTGACCACAACAATGGCCTCAGTATGTCAGAAATTATGAGGATGGCACAGGATAGGACAAGGTTTAGACATGTTCATAGGGTCGCTATGAATTGGACTGGACAGGACAGCACCTAACAATAGCAGCAGCAGCAGCAGGCAGAGACCAGGGTAGGATATCATGTTTATTTATGACGAGGCTGAGGCTTTAAGAGTTAACCTATCAAAAGGAAAAGATCGTCATGTTTATTCATGAAAGAAGGATCATCTGTGCTTGGCCCCATATGGGAGGGATTAGGATAATTAAGCCCAGGTGCAGTTACTCTTTTAATATGGTCACTACTACTTTCTGAGTCTTATGGGAAGCGTGTACAAATTATTAAGATGTCTAAGCATATGCATGATTCAGGCGCTTCATCATCACAGAACATGCTCTTTCAATATGGCTACTCTCGAGAGGGTCGTTCAGAATGGCATCTGAAATCTCTCAGCAGAGGTGAAGGTTATTATGGAAAAAAGCACCCGGAAGTGGCTAGGCTACTCTTTTAGGGTGTGTTCTTGGGTCTTGTAATGTCTCCATTAGTTACATGCTGAATTTCCTGGTCTGAACTGTCTAAAGGGAAAACACTTTGATTCACCACATTATATAAAAGAAGAAGGAAATAAGAAATTAAGAAAGTCTATGATTCAGCTAAAGTTTAAAACAGTTAAAATTTTCCTCTCATTCATTGAAAAGGCTTTACCCTAAAGAAACCAGAACTACCACCCAAACAGATATATGCCCACCCATGTTTATTGCTGCTTTGTTTACAATAGCAAAGAAATGGAAACAGCAAAGTGCCCATCAACAAATAAATGGATAAAGAAGCGGTGGTATTTTCACACAATGGAATACTACACAGCACTGAAAAACAATGAACTCATAAAATATTATACAAAATGGGTGACCCTGGAGGGCATTATCCTGAGTGAAATATTTCAGTCTCAAAAGGACAAATACTGCATAATGCTACTGATATAAAACAAGACTGACATGGGGGTGAGGGGGAAACTAGGAAAAGAGGGGATAAATAGTGTACCCTGCATTGAAACAGATGAGAGAAAAAACTGTTTAAAAGGGATATATGATTAGGTATTATTTTCATGACAACAGTCCAGAATAAGAGGTATATAGCAAAGTGTACTGAGGCTGGGGCAAGGAAGGAAATTGTGCAAAAATGAAAGAATTTTTTTTAAAGAGAAAAGTGAGCTGGGGGGGTGGGTAGGGAGGAAAATGTGCAACAATAAATGAATCCAAGTTTTCTATATATGTTTGTTAAAATCTCAATACAAAATTAAAAATAAAAAGGAAAAGGTCATCTTTGACACAAGGCCAGAAGGTCCTATTTTTATAATTATAGGGAGTTAAATTCAGCTACTTATTTCATGGTAGTGAGTCAAGCTACAATAGTTAAAGGATTTAAAGTTGATAAGGGGGTTTTCTTCAAAATTGTCTTTCTAGACTAAAATGATACTTCCTCATTTTAAACAGTAATAAAGAATGGTAGCTTTTGATTGCTTTCTTAACTGTTTCGAGCTTACATCCTCAGCTGGTGGATGCCAGAACACATACAAGAAAATCCTGCTAATCTAGTCTGCCATGTTAAAACCTTACTGTCAGCACTGGTGGTCTAGCAGAAAGGAGTTACACTGCCAATCCAAATGCACTCAATTCAAACCCACAAGCTACTACATAGGAGAAAGATGGGGTGTACTTTCTAGCCTCTGAAAACCTGCTGGAGCGTCAACTATGAGTCTCTTTTGGTGCCCAACAGAAACATGTCAGTAACTGAAGTCTATGAAAAAGGGATTAAAGTAAGCCTGTCTACTTTTGAAACTTTCTGTTTTGTAGTGACTTGTTTACAAATAACTTACTTGGCATTCTCTACCCTACTTTCATATTACTTCCTCACTTGTTTGTATACCTAGTTAGCTACCATGAAGCCAAGCACAACTCTTATGACCTTAGACACAGAAGAATGAAATGTTGCCAGATTCTGCACCATCTTCATAATTGATGGAATATCCAAGCCCATTGTCAGTTATCTTACTAACCTCTCCACCCTCACCCTTTGTTGGTCGTCATCAAACGTGATATCCTCTTTTGTTTGATCCTGCCAGATGAAATACCTAAACTAAGAGAGTCAAATAATATTCTCTGTTATGATCCATATAGTTTTTATTGGATAGTTTTGGGAAGTAGACCACCAAGTTTTTATTCCTAATATCTCCTGGTCTGGAAGCTACCTTGAAACTGTCTGCCTGGTATATTAAACATTGGAACACTGTTGGCTGAGTGGTTAGGAGTTTAATAGTTAACCCAAAGGCACTCAGGTTGAATAAGAAAGAAAGAAAGAGAGAGAGAGAGAGAGACCATGAAAGAAAGAGGAACACTCTTCTCTCATTCAATTTACTGCCTCTGAAAACTCCCTGGAAGGTCAGCTATAAGTCTGGCCCAACTCCATGATATACAATAACAACAGCAATGAAAATATATTAAACTATAATTCTTTTCAAGGATGCTCTGGTGGCCTAATACATAAGGAGTTGTACTGCAAACCAGAAGAATGTCTATCTGTGTTTCATTGACTATGCAAAAGCACTTGTGTGGATCACAAGAAATTGCGGCTAACCTTGAAGAAAATGGGAATCCCAGAACACTTGATTGTGCCTATGCAAAACTGATACATGGACCAAGAAGCAGTCCTCAGAACAGAGCAAGTAAACACTGCACGGTTCAAAATCAGGAAAGGAGTGCATCAGGGATGCATCCTGTCCTTATTCCTTTTCAATTTGTATGCAGAACAGATCTTTCAGGAAACAGGGTTTTGTGAGGAAGATTGGAGGAAGACTCATCAACAACCTATGATATGCAGATAGCGCAACCTTGCTTGCTGAAACTGAAGAGGACCTGAAGCGCTTGCTGCAGAAGGTCAAGGACTGTAGTCTTCAATATGAATTGAAGCTCAACATCAAGAAGACAAAGATTCTCACCATTGGGCCAACTGGCAGCATTATGATAGATGGAGATTGAGGTTGGTAGCTATTAAAGTTTGCTCAGCTCCACAATTAACACATACTTTGGGCACATGGCCTGGAGAATGGTCTTTGTAGGACATCATGCACGGAAGGGTGGAGGGACAGCACAGGAGAGGAAGACCTTGGATGAGATGGATTGATACAGTATCTGGGACAATGGAGGTTGGTGTGTCAGAATTAGTGAGACTGGCTCAGGACAGAGAAGGGTTCAGAGCTTCTGTACATAGAGTCACTATGTACACATTGCAGGAGACTTAACTTCACATAACAATAAAAACACTATATTGGTTATTTCTATTTAAGCCTCTTGTTTAGAGTCAGCAATACTTGGTAAGGGCCTTTGTTATTACATTTTGGAGGAACACTCTTTTAAGAAGTACACATTCTTCTGTCAGTATGCTGTACTGAGGTAACATGGGGTTGCTGTGATGCTGAACCTTGTTCCATTGGGGTCTCAAATGTCATAATGGTTATCCATGGTGGACAGTGTTTGCTGGAGCTCCCAGTTTAAGATAGGTTTGAAAGCAGGAGTGGCATCCACTTCTTAAACCACATGCCTCTAGAAACTCTATGAACTTTGATAAATGATAGTTATAGAAAGGCTTAAAGCCTTTTGATCATCTGGTCTCTATGAATTGTGCTCAATCGATGGCATCAACAATAACAACTGTAAGCCAAGGGTCACAGTTCTTTGGCACTTCAAACCCACAAGTAGTTCCAGAGGAGAAAGATGGGCAATCTCCTCCACTGGAAATTACAGCACTGGGAATTAATGGAGGATCAGTTATGAGTTGATTCCTACTTAACAACGATGAGATTTATGAATTCCATTATTTTTGTAATTTCTCAAACATGTCAAGTATCTATAAATACAATTGTTCCTCTGTTACTAGTTCCTTATGACTGTTGTTGTTATTATGGGCCATGACATATCTTACAACTCATAGCAACCCTATGTATAACAGCTCTGAACCCTGCTCTTTCTTGAGCCAATTTCATTGTCTCTGACACATCTATCCCCATTACCCTACTCACAGAGTCAATCCATTTCATCCAAGGTCTTTCTCTCTTGCACTGTCCCTCCAACCTTCCAAGCATGAAGGTCTATCCTTGCAACATGACCAAAATAGGTGATATTGAGCTTCAAAATCCTTGTCTACAAGGAGCAGCCTGCTTTCATCCACTCCAGGACAAACCTATTTGTTCTCTTAGCACTCCATGATATGTTCAATATTCTTCCTCAGCACCACAACTAAAACGCATCAATTCTTCTATCATCTTTAGTCATTGTACAGCTCTCCAATTCATAGCAAGTAATTGCAAGCAACATGGCTTAAATCAGACTCAACTTGGTTTCAAGACTGTCAATGTTACTCTTCAGTTCTCTAGAGATACCCTGACAGCAGATTTTCCCAATGCAATTTGTCTTTTGATTTCCTCACTGGTGGTAACAAGAGTGTAGACTGTGGAGTCAAGCAAGCTGAAATTATTAATAATCTCAATCTTTTCTCAGTCTATCATGATGCTGCCAATTGGCCCAGTGGTGAGAATCTTTGTTTTCTTGATGTTGAGCATCAATCCATATTGAAGGCTGCAGTCCTTGACCTGGTGCAGCAAATGTCTCAGGTCCTCCTCAGTTTCAGCAAGCAGGGTTGTGTCATCTGCATGTCGCAGATTGTTGATGAATCTTCTTCCACTCCTGATGCCACACTTCTCCTCATAAAGTCCAGAGTCCTGGATTATCTGTTCCATATATAGATTCAAAAGGTATGCAGATAAGATGCATCACTGGCGTACACTTTTCCTGATTTTGAACCATGTAGTGCTTCCTTGTTCTATTCTGATGACTGCCTCCTGGTCCAAGTATAGGTTTCACATAACTACAATCAAGTGTTCTGGGATTCCAATTCCTTTCAAAGTTATCCACAATTTGTTGTGACCCACACAGTCAAATGTCTTTGCATAGTCAATAAAACACAGATAGATATTCTCCTGGTACTCTCTGCTTTCAGCAGAGATCCATCTAAAATTGACTATAATGTCCCTAGTGCTATGGCCTCTTCTAAACCCAGCCTGCACATCTAGCAGTTCTCTGCTGATGCACTGTTCCAGCCACTTTTGGATGATCTTTAGCAGGATCTTGCTTGCATGTGATATTAATGATATTGTTTGATAATTTCCACACTCTGTCAGATCACCCACATTACTAGTACTCTCTTATTATTCAGATCTCAGCTTGACCATCCTCCTAAGATAGGCCATGTTTAATGAACCAATCCATAATAGTCATTGTTTAGCACTATCTTTGAGTCTTTTATCTCCATCAGTGTTGTGTTTACTCATTTATTATCTCTACTCCCTACAACAAAACTATTTAAAATGCTTAAAGCTTCTACACTTGACTGCCTCCATTTAAATTGACACTAAAATAGATACCATATAGCTCTCCTAATACTCATAAAGATATCTTTTAAAATTACCCAAAAAATATTATCAGTGTCACTGAATTGTACATGTAGAAAATGTATGAGTTCTGCTATGTATATTCTTAACAAAAATGATTGTTTAAAAATATTGTTCTATGTACTAGAAATTACATGAATACTGCTTTCTTTTAAGCACTTGTCCAAGACACATAGAAAGATGTCTTTAGAAGAAATGAAAGATCTCCACCTGGAGGAAAACTTTCTGCAACCAGAAACCAAAGAAATTAATGGAATCCTTATGACCAAGATCATAAGTGATAACTGGAACAAAATATGGAACTTCCAAGCAAAACCTGATGATCTCCTCATTTCAACGTATGCAAAGGCAGGTGAGTAGTAGAAAATTATGGTATGGGTAAAGTCAGTTTTACAGAGCAATGACACCTGGAGTGTGCCTGCAAAATTCTTAAAATACTTTTTTTTTTACATTTTTAACAGTTAAGGCTGTTAAAAATGAAAATTAGTTTGCTGATGGTCTTAATCCCTTAGGATTCAAGATTGTCCTTTTTTATAAAGGTCCTTAAAAGAGAAAGAGATAAGCAGAATAAAAACTCTGTAAAGGCCTGACTTAATTATGCAATTATATAAACCAGTTTATATGCAAAATAGCAGTTTTTGCACTAAATCTTGCCTAAACAATGAGTCATTGATCTTCTCTGCAAAGATCTATTGAAATTGTCCACACAAAAAATCCCAAAACCCCACACACAACCTTCTTTAGTGTTTAATCACTCATTGTCCTTTAGTTGAAATCAATTCATAGCTAGACCTCCAGTAGGTTGTGGAGAGGCTATAAATCTCACAAGATGAGGCTGCCCTTCTTTCTCCACAGAGCAACTGGTAGATTAAAACTGCCAGGGAAGGGTCACCTTTGATATTTAATCATTTGGTAAAATAGTTTTTTAATATCTTTTGTATGTATAACACAGATGTATAAATTGAGATATAAACTATTATTCACAGGTATGTTGAACATACATGGAGTTGCCGTAAATCAGAATCAACTTGCTAGCAACTGGTGTGCAGTACATATAAACACATATAAGAGGCCCTTATGAAAGTATTTAGCTGCTAGTTAGCAAGTTCTCAATTTAAATAAAATAATCACTCAACAGAAAAACAAAGGAGCTGTCTGCTTCCATAAAAAATTATAGTCTTGAAACGTAGAGGCTGGTCTATTTGTCCTCTGGTATCTCTATGAGCCAGAATGGACTTAATGATTCTGGGTTTAATTTGTACATATATCATATGTATATAATATGATGTTGCAAGAGATTGTCAAGTCAGCTTTTAAGTCATAACAGATGGGTTAATTCACATTTAGACCCTTGTGACAGAATAGAACTGCCCACAATGTTTCCTAGATGGCCATCTTTACAGGAATAAATAATCGGGTGTTTTTCCCACAGAAATGTTGGTTGGGTTCAAAACACTAATCTGTGTTAGCAGTTGAACACTTAGCAGTTGTACCAACTGGGCTCCTCATATATCATATTATATAATATCATATCCTGGCAATTTATATACCTATCTATATATTCAATGGTATTGCACAGATAATATATATGTTGTTGTTGTTGTTGTTATGTGCGTCGAGTTGCCTGCGACTCATAGTGACCCAATGTACAACAGCCCTACACTCTGCTCTATCCCTTGCCCATCTTATTGTCTCCGATATGCCTATCCCCATTACCCCAGTGACTGAATCAAATCCATCTCATCAAGGGTCTTCCTCTCCTGCGCTGTCCCCCCACCCTCCCAAACATGAAGTCCCTCTCCAAGGACTGATGCCGCCTTGCAACATGTCCAAAGTGTGTCAGATAGAGCTTCAGAAACCTTGCCTCCAAGGAGCACTCTGGCTTCACCCTCTCCAGGACAAATCGTTTGTTCTTCTAGCAGTCCATGGTGTATTCAATACTCTTCTCCAGCACAAAAGCTCAAAGGCATCAACTCTCCTTCTGTCATCCCTAGTCATTGTCCAGCTCTCTGATGCATAGCAAGTAATGCCAAAGACCATGTCCTGTATGAGACACACCTTAATCTCCAGACTGACATCGTTGCTCTTCAGTACTTTGGAGAGGTCTTTGACAGCAGACTTTCCCATTGTAATTTGTCTTTTAATTTCCTGGCTGCTGGTACCAAGAGTGTTGATTGTAGAGCCAAGCAAACGGAAACTGTCAATAATCTCAATCTCTTCATCTTCCATTATGATGCTATCAATTGGCCCAGTAGTGAGAATCATAGTTTTCTTGATGTTGAGCTTCAATTCATATTGAAGGCTGCAGTCCTTGACATTCTGTAGCAAGCACTTCAGGTCCTCCTCAGTTTCAGCAAGCAGGGTTGTGTTATCTGCATAACACAGATTGTTGACGAGTCTACCTCCAATCCTGATGCCACACTTCTCCTTATAGAAATCAGCCTCCTGGATAATCTGTTGTGAATATAGATTGAAAAGGTATCAAGATAGGACACATCCTTGATGTGTTACCCTTCCCAATTTTGAACCATGCAGTGTTTCCTTGCTCTGATGTTCTGATGACTGCCTCCTGGTCCAAGTATAGGATTTGCATAAGCACAATCAAGTTGAGTGTTCTGGGATTCCCATTATTCTGAGAGTCAGCCATAGTTTGTTGTGATCTAAACAGTTAAATTCCTTTGCATAGCCAATGAAACACAGATGGACATTCCTCTGGTGCTCTCTGCTTTCAGCCAGGCTCCATCTGGCATTAGCTATAATATCCCTAGTGCTACAGTCTCTTCTAAATCCAGCCTGCACTTCAGGCAGTTCTCTGTTGATGTGCTTGTTCAGTCAGTTTTGGATAATCTTCAGCAGAATCTTGCTTGCACGTGATATCAATGATACTGTTCGATAATATCCACACTGTGTCAGATCAACTTTCTTTGGAATGGGAATATAGAACTCTTCCAGTCAGTAGGCCAGGTGGTTGTCCTCCAGATTTCTTGGCACAACTTTGTGAGCACATCCAGGATAGCATCTGTTCTTTGAAATATGGCAATCAGTATGCCATCAATTCCTGGTGCCTTGGTTTTTGCCAATTATTTCAGAGCAGCTTGAACTTCTTCCTTCATCACCACAGGCTCTTGCTCATACGTTGTTTCATGAAATTCTGTGTCCACCAATTCCTTTTGGTACAATGATTCTGTATACTCTTTCCATCTTAAAGCATACTTTTCTAACAGAATTGCATTAGGCCACAAATGTCAGATATTCCAAAATAATATAAAAGAAAAAGACATCAGGAAATTGGCCATTCAGAAGTGACTATGTACTACTTTTAATAACACTAATGATAAAAATAAGGAGATGTATTGCACTGGGGAAAATCCAGTTAGAGATCTTTCCATTATTGAGGATTAGTGATATCAGTTTAAAGACTAAGGTGCATCTGATACAGGACATAGTCTTTCCAATTACTTGATGAGAGCTGGACAATGAATAAGTATCACAGGAAAAGAATTGATGCCTTTGAGCTGTGGTGTTAGAGAAGAGCATCGAACATTCCATGAACAGCCAAGAGAAAAAACAGGCATGTCTTAGAGAGGGTGCAGCTGGAGTGCTCTTTGGAGGCAAAAATTATGAGGCTTTGCCTCACATACTTTGGACATGTTGAAAGGAGATGCTATTCCTTGCAGCCTTCTGCATGATATTGGGAAGGGTCAAGGATTGGCGAAAGAGGAAAACCCTAAACCAGGTAGATTGACTGCTGCAATGGGCTCTTGTGTGTCAGGAAGTGTCATAATGGAGCAGGATAGACAGCATTCAAATCTTTTAATCATACGGTCGCTATGAGGGTCGTTTGACTCTCTGGCACCTAACAACAACATAACAACATATACTATCTTATGTGTGGAACTGAATTAACTCAGCCTGATATTTTTTTAAAAAAACTACCCTACATCAAACTACCAATGGAATTTGGTCCAGAACACATGAAAGAGTGGTCTGGGAAGGAAGAAATGATACTTGACCCAAAGCATATAAAATGAAGAGGAATTTATGGGAAAAGCCAGAGTCGTAATAAAAAAAAAAATAAGCCAGGCTTGTGAAATGGTAAGGAAGTTGAGAATATTGGGAAAGACTGTAAATTAATGACTAGCAATCCTCAGAAGCCTGCCTATGCTTTCAAGCATCTGATTGAGTGATGTAAAAAGCTCACACTTGGAAATGATTGGAAATGTTTTCCATGGACCATTATGTCCCTGAAGTGACTCCTTGACTCAACACAAGTAACACCTGATATTGATAACAGAAAGATTTTTAAAGAGTCTATTCACCATAGTGGTTTTGAAACAAACTTGAAATGTTGATTGTTTTTTCCTCTTTCTCTTTCGTTAAGATTTCACTCCCTCTCATCACCCTTGTTCCTACACTATCTTTACCACCACTCAGCTTTCTGTGGACTATACTCAATGTTTATAGAGTCATATTCCTAGTTCTTGGTGCTTCTTATCTGGAATGGTCAGTTTCATTGATAGAGATGACATTCTATCCCTATTTTAAACCTTTATGACAAACAAATCTTGTTCAAAATGTCTTTCCTAGCCATTGATTAACTTTATTTTGTGATGAAATATTTATTGGATTAAGGAGCTAGAATTAGGGTGGAATAAAGCCCCACCTTACTGAAGAGGCCTACATAAGCTCATGAGAGCTCAATACTAGCTCTCTCTTTTGGGATATTCCCTTCCCTGGGACACAGCTCATCAACTCACCAGTCTCTGCCATACCAGCCTGCATCACTTGCAGTCTGTGAGTCATTTCCCTGATGGGTTTCAGTCTCTGTGAGAGTTTCCAGCAAACCACCAACCCCAAGGGATATAGGGAAGTTGAGAAACTAAATGAAGGAGGATCAGTTGGTGTCAGAAATCATGGAGTGGGATATCACATCAAACATTTAGCACACTGTTGACTTCCCCCTTTTTACACCTAGTTTGCTGCTAATCTAAGCAGAATGAATTATGAATCGAAGCATAAAGGCAGGCAGGAAGCAGCACCCAGAAACATGTCTGGCATGACAAAAGCCTGAGCCATCCTTATTGGGAGAAGTCTGTAGATTCAGACAGGCTCTGTTGATATAAGGAGTACAACATTCATTGGCCACTTTTATTGTTTGGAGGAGTGATATGGAAGGGTCAGAGGGAAGGACTTGTATGGTATTGCTTACTGTGTAATTTGTGTATAGCTACGCTTGTTTGTTCTTAGTTGCTCTTTTGGGGATAGTACTTGTGTGTCAGTTTACTGTTCTAAGGTAGGTTACTGTCTTTGCCATCAATATTTTAACACCAGCAGGTCACCCATAGTGAACAGGTTTCAGTGGAGATTCTAGATAAAGAAATACTAAGAAGAAAACTTGGCCATACACATCTGAAATAAGTGGTCTTTGAAAACCCTATTAACAAGTCAGAGGAACACTATTCGAAATAATACTAGATGTAGGACCTGTTTAGTGAAAAATATTTTAAAAGGAGGACAATTGTAAATACCTATTGCTAATTGAAACATGGAATATATGAAGTATAAATATAGGAGAATTCAAAGTTGTCAAAAATGAAATAAAACATATGAAGATTAAGGGAGCTTTGGTGGCCTAGTGGCAAGAAGCTGCACTGCAATCCCAGGGGTATGCGGTTTGAATCCAACAGATGCTCTGCTGGAAAAGGAGGGGCAATCTCCTCCTGTACCAGTCAGATCTGATTTGACGGTACACACAAAAAATAATAAAATAAAATTTAAAAAAAAACATATAAAGAGCAAAACTCTAAACATTAGAGAGCTGAGCTAGGCTGGCACTGGTCACTTTGAATCAGGCAATCATATGACCTAATATGCTGGGAATGAAAAATTAAGGAAGAATGGAGTTGAATTCATAGCAAAAAAGACAATTTAAAGACCTATACTGAAGTACAATACTGTGAGTAATAGTATACTATTCATACTCATACTATACATAGTATTCTTATTCAAATAGACACACCAACAGTTAAATGCCAAAGTAAAGGAAACTGGAGAATCCTACCAACTTTTGTAGTCTGAAATTGACAAAAAAATGCAGTCAAGATTCATTCATAATAATGGATGATTGGAATGTAAAAGTAGAAGGAAACAAAGTAGAATGATTAGTGGTTAGAAAATATTTTTTCCTCTAGTCCAAAATAAGTTGGATTTGAAAGAAATGAAGTTGGTTGAATTCTGTACATTGGATGATTTATTCACAGCAAACTTCTTTTTTAAGAGACACTGAGGTGACTATACACATGGATTTCACCTAATGGACTTCCCGAGAATCAGATTGAGTACATCTATGGAAAGAATCACTTAATATCAGCAGTCAAAACCAAACTCCAATACACCTACCCCTTAGCCCCAGTTACAGTATCAATTAATCTCATCCAGGGTCTTCCTCTCCTGCACTGTCCCTCCACTTTTCATAGCCTTTTATCAATTAATTTCTAATTAATTAATAAAATAGAACTACAATGTAATACTCCTAGGCTCAAGAGACATTTATTGTGTGTTAAGTCCCATGTTGAATACTAGAAATAAAAGAAAGAGAATAAAAGTTCCTACACTCATAGATCTCAGTCACCATGAGATGAATATGTAAATAGAAAGTAGCAATGAGAAGAGAGGAGAGGGATAATGGTGATCCCTGTAGAAATATTATTCATTCTAGGTTCTGTGCAAGGCTGCATAGAGGAAATGACAAGTGAGATGAGTTTGCTCAACATTCCACAAATGATGAGTGAATAATCTATGGAGCAATGAATTTATATATTGGTCAATAGAGTTAAAATATATAATCCTTCTAGGAACAACCTGGACACAAGAGATTGTAGACATGATCCAAAATGATGGAGATGTGGAGAAGTGTCAAAGAGCAAACACATTTGATCGGCATCCTTTCATTGAGTGGACTCTACCCCCACCCCT
This sequence comes from Elephantulus edwardii, assembly GCF_000299155.1. Classification (NCBI taxonomy): domain Eukaryota; kingdom Metazoa; phylum Chordata; class Mammalia; order Macroscelidea; family Macroscelididae; genus Elephantulus; species Elephantulus edwardii. Next base: position 9,244,638 of record NW_006399780.1, on the reverse strand, counting down.
AAACTCAGGTAAGTTTTCTTAGTTAAGACTCATAAGATTAAAACCCGCACCCCTAAACTCAGGTAAGTTTTCTTAGTTAAGACTCATAAGATTGAAACCCCCACCCCTAAACTCAGGTAAGTTTTCTTTACTAAGACCCATAATATAGAAACCACCATTTTGCATCTAAGAGGAGAATTCTTTCTACAATCAACTTTCATGAAAATATTTCCAAGGAGAACTGGGCCATGAGTTTGAAGGAGGTCTGGTGAAAATACCTTTTCTGGAAATTAAAGGACTCCACAATCTTTTCTTAAGGATATGATCCAGTGGAATCAGATGCCACATTTCTTACTGTTCAGTGAGTGTTTGAAAGAAATCATGAAGGGATGATTAAGAACCTACAGCTCCAATAATTAAGAACCACATTCTTATATCGTTACATAACCTTTGATGCAAAATTGTCTTCAGTAAATTATTGGCAAAATTTAATGACCAAAAAGCCAAGCTAAATTGTATGTAGTATCATTATAGTCGACAAATATAGATCATAAAAATATGCTATCATTATAATCATCAAATCTCTGGCTTTAGAAGAAAGACACTAATAAATAATACAGATCCTTAAAAACTGCAATCAAGTTAGGAACAAACAATATATTTCCATGAACTGTTCTTTCTAAGTGCCTTTGAGTTGATTCTGACTGATTCTGACTCACAGTAACCCTATGTACATCAGAGTAGAAGATTGCTCTGCCCTGTCTGCCCGTTTCCCACAATTGCTGCCATGCTTGAACCCACTGTTGCAGGTCTGTATAAAGCCATCTCAATTTCTTCCTTTTTTAAGTTGCTTGCCCTTTGCCTTGCCAAGTTTAATATCTAGGTTCCAACAGACTGTATGAGCATTTTCACTGCAATCCTTCCAAGAAAGAATTGTTTTCTTCTTGTGTCATCCATGGTATTGAGTATTCTTTGCTAACACTACAATTTAAAGGCATCAGTTCACCAGTTTCCCATATCCATTGTCCAATTTTCACATGCATATGAAACAATTGAAAACACTATAACTCGGGTCAAACACATCTTAGTCCTTTAAGTGACAATCTTGCTCTTTACACTTTAAAGAGATCATTGGTAGCACACTGCCCAGTGCAATATGTTTGATTTCTTGACTGCTAATTCCATGGGAGATCTGGAGACCTAATGGCAAGAAGCTGTGCTGCAACCCCAAAGGAACATGATTTGAGGCCACCAGCTGTTCCATGGGAGAAATATGAGCAATCTCCTCCTATGCGATTAACTGCCTCTAAAAACCCACTGAAGGGTCAGTTATGGGTCAATTCTGACAGTACAATGCAAAACAAACAAAATCCTGTGGGAGTTGATTATGGGTAAGAAAAAGTCATCCTTTAAAACTTCAATATTTCTCCATTTATTATGATGCTGCCTTCTTGATGATAAAGTGTACTTTACATTTAAGGCTGTATTTTTCACCATTAAGTACTTTAAGTCATCTGTTTTCTGCAAGCAAGGTGATACGGCATATCATAGATTGCTAATGAGACTTCCTCTAATCTTAATGCTGTGTTCTTATTTACTAGGTCCATTTCTCAGACTACTTGCTCGGCGTACAAATTGAAGAATTTTGGTGAAAGGATACAACCTTCTCTGATTCTACATACACCTTTTCTGAAGCCTTCTCTTCAGTTCTTTCTCATACAGCATCATTTCTCCCATTCATGTTAACTTTTCTACTTCCTAGAGCAAGTTTCATTGTCTTCTCAGACATCCATTTCATAATTCTTTCCCATTTTTTTCATGACTTTCAGGCTTCTTCATGCATTATATCTTTGGTGTTACCCCACAACTCATCTTGTCTTCAGTCATTACTGATGAAGACAGAAAATCTATTCTTGAGATGATGTCTACTCAGAGTTGTACCTTGGCTCTCATAACATTTTTGGTTGGTGGGTGGGTTTCTTCAGCTTCAATTTGCTCTTAAATATTAACAGTTGTTCCACACGACTGTTCCTGTCTGCCTCTGCCCTTGTTCTGACTATTGATATTTAGCTTCTCCATCATTTCTGGCAGATGTAATTAATTTGATTCCTATGGATTCCATCCAGGGAGGCCCACATGCCTAGTTTCCACTTAAAATTTTTTAAAGACTTTTATGATAAGTTAGGTTTTTGTTGTATAAAGTTCTATTATGCAATCTGCAGTCTTATCTCTTGACAAGCCTATATTTTAGCCACCAATCCTTCTTTATTTCCAACTTTTTATTTCATTCACCAGTTATTATCAATGCATCTAGGTTGAATGTTTTATCAATTTCAGATGGCAGCGTTGGTTATTTTAGTTATGTGCCATTGAGTTGGCAGTGATCTATAGCAACGCCATGAACAACAGATATGAGAGCTGTCATATCCTATGTCATCCTCACCATCTCAGATATACCTTCTTCTATCATCTTTAGACATTGTCCAACTTCCAGATACATAGCAAGTGATTGAGATCAGGTGACATCCTTGCTCTTCAGCACATGCAGAATTCCCTGACACCATAATTCCCCAATGTGATGTTTGGGTTTTGGGGTTTGGTGGTTTTGGGTTTGTTTGTTTGTTTGTTTGTTTTTTAATTTCCTAGCTGCTAGTGCCAAAGGTGTTGAGTATGCAAGCAAAATGAAGTCATTGACAATATCTTTTTCTTCTCCATCTATCCTGATATTGCCTATTGACCTAGTGGTGAGGACTTCTGTTTTCTTGATGTTGAAATGTAAGCCATATTGAAAGTGAAGTCTACGATCCTCTTTTGCAAGTATTTCAAGTTGACACTTTCAGCAAGCAAGTAAAACACTTTCAGTTGTCTCACTGGATTTGCAACATCTCATTTAGTGTTTTCCTTTATCAGACTGGCAATTGTCATCAGGAGGCAAACAAAGACACTTAAAAACAATTTAGTAAAGAGTCACACTTTTGCCTGATACCAAATGTTTATATCAACTCATATAGCTGATTAAAATACAGGGCTGAATAACGAGACTTTATTTTCCAGGTCTGGATCTGGCTAACAAAATGCCTTCTCCTAGAACTCTAAAGACTCATTTACCTGTTCAGATGCTACCACCTTCCTTCTGGAAAGAAAACTCAAAGGTAAAGATAGTCAAATCTTTAAATACTGGTTAATACAGCAAAAGAATATCTCCCTCTAAATAGCAAGAAGAAAAAAAAAATCTTGAAATACAAATGTTGTTGTGTTTTTATGTGCCATTCAAGTGCCCGTAAGTCATAGCAACTCTATGTACAATACCTATGAACCCTGCCCTATGCTGAGCCAGTCGAATGAACAGTGGATATATAGGGATGATGATGGAGCTCTACCACATTTTCAAACACTCCATTTTTTTATCTGCTTTTCCTTTAAACAATCTTTCTCAATGCAAACTATGACATTTTCATATGAAAATCAGACAGATCACTGTGAATTAATTAATATTCAAAATATATAACTGATGAAGCAAAGTATGTCACTCCTTAGAAAGACTGGTACTCAGTTTGGGTCCAGCAATAAGCAGATGCCACAACAGTGTTAGACGTTACTGAGATTTAGGGAAAAGCCTGTGAGGGGAAATGTAGAGGGAGATGAAACTACATGTGGAGTGTCATATGACGATGATACAGGTCTAACCCCAGTTAATGAGAGAGGTGAGGGAAAAGGAATGCATAAGCAGAGGTTTGGACTACATCCCACCTTTCACAATGTTCAGCCAGACTGATGGTAAGTTTTGAAGCCAAAGTCAACCATGAGAGGAGTGTTGAATTTCATAGGCCTATTCCTGTTAGCCCTGCTACATTCACTCACCAGCAAAGAGTAGACCCTTAGGGATATAGCCTTGAAATGAATGTGCAGTAGAATTTTTTGATAGAAGTTGAGATCATCCATCAATTATTTTCCTCATAGTCAGAAATCAGAATCAGATTTTTTCATATCTACCATCTGATTGTCCAGGCAAGATTATGTGCACCATGGTGTCTTTTCTACAGCTTCAGAACATAGTACCCTTCTCGGGATTTGAAATCTGCTTTTGACAATATTTAGGAAATGTATGCACTCTTACAGAACACATATATATTGAATCTTTGTTTCTTCCAGTCTCAGTCATAATTTTTTACATTTTGACACTTTTAAATGCAAAAATCATATAACTGCAATATATTCCAATGTACATTTATTATATTAGAGTTTCATTATATCTGCTTTTAAATCATTGGTGACTCTTGAAAGAAGTTATAGATGACTAATATAGAATATTCATGTATAAGTTTGCAGCAAAATGTATTGCTAGCTTCCCAGAAAAAGAAAATTTTTATGTAAGTCAGATCAGCACATTTTTCCTTTAGGCAAGATACTGTGGAAGTTCAGTTATCTAAAGATTCCTGAAGTATCATGTTAATGTTAAGAATCACCTCTTGGCTAAAGTAATTCTAGAATGTCTCACCTGACAGACATTTCCTTTAGAAAGGAAACTATATAAAGGCCAAGATACACTATCTTTAAGGCAGTGATCATATATACAATGCTAGTGATTGCTTTACTCTTTCTTTTTGCTAAGTTTGTGGCTCATCATCTCACCATTGTGCCTGTGTCTTATTTTCAGACAAAAATAATATTATTAACTAGGTTTCTACTTATCAGAATTCTACCCTATTCCTGATTTGCCTACCAGAGGTTATACCTAGGTCACTTTGACCTGGGTTTCAATGTAAAAATTATTTGGTTTATTCCTATAAGATAACCTCATATATCATTAATCTCATCATGCAACTTCTACTGCCCACTAACAAACATGACTTCCTAATTTTGCAGAGTCAATGTCAAAAAACATATTTACACTTAGTCATATATGTAAATGGAGCTCTGGTGAGTCAGTGGTAAGGAATGGGTCTGCCTTTGCAAAGGTGTACAGTTCTAAACCATCAGCTGCTCGGCAATAGGAAAATAGGCAATCTCTTCCTATGTAATTTACTGCCTCTGAAAACCTGCTGGAGGGTCAGCTATTTTCTGATTCAGTGGAACACAACAAAAACAACAACAACAACATATATGTGAAATCACATAACACTCAATTTTTTAAAAAATTATATGTTCTGAATAACAGATTACAATGATAAAAAATTATAGTTTCTTCCTTTATACTTAGAATTGTGAGTTTTTTCAAAAGAAGATTTACTGCATCTGAAAACCCACTGGAGGTTCAGCTATACATCAGTTCTGACTCAACAGGACAGAATAGCAATAACATATGTCAAATCATATAACATTCCCCTTTTTTTCTCAGTTCTAATATCTGCTCTTTATTAGTGTGCTGTGTGACTTTAGGCCAGTTCTTCTTCTATTCTGGTATTACCTTCATTTGCTTGTCTATATGGTGATAAGATGGTCTTATAGAGCTCATCTTCAATAAACAGGAATTCTAGCACTGCCTTAGGAATGATTCAAATGCAGTGGTGCATATGAAAGCACATCACAAGGTGAGAGTAATTAAAAGGTTAAAGTTTTAAAAGAAGATAGCACTCATTTTTTAAGAAATCATGCCTTCTTTTTTTTTTTTAATCATGCCTTCTAAATAACAGATTATGCCAAAGGCAATTTCTTCCTTTATCCACTTAGACTTGTGAATTATTTGAGTAGAAGTTGACTTTAAAAAAAATGCAGTGCACGTTTTTCTTTTTCAAAAGATAAGCAGATCTTCGGAATAATTAAATGTTTGCTATTAAGTCAAATCTGAGTAAACCGATTCCTCATCCCAAATTATCTTTTAGTATACTCCTGGTCTACCCATATCGAGAGCTCACTTCAGAAGCACATATACTTAAATTGTAATGATATAGAGAAAATTAGTATGGCCCCTGTGCAAAGATAACATGCAAATCTGTGAAACATTGCACATTTTTATGGCTTGCACACTGATTGCAGAAATAGGTTTGAGTGTATCAGAGATGATGAGGTGGCACAAAATAGGACAAAGTTCAGAGCTGTTTTTCACAGGGTCACTAAGAGTCATAGTTGACTCAACATCACCTAACAACAACTCAGGTAAACCATGGCTCCCTATGTATCCAATTGCCCTGGTCTTAATTTGCTTAAACACAATACCAAGAAAAACATTAAGAAGTCTGTTTATATAATATTATCTTGCAGTACTATCATACTTTAGTGTTCCTCAGTGCTTTTAAAAAAATGTTTTACAGAAATAAAAGGTGACAAATGAAAAGAGACAAAGAACTATACTCATGCAAAGATTGTTTTCACCTAAGGAACTCTAGTGGCTCTTAGTCCACAGAAAGTTTCACCGCTAAACCAAAGGCTGCATGTCTCAGGTGATTCTAAACTACCATTGGCTTCTCAGAAGAAATTTCATGTGCAAACTCAAACACCCAATGAAGGGTCAACAAAGAATTGTTGAGTTCTTTAGATTTTTATAACATATAATGGGAGAAATGTGGTAACGCAAAAGCATGAAATATTTTACCAAAAGAAAACATGACCTGGTCATTGATTGTGTTAAACACAGACATTTTGTTAAGTCTAAGTAAAATAGAGGACAAAATGCTTGAGAAAACCACTAAAATGCTTCCAGTCCCCAATTCTGCTGAGAATACACAACAACATAGGCCTAGACCTAAACTAACATGGTGAGGAACATAAGAAGTCGAGATCAACTTCTATTAGTTGAGAAGCTATTGCCTTTTGTAGGGCAACATATTCATTACAAACAGTTCCAAATACGCTTTAACACTGCCCTCAGGGAGCTTTCAGTCTCATTAGTAAATGAAAAATGAAAAACAAATTAGGTTGTTCTTATTGTGTACCATACTGGATCCATAGTTGCTGGCCTCTCCAGCAGATTTTTAGACCCAGATTAATCATACAGGAGACACTGCCCATCTTATTCTGCAGAGAATCTGATGGGTTTGATCTTTTGGGATGACAGCACGGCTTCCCTACCACTAGCCACCACAGTTACACTAACTAACCTTCTTACTAAATGAAAGAAGTATTCAAGAAGTACCTTTCTTTCACATACTGAAAAAGATTATGGAAAATACCAAAACTATTTAACCTCCAGGAATAACAGAGTTAATATTTTATTTATTATGCAAACGAGAATGATTTTTAAGAAAGAGGTTGTACTTAATAATAATTATGCTAATGCAACAGATATAAACTGATTATTTCCCTTGAAAAATTTTAATATGTGGTCAACTTGACCATAAAAAATTAGCATCAAATTATTCAGCTGGCATAATCCAAGATTTTTCTAAGAAGTTTCTATTAGCATGATTTTCTACATTAAACAATCACATTTTCTGTTTTATTTTCTCTTTGCTTCTCATTACTATTGCTGGTTGATTATTTTCTCTTTGCTTCTCATTACTATTGCTGTTTGATTTCAGATTATTTATGTGGCTAGAAATGCCAAGGACTGTCTGGTGTCCTACTATCATTTCTCAAGAATGAATAAAATGGTGCCTGACCCTGGTACCTGGGAGGAATATATTGAGACATTCAAAGCTGGAAAAGGTAAATGAATGAAAAGAAAGAGTTTACATTAGTTTACTCATTTATCTAATGACATCAGACATGAACTCTTGTATTGAAAGATTCATTCATTCAGCCAAGGTCTTAGAAGGAAGTTTATATCATACTTAACCTAAATCATTTAAAGAGAGTTTAATAAAAATATAGTATTCTCATTCTCCTCACATTTTCAAGCTTCTTCTAATACTTCCTCCTGGAAGAACCTAGATATAAGTATTAAATCTTGGTATTCAAACTATACAGTGCAAACAGATCAACTACAAAATATACAGTGTAACCTGGAGCAGGTTGGAGAGTGGATTTGGTAGGGCAATCAATGCAGCTTGCTTGCTTCCATTTATAGTGACAGGGAAAAAGCGTTTCCAATATCTAGTAACCTTCCAGTGTTGTTGTTGTTATTGTTATTGTTATTGTTATTGTTGTTGTTGTTGTTGTTATATGCTGTCAAGTCTCCTGCAACTCACAGCGACCCTAGGAACAACACTTAAACCCTGTTCTGTCCTGTGCCAATCTCACTCTCCGACACACCCACCCCACTACTTCAGTCCACCTCATAGAGGATCTTCCTCTCCTGAGCTGTCCCTCTACCCTCCCAAGCATGACATCCTTCTCCAAGGACTGGTCCTTCCTTGCAACATGTCCAAAGAATGTCAGACATAGCTTCAGAATCCTTGCCTCCTAGGAAGAGCCTGGTTTGACCCTCTCCAGGACGAACCTGTTTGTTTTCTTAGCAGCCCATGGTCTATTCAATACACTTCTCCAGCACCATACCTCAAAGGCATCAATTCTCCTTCTATCCTCCCTAGTCATTGTCCAACTCTCTGCTGCATAGCGACTGATTGCAATGACCAGGGCCTATATAAGAAATAATATTTATTACACTAGACAGTAATAGAAACAAAATAAAGATTATTAATCTCGGAACACATGACAATCTTTACTGCAGAAGCTGAAGGGTATAAGCTAAGGCATTTCAACACAATTGACCATCTATCCT
>NW_006399780.1:9225765-9230538 GCF_000299155.1 Elephantulus edwardii | reverse complement strand
TAAAAGAATTCTGCCTTAGTAATCTGGTCATATTTAATAAATTTACATTCTTTTTAATAGATTTTGAGATTTCATGATTTTTTTAAACTATCAAATTGATATTTGCTGCATTTTCTCTCTCCCTCTCCCTCAGTGCTATGGGGCTCCTGGTACGACCATGTGAAGGGATGGTGGGATGCAAAAGACAAGTACCGCATTCTCTACCTGTTCTATGAAGACATGAAGGAGGTGAAGATCAAGTTGGTCTCCATCAGATCTGCCCACATCCTCTGCTATGACATAACCTAGGCAGAACACTGCATGTGGGCTTCCCTGAAAAAGAACTTTGAGTGCAAGTTCTCTCTTTCTAAACTCTGGGTTTCTTTTTTTCTTTTATGCTCATGTTAAATTTTCTAATTTTCTGTACTGCAGTGTACAATTATTGGAAAATTTTTCCATAAACACATCTCAGTGTAAAGCATACCTATTAAATAAAAAAATATCTGTTTGCTCCAGATATTTAAATTCAAATTTCTCTACCTTCAAAATTATTATAAAAATCTCTCTCATCAAATTATTGTAAGAATGTATAAAATGATGATGGAAAAAGCCTAACTGTGTTTTTCACCAACACTTAATCTACAATATAAATAGAAGTTCAACCCACAAAAACATAAACAAAATTAGTCCTGTTCTGGTTATTTGAATAGTGAGTTAATTTCATTAGTTCAAATCCTAGTGACTAGAGTAGCATCATGAATTTACTTTCAAGCTGCAGTGGGTAAATATTCTAACATTACTGCCTGCTATATTGTAGCTTAACTACCCTTCTCTAAAACCTAATGGAAAAAATATAGAGTTCATGCTTTCTGCATCTCTTTGGTCCTGTGATCAGTTTGAGAGTTTCAGAAAGACGTAAAGGTTCAACATCTTGTGTTCATTCTTCTCATTTACCTCTTATTAAACTTGTAGATCCTTTTATCACCACTTACGGCCCAAATGCTAGCCACGTTTCACTTTACTACCTAAGTTTTCATCCTTTATAGAACATTTCTTATCTCCTCCTTTGTAATGTAATTCACTTTTCCGCTCTAATGTTTTAATACTTCTAATTGGAACAGCATGTCCTCTCTTGCTAGATATTACATTTGTTGTTATTTTTGCTGTTAAGTACTGTTGAGTTGAGGATGAATCATAATGACCCTATAAACAACCTAACTGCACATTCTCCTACCCCATGCCATCCGCACAATCTCTGACACACTCATTGGCCCATTGCCACAATTACCATGTCAATCCACCTGGTTAAGGTTTTCCTCTCTTACACTGTCCCTCCAACTTCCCAGGTACAGTTATGTTGATCTTTTCTCTTTTATTGCAGGAGCCCTGGTGGCATCGTAGATTAAGTCTTTGGCTTTTATTTGAAAGGTTAGCAGTTTGAGTTGACATCCTGTACAAAGAAAAAGATAAAGCATATCATCCTAAGATTTCCAACCTGGAAATTTGATAAAAAGTTGCCATGACTTGGAATCAACTCAACTGCAGTGTATTTTATTTCATTGCAGTATAAACTTCTTGAGGGCAGAATGTGTCCACAATGTTGTGTTTCTGCAGATAAGGGATATGTTTTGTATATAATATTCACTTTAGAAATATCTCATAAATTTACTTTAGTTGACTCCTTAATTTATTCCTCACTAAAAATTGCTTGTCTGAAAGGTAGAAGGTTATGCACAGTGGAAGATCTAATTGTTTGCTTTGATTAACTTGTCCAATGACAGGACCCAAAGAGGGAAATTCTGAAAATATTGAAGTTCCTGGAAAAAGAAGTATCAGAAGAAATTCTGAATAAAATTATCTATCACACTTCCTTTGATATAATGAAGCAAAACCCAATGGCCAACTATACTACTTTGCCTACCAGCATCATGGACCACTCCATATCCCCTTTTATGAGAAAAGGTGAGTCTTACCTACAGGTTACAAAGCTAGATTCTGTGATCTACTTAGATATTCCTCTGGAATACTTTATTATTTATTTACATCAACAACATATCCATACACATTTTGGAGGCAGGCATCTCTGGAAATCACTAAGAATTTGATTTGTTTCAGGGATGCCTGGAGACTGGAAGAACCATTTCACTGTTGCCCAGAATGAAGAGTTTGACAAGGACTACCAAAAGAAGATGTCAGGAAGCACCTTGACTTTCCGCACAGAGATCTAAGAGCAATTAACTAGTTCACCCTGAACTTTCTAACTATATTCTAGCTATTTTAATCTCATGATGATACTTAGAGCAATTGCATTTTTTCTTTTCTACAGTTTCTACAGATGTTTTGGTACAAAGAAAATATTTCATCAAAATGTAATCAAATCTTCTCCTCTGGAGATGTTTAAAATTAAAGTACATGGATTACTCACATAGATACTTAGCACATAATATTCACCTGCCATAATGCAAAATAAGCATATAATTTAACTCTGTCACTAACTTACATTAGACTGGCCTTCCCAGAAACAGAGTTGATAAAAAAGATAAGAATTCCAACATCAAAACAAAGAAAGCAAAGGGGATGTGAAGTGAGTACCAGGAAGAATAAGAAAGGAGAAGCACTTAAAAATTATAATAGTCAAGCATGGAGAGACACAGGATGGTCAAACTCATTGACATATGAGGTTATGAGACCCGAGGGTAATTGGAAAGAGGGAAGTAAGTGAGTTGTGGCATACAATAATGTTCAGTTTCTCCTTTTTATTAAAAATTGTTTAGACAAAATATTTGCTATCATTTATACAAGTTATGCAAAGATCAGAACATCAAGATAAAACAATGGAAGAACTCCAAATATTCCAGTTACCAGCCGACAAAATATTCAAATACATTTTTCAAGAGGAGAGTGTTCCTGGTAATAATTCACATGATGTACAAAATTATCTACTCTACAATGAGTAAATCAGCTCATTTGTATTCTTCTATCCTTCTTTCTTCTAAAACACGCATGCTAATTAGAAACAAGAAAAATAATCTGAGAATTCATGCATAATGCTGACTAATACTGAGGAAAGATATTATGAAATAAACCAACCTGTTTAAAATGCATATCCATATCTCCATTGCCAACTCTGTCCTCGACAGCCTAAAATTAATTTCAAGTAGAATTTGATTACTGCTCTGCACTCGAGGAGCCCTGTGGACTCCAGGGTCTGGGCATCACTTGGGAATTTGAGAGAACAGAAAGAACTGCTGGGTTGGGTTTGGGTAGAATCCCCCAGGATGGTTAAGACAAGTGATACATGAGAGTTTCCCATGGAGGCAAGGTCGGCTGTACAAAAGAGGCCACAAGAATCATGGATGCTAACTCAGGAATATCCTCAAAATACTCAGAATGACTACTTAGAGGCACTCAAATCTGGGACTAAGTGTCCCACAGAGAAAGAATCCTTTAAGATAGTTATCAGTTCAGAGCTCACAACAGCCCCTTCATGATCCAAGTCCTTAATTCTCCTTCACCCTTATTTGAACCAAAGGGGCTCCAAGGCAGCAGCTAGTGGCTAAGAAAGAAAGTGGCATTTATAGCAAGAGAAGAAATTTATTCCATTCTTATTACTAAATGCAGACCTTAGTATGAGAAAGGCAGGAAATGTCTTATCGCTGAATTAAAAACTGGAACATCAATTTAAGATTAAATGTTTTATTGTATATATTTTAATATAATCACTAATAATAATATAATCATAATCACTTTTTTCACATAAAGCAACAATTGTTATTGTCATCATGTGCTACCAGTGAGAACTGACTCATAGCTGATCTTCCAGCAGGGTTTTCAGAGACAGTAAATCTGACAGGATGAGACTGATCATTTTCCTCTCTCAGAGCAACTGGTGAATATGAAACAACAGTGCTGTATATTAACTAAGAATAAGAAGAAAAATCATGGCTACTGTTCAAAATTTGATCTGGAATTAAAAAAAATATTATCCTCATAAGAACAAACAGAAGAGGTTTTAGGAGACTGTGATTTGCTCACATCATGAGTGCTACCCCACAGTCATATAATTTAATCTCCAGGAAGAACCACTGTCAAAATTATATCTACTTTTAGTTTTTCCACATAGATACAAATAAAACTTTTTTTACAAAAATAAAACTACCTATGAAAATATTGTTTTGTAAAATACTATGTCACTAATTATCAATATTTGATCAGCTATTCAATGTTCTACAGTGTCTCTTTGTCTTTCCTAATAGCACATAGTATCTGAGTACTACTGAATGACCAGTACAAGTGATAAAGGCAAGTACAAACCTGATGGATTACAATTAGGAGAGGTGTGCATTAGGGTTGGATCTCTCCTCCATACATACTCAATCTTCATGCTGATGGAATCATTCAAGAAGCTGGACTACATAAAGAATAATATGTTATCAGAAATGTAAAAGACTTAATAACAAACCTCATTAGAAGATGACACAACCTTGCTTGCAGAAAGTTAAGACTTGAAGTATTCACTGCAGAAAGTCAGACTACTCTACAGTCTTTGATATTCTGAAGCAAATGCATTAGGTCCTACTCAGTTTTGACAAACAAGGTTGTGTCATCTGCCTATCGCAGGTTGTTAATGAGTCTTCCTCCAATCTTGATGCCACATTCCATTCCTCTTAATTAAGTTCAACCTCATAAAGTCCAAAATCTTAATGGCACCTAACAACAACAAACAACACTATGTTGTTGCTGTTGTTGTTATGTGCCATCGACTCATAGCAACCCTATGTACAACATCCCTAA
>NW_006399780.1:9216323-9224065 GCF_000299155.1 Elephantulus edwardii | reverse complement strand
AATCTCAATCTCTTCACCATCCATCCTGATGCTGCCAATTGGTCCAGTGGTGAGAATCTTTGTCTTCTTGACATTAAGCCTCAATCCATATTGTAGGCTGCAGTCCTTGACACTCTGCAGCTGGCACTTCAGGTCCTCATTAAAAATCAAGGAATGTGTCTTGTTGTCTAAGAAACGTTAATCTTTATTACCTCTTTTCCTAAAATCATGTGAACACAATAATTATAGAACAATGCCATATAAATATTTTTAATGAGAAAGTAGAAATCATGACTTAATATGTCATTAAATATACATATTTTCTTAAAAGATTTTTTGTAATGACCAAAATACTAGTTAGGCACATGTGACTGCTATAACAGAGATATCACAAGTAGATGGTTTTAAATAGAATTTTACCTTCTTTTCTTCATAATTTAGGAAAATAGAAATTCAAATTCCATTGTCAGCCCATACGGACAGCCTTATATCTATGTACTTTCAGTTGTAGGAGTTTCACATCACAGGACCTTGGGTCCACTCCTTACTCTTTCCAAGTACTCACCACACTATTAGTTTCTTTCTCCTTTTATTTCTTCTAAGACAAAAGGTGACACTGGCCACACTTCAGGAAAATATCCCTTTCATCTAATCAGACCATTGATCTGATTAAGTATTAAATCCAGGCCTTATCCTCTTACAACAAATTTACTGATCAGATCACATCACATCATGAGGCTTGATGATCTAACGGCCTACCTATCTCATTAACATTAGAGCAGTGAGGATTTATAGCACATAATTACCTAATACTGGGAATCAAGGTTTAGTCAATATGACAAATAGCTTGAGAGACACAATTCCATCCATAACGGTAAGTGAAGAGATATTCTGAGTAAAACCTATACTGAAGTTCCCCAAGCAGGACTTGTACTTTACAGATATTTCCTTCTGATTTAGTTATGAGTGTAAGTAAACCCAACGTAATGCTCTCTGAAAGGATACTAAGGACTCACTGAGCTATTGCCTTCCGAAAATTATTGCAAGGTAACAAAAAAGCAACTGACTATAATGACAGAAGGAGAGATGTAGTTTACTGATAGAAAATCCTCCACACTTCAACTTGGAAAATCTATCTTCACTTTATTTACTTTTCACCTCTGAAGTATTGAGAACCTGTCAGCAATGAGAAAAGATGTATGGTTCTGCATTCATGAGGATAGTCATTCTTTGCTTCCATGAAGACATAAAGATGTGAATTGCTAACAAAGAAAAATAGAGACATTGAGGAGGTAATTAGTACCTCCCTATGACAAGGAGGAGGAAACGGATGGTATTCAAAGGCTGAGGTAATAGGAAGTCTTCTTAAATAGGACAGAAAAGAGAAAAACACTTAAGACATTTTTTGTTAAGTACATATATGGAATCATGACCTCAGCCTCTAGTAGACTGTGAGCTCTTCAAAGAAGAAATTTTTTTTCTTCTTTTCACTCTTCTCTTATAGGGACTAATGAATTTCTGGCACCCTAAATCCTAACTTAATGCCTTAGAGTGATTTTCAGATGAAAGCAATTCTCCATTGTGTTTCTAAGGCCATAATTTTTATGAAAGTAGATTGCCCAAGTTTCTCCCATTATGCTCCAGGCTGACTTAAACTACTGACCGTTCTGTTAGTAGTCCAATCTGTCAGGCACTACACCACCAAAACTCACACCTGGTACCTTGTTATCATATATATGTGCTATAAACTTGAGTACAACTCAAAGCAACCTTATAAACAACAGATCTGGACCTTGTACCCTCTGTGTCATCCTCAATATATTGAGGCCATTGTTCCAATCACGATGTCAGTCTGTCTGTTGGGATTCTTCCTCTCTTATATAAACTCTCCACCTCTCCAAGTGTTATGTCCTCCTCCAAATATTGGCATCTTCTAACAACATGCATCTTTTATTCTTGTTGTTGTTAGGTACCATGAAGATTAGTATAAATCATAGTGATCCTATGAACAGAAGATCCGTATTGTCCTATCCTGTACTGTCTTCAACGTCTCAGACACATTTGAGGCCATTTCTGAAGTTACCATATCAATTTCTCTAGATAAGAGTCTTCCTGTCTTTTGCTGACCCTCAAACTTCCCTGACATGATATCCCTTTCAAAAGAACAGCCTTTCCTAATAACATGCCAAAGTACAAGAGACAAATCTTTTCAATCCTTGCTTCCAAAGAACACTCTGACCATACTTTCTCTAAGACATACCTGTTGGTTCTTTTGACAGTCTATGGGATTTTGCAGTACCACAGTTCAAAGGCATTCATTCTTTTCTGCTTTCTGCTTTCATGCTTATCCATTGTCCAGCTCTCAGATATAGTGCAAGTGACTGAAAAGACCATAGCCTGAGTCAGGCGTACTCATTGCTCTTCAGTATTTTGGAGAGGTTCTTGACAGCAGTCTTACACAAAGCAACACATCTCTTGATCTCCTGATGGCTGATATAAAGTATGTTGACCAAGGATCCAGTTAAGATGAAATCGTTAAACTTTCAATTCTTTCTCCAGCTATCATGATGCTGTCTATTGGCCCAGTGATAAGGAATTTTTGGTTTTTTTTATTTTGAGATATAATACATATTGAAAGTTGTATTCTTTGATTTTCTGCAGTAAATGCTTCAGGTCCTCCTTGCTTTTAGTAATCAAGACTGTGCCAACTACATAATGTAAGTTGTTGATAAGTCTTTGTCCGATGTTGATACCACATTCCACTTCACAGAGTCCCCCTTCATTCATTATTTGCACAGCATACAAATTTAATGGAGAAATTATATAACTCTAACTGCATACCTTTCCACATTTTAAACAATACAGTGTTCCCTTGTTTCTTCAGATAGGAAAAGATTCTGTATAAGCACAATTAAGTATTCTGTTATTCCCATTATTCTCAATGTAAGTCAATGTTTGTTGCTGAGTGAATAAGTGGCTGGACATCCTAGAATACAAACTGAGATGATAGGGTCAGTAAAATTAAATAAATAAGCAGAAATTAATGCACTGCATTTTTTAGAGGTAAGTAATGTAAAATGATTTAAAAAGCATATTTCTGAATAGTTGAGATTTCTAGCAAGTATCCTGAGGGGGTTTTTTTGTATGAGCATAAAAAGTAAAGAGGAATTCTCTCATGGATTGAACTGTGTTCTTGCATAGTACACATATGTAAAGGTACAGATATATAATTATTTATCATGGTAAAAAAATAAAATGGTTGTAATAGGATTAAAATTAGAATACAACACTTCATAATACCATTATATCCCTGATTCTACAAAACACAAGTTTCCTAAGGATGTGGCCTGAAATGTCTTTTATCTCATGAGACATAAAAGTGGCAGAAAAAAGATCTAAAGAGAAGGAACCTCAACACCATCAAAAAAAAGAACCATGAAAAGTGAAAACCATACTTTTGAACTTGGATGGTGCACTAGGAATCTCTTGAATACCGAGAAGCAAGTACAAACCAGAATCTCCAAGGAACACCTACCTGGCTAGCAGGTGTTAGTCCCTTCCCACAAAATGACAGAGAAAGTGGGCATTCTCAGACTTTGAACTTCTAGTTTCTTCAAGTGTAAGGCAACCCATTTTTGTTTCTTAAAGCCATCTGCTTATGGTATCACTGTTACAGCAAAACTAGATAACCACCTTACATCAAAAGGTTATGACAGACTAGATAGCCAGAAGCTGTCCTATAAAACACCTAGAAATAATATGTAAAATGTAGTATTTCCTTTCAGATGTGTAACTGACTACAAAAGAAAGGAAGAGTAGAGTTAATACAGATCGTTTATACATAGATGTACTTCCTAGCACCACAAAAAAGAATACTTACATGGATTTTTTCAATTAAAAAAATAATACAATGTAATCTTCTAGTCATTATTAAAGTGAATTGTTTCAAATTAAAAAAAAAATAATAAAGTGGAAGGACTATCCAACATCACTTGTCTCATAAATTGATTTCAATCACGTTTTGGAGAAAATCAGAATACAATTCTTGAGAGTATGACGGATACTTGTGAATAGCTCAGCATATTGATAGCCAGGCCTCAGCAGAGATTGGAGTCCAGGTTGGATTGGGCACCCTCTGGGAACAGAAAATTATGCCCAGCCTCCCACCAGAGGGGATACTGTTTCTGAACTTTGTAATCACCCTGCTCTTGTTTTAAGTATTAAGGTTACCCATTGTTATGTTGGCAAAGTTACATAAAAAGAAAATATAGCCTCACAATACAGGAATTTTTTCATTGTTGGATTAAACTAAATAAAACCATAGGAAAGTGAAGGAAGGGGCCTTTCACAGTGCTAAGCTGTGGGGACCTCTACCTGGCATTCCTCTTTTTCAGAGTTGACTCCTCCTGTCTGCGCTTTCAGTTTGTATCCAGTTAACAACTTTAGTTAAAAAAGTATCACTATATACTTTCTCTAGTGAACAGTTTCAAAGAGTACCAAAGATCACATTTTAACATCTGGTGTTTTGCTTAATCATATGTATGTGTGTAAAATCACTAGGATGAAAGTTCATTCACAGCATTAAGTTAAATCATAACTCAGGACACTCACATCAGATAGGTGTTTTTCCGCTTACTGGCTACAGATAGCTAAAATCTTCTTCAAATGAAGCAAATTTGTACAATCAACTGCATTTCTGAAAATGTCTAATGAGCTAACCTAAAGTGAGTGAAATAGACTATTTTATGTTCTCCCATTGACTTTATTTTGTTTCTTTTATTCTAGAATACCATTTGTAATGGCTTCAGAGAAGAAAATCCAAATACAGGAACCTGAAATGGATTACAAAGAAGGCATTTTGTTACCAAAAGACATTTGTAAAGGTTGGGATAAAATCTGGAACTTCCAAGCCAGACCTGATGATCTCTTCATTGCCACATATCCTAAATCAGGTAAATAAGATTGCTTAAAAATATGCAGAGGATTGTTATGGAAAGCCAATGAACATGTTTTTATATTTTAGAGTGAAAGTTTACAAATCATAAGGGCTTTCATTCCATCATTTATAGACACTTTGCTTTATAATATAAATTTAAATTAAATAGTACAATGTCTAATCAAACTCTAACTGTATATGTCATTTCCCTGTACTCACCTTCTCTATTAATTTTCACTCCGCTCTCCCTCGCTCCTCATCATTTCTAACTCT
Source organism: Elephantulus edwardii (assembly GCF_000299155.1). Classification (NCBI taxonomy): domain Eukaryota; kingdom Metazoa; phylum Chordata; class Mammalia; order Macroscelidea; family Macroscelididae; genus Elephantulus; species Elephantulus edwardii. The sequence continues at coordinate 9,218,877 of NW_006399780.1, read as the reverse complement.
TTGATATTGTTCTCTCTATGAGTAAATCTTTCCTAAGGTTATTATATTACAGATCGGAGATCACAGTTAGGGAACCCTAGAAGTGTAGTCAGTGAGGAGTTGAACTACTGTTAGAAAATGTGAGGCAGGCACAGCATAGAACAGTGTTCAGATTTGTTGTTCGCATGGTTGCTATGAGCCCCACTCGATAGTGCATAACAAGATAACAACAGCAAGATATGGCTCTTATTTATTTGAGACATATACCTAGGGAAATAAAGATATGAATGAAGATATGATTTTGTATCTATTCCATCTGAATGTCATTGGTGTTAACACAATGCTGCAAATCAAGTCTTAAAATGATCTTGAAATTCAGAGGGAATAGATTCAAGGTCACATCTAGGTTCTCATGAACTTTTTTTCATTTTCTTCACCCTCTATTTGATCTTGCACATGAGTAATTAATGATCTGACTGACAGTCAATGCCGGGCCTAGTTTTGACCACTGATATTGAGCTTTTCTAATGACTCCTTCCATAGATGTAGGCAATCTGATTCTTATGCAGTCCATCAGGTGAGGTCCATGTATAATGTCATGATTTCTGTCTTTTAAAAAAGGTATTCGAAATTAAAAAATCATTGAAAATACAAAATTTGACCATTCTATTTCCCAACCACCAAGCCCACATTTTTGTATACTCCGCAGGTCTATCATTAGGTACATAGATGTTAACTAAGAATATGTCTTCTATCTATTTTGTTTTTAGTCATTATATAGTGTCCTCCTTATGTCAATCAGATGTTGTGAGACTGGTCTTTAGTCTTGTCCAATGAGTGAAACTGCAGGAGGGCTTTATATGATTGGATATTATTTCAATCTTTCCTGTCATCAGTTATACATGGGTGTGGGTATCACCATAATCTCTAGTTTCCATACCAAGCAGTCTAAAGCCACTGTTCAGAATGACCACTGTGTACTGGTTACAGTACAGTGCTCCGTCTGTCTCCTTAAATTTTTTTTCATTCAGATTTCTCCTTCAGTTAGCATTTGAAGTAGTTCTCTGTCCTTTCTTTTTAAACTCTGGGTTCTAGAATCATCTGATATTTTTGGGTTTTGTATTACCAGTGACAGGATCTCTAACGATATATTCCATGGGAGTAGGGCAACTAATCCAAAACCCTTTTGTTCATACCAACACTTTGCTAAGCCAAAGGCCTGGGCTGGCTCAAATCCACCAGGAACTCTGTGGAAAAAAGATGGGCAGTCTCCTCTTAGACTGTTAGAGTCTCGGAAAATCTCCTGGAGAGTCTGGTGTCAATCAGTTTCAACTCAACAACAGTGAGTTTTGAGGTCTTCAGAACAGAGGGCCTAAACTTCCATCTGTCTTACACACTAGCTCATCTAAATGTCTCCAAAGACATTATCTTATAGCTAAATCTCCTCATATGCACAGCCACAAAAGGGTTACCAGCATTACAGATATGCACATACAATTTCCACTTTTGTGCTTTTCTCAATAACACAGAAGCAGTGGCTTGAATAATCCTAAGGAAAATTAGCCACACATGAATACACTCACATACAGAGTCAAAAAACATAGCCATCACTCCCTGCCCAGGAGATAGACAACTGTTTAGGAGTAAATCTTCCTAATTCTCTCTCTTTTTTTACCCCTTGAGTATTCTCTGTGATGTCCACACAATATCTTGCAATCTTACTTTTTATTTTTTCTTCATATAGTAAATCTGTTTATAATAACTCTTAACTAGAAAAAAACACAAGATAGGGAGAAGGAAGTATCACATTTGTACCCAATTTGTATAAAATATGAAGAACTTGACTATTCTATAACCTCAGTTAATTCCATATCCTCTCTTGGTTTGGTTTTATTTCTTTTCCTTATGCATAAAAATGTTATTAGAGAATATTCCAAGCTGTCTGTATTCTTTGTTTTCATATGATTCACTGTGTCTAATAGACATGATACTTTGACTAGGATCCAAAACATGAGTAAGAAAACCAACTTGAAAACCAAACCTAAGGGAGTTCTGGTGGCCTAGTGGCAAGACACTGCACTGCAATCCCAGAGGTACATGGTTCAAATCCACCAGGTACTCTGCTGGAGAAGGAGGGGGCAATCTCCTGTACCAGTCAGATCTGATTTGATGGTACACTCAAAAATAATACAATAAAAATTAAAAAACAAAACAAAACCTAGAGAAACCAACCCTGTATCAGTGAAAAGAGAAAGCACTCTTAACATTTGACACATTGAATTAGGATCCAGGCTCTAACACTTGGAACCTGGGTGGTAATTAATAAATTAGTACTGCTTTCTCAGCCCAAATTTCCCCACTGGAAAATGAAAATAGAATCTGTTCAAAGTTTTGTGGAGGTTCAACAGCAAGGGCAAACCACTGTCTGGCTCAAAGCATGAGCCATACATATTTGAATGTCCTTCTTTCTTCAGTCCTCATCCAACCAAAGAAAACACCACATCGGTGATAAAGGTCTACTTAAAGTACAGTGGTGTACCAGAAAGAAACTGAAATCAGCTTAAGATATATAGAT
>NW_006399780.1:9214556-9216223 GCF_000299155.1 Elephantulus edwardii | reverse complement strand
ATAAATATATATTTTTTCACTTTCACATCCAAACTCTTACACTTAGAATATTTCCCTAATGTCTCCCTCTTCCAAATTCATTGAGATAATACCTCTTTATCCTTATTACTAACCTGAGATACTACTTGACCATCAGTTTCCAAGTTATTTTTAAAGCCTCCGTTCTGAGGTCCCATAGCATCCACTGTTCATACCTTTGCTACTACTTGATAGCTCTATTGTGATTCCCTGTTTACCTGGAAGTCTCCTCTTTATCACTAAATTCTAAGTGTAGAAATTCTGTCTTCTTTTAAAAAATATGTGCAAAATTTATCATATAATGTTCAATGCATGATCTCTTTCAGTGCACATAAGTCAGAACTAAGTCATAGCTAATTCTCCATAGTTTCTAAAGCTCTAAATGGCAGAGGCTGAAAATTGATGGGGGATTCAAACTTACAAAGGACAGCAATGGGGATAACGGAGCAATATCCTATGGACCATGTGCCACCAGAGATGCTTCTCAATAGTCTTCATGTTGTTGTTCGTAGGTGCCATTGAGTGCAACTCATAGTTACCCTATCAACAACAGACCTGAACCCAGGCCTATCCAATACCACTGTCCTCATCATCTCTGACACACTTGAGTCCACTGCTACAGTCACTGTGTCAGTCCATCTCACTGGGGCCGTGTTCTCTTTGGATGGCTCTCCATCTATAAAAGCACCATGTCCCTTTCCAAGGAAGAGCCTCTCCTAACAACATATGTAAAGTGTGATAAAAGGAGCTTTGCCATCTTTACCACCTAGGAGAACTCTGGCTGCCCTTTTCCCAGACATATCTGTTTGTTCCTTTGGCCGCCCGTGGAATACTCAATACTCCTCTCCAGCACCACAACTCAAAGGCATCAATTCTTCTTCTGTCATCTTTCTTCATTATCTACTTCTCATAGGTGTAGCAGGTGATTGAAAATACTATGGACTGAATCAGATGCACCTTAGTCTTCATGATGACATCACTACTCTTAACTATTTTCAAGAGGTTCTGACAGTAGACTTTCCCCAATCCAATATGTCTCCTGATCTCCTGAATGGAGACAAAGGTGTTGATTTTGCAGTTTTTATTTGCCTTTTTTTAATTTAGAGAATACATTATTAGTTTCTGTAATCAAACCCATGTAAATAAAATTATATTGATTGTTGATCCAAACCAAGGATTGACAGCTTCAATCCTTTCTCCTGTATCATAATGTTGAGTGTTGGCCCTGTAGAGAAAACCTTTGTTTTCTTGATGTTGAGATATAGTCCATACCAAAGTCTGTATTTTTGATGTGCTGAAAGCGTTTCAAGTCCTCCTCACTTTCAGCAAGCAAGGTAGTGTCATTTGTATAACTGGTTATTGATGACTCTTCCCCTAATTTTGATGTCATATTCCTCTTCATAGAGTCCAGGTTTATTTATTAATTGCACAGTATATATACTGGATGTTGTTGTTGTTGTTGTTATGTGCCGTCGAATTGTTTTTGACTCATAGCGACCCTATGCACAACAGCCCTAAACCCTGCTCTATCCTGCGCCAACCGCACTGCCTCCAACACACCCATCCCGATTACCCCAGTCACCGAATCAATCCATCTCATAGAGGGTCTTCCCCTCCTGCGCTGGCCCTCCACCCTCCCAAGCATGATG
>NW_006399780.1:9207593-9213530 GCF_000299155.1 Elephantulus edwardii | reverse complement strand
GAAATCAATGACACTGTTCTGTAGTTTCCACACTCAGTTGTGTCACCTTTCTTTGGAATGGGAACAAATATAGATCTCTTCCAGTCAGTTGGCCAAGTGTTTGTTCTCCAGATTTCTTGGCACAACTTGGTGAGGTATGAATAAAGTATACATCCCTGATGTACACCCTTACTGGTTTTAAACTATGCATTGTCTCCTTGCTCCATTTGGACAATAAATTCTTGATCTAGGTATAAATTTCACATCAGCACAATTAAGTGTTCTTAGATTCCTGTTCTTTTTGTGCGAATATACCACAGCTTCTCTAGCCATTCGTTTGTTGATGGGCACTTAGGTTGTTTCAGATTCCTGTTCTTTTTAATGTTAACATTATTTGTTATGATACACACAGTCAAATGCCTTTGCATAGTTAATAAAACACAAATAGACATTGTTTTGGTGATCTATGCTTTCAGCCAGGATCCATTTAACATTACTAGTAATACCTTGGTACCTTTTCTAAACTCTGCTTGAACTTTTGTTGGTTTTTTGTCAATGCTAGCTATATTTGAATAATCATCAGCAATATTTTCTTGTGTGTGATATTAATGGTATTGTAATAACATATTTTCCTCATTCTTGTGAGTCGCCTTTCTTGGGAATGGGAACAAACATTCTCTTCCAGTCAGTTGAGTAGCCAGCTGTCCTCCAAATTTCAAATTTCCTGGCATGCACTGCTGAAATGTCCAGGGGCTGCATCTGCTAGATCAAACATGTTAATTTTTATCTTATTCTTACTTTTTGCCAGTGCCTTAAGTGCAACTTTGACTTCATCCTTCATAACCAGTGGTCCTTATTTATATGATATTTCCTGAATTTTTATTGGATGATTAATTATTTTTGGTATAGTGATTCTGTGTATTCCTTACATCTATTTTTTAATGATTCATAAATCATTTAAGATTTTGCCAATAACATCGCTAAGTATTGCAACTAGATTTGAATTTGGTTTTTAGTTTTTTATGTTTGAGAAATGCCAAGCAAGTTCTACACTTTTAATGCTATGACTTCATCGTTTTGTACATTTTGTCATAATAATTTGCTTTTCTTCTTGAACTGTCCTTTGAAATCTTCTTTTCAGCTTTTATTTTGGCCTCTCTTCCTTTTATTTTGGCTTCTTGATGCCCTAATGCAATTTTAATAATCTCTTCTGACATCTACCTTTTTTATTTTGTCTTCTGTCTTTGTAATGGTATTTTGATCTCTTCATTAATGATAGCCTCCTTATTTCAATAATTAGTGAGTCAAAAGAAGGATTAGTGAATGAGAAAAGTAGATAAATTTTAAAAGTAATTGATAAAAATGTTGTTTGATCCAATAACATGGCTTCCTATTTTTACATTAAATACAAGCTAAGGATAGACTTAAAGATCTGTGATGATATTGCAGAATATAAGGAATTAAATAGAAACTCTTATTTAAAAGAAATTCACTAAATATCACTTTACTCTCCTTTATTTGGGAACAATCAGGGACAACGTGGACACAGGAGATAATGAATATGATACTACATGATGGAGATGTTGATAAATGCAATCAAAAACCTTTATATGTTAAACAACATATGCTCGAGTGGGTTTTGCCAGATGGTTCCTTAGGTAAGTAACTGTGTGTGAACCTTCAATGGTCCAAGTTATATAAAACTTCCCAGAGATGTCTAATCCTTTTAAATGAGTAGAAAAACACATTCACAAAAAAGAGAGTCCAAGAAAAACTTAACCAAAAGATTGTGTGATTTTTGCCCCATCAAAAGGTAAAGAGTCAACTGTTAGCAATACATACAACTTTAAACAGATTTCATGCCTTGTTATGATGCCAGTAATTGATCCTTAGGGGGCATTATTTTTTTTAGTGGGCACTATATTTTAAGAGTAGTGCAATGGAGTCATTAAAAATGCCCCATTGCAAGGTCACTCTTTATAATGAATAAAATATAGATAAAAATAAATCATTAATATGGTAGAATATGAATATAGTAGAAACATTCAGGGGGCAAAATTATAAACATTTTTGCTATTACAGAACTATTACAGGAAATCAATCCCTCAGACTGGCAACTCAGGACAACAGTCTTAGAGAAAACCATAGTAAATTGGAATATCAGAGTTCATAAAGGCAATGTCCTATATCATCTGATGACTAGGAACTTGCATCTTAAAACTTTAAGTGATCATCTACGATGCAACTATTAATTTCTCTTCATCTGAAGCAAAGAAAACAGTGATGATAACCAAAGACACACAGAGACAATTAGTTCAGCTTCTCTCATGAGTCCCTCTCATTGGGGATCTCACCTTCATTCTGCTGCAAGATGCTAAGGCCTATGTGGCATGGCAGCCCAAGTGTGTCTTCCAGCACCACTTCCTCAGCATCCACAAAAGGTGCCAGGTCAACCCAGGCACACTATTCCCCTGGCTGGTAACAGACCATGGCCTGCAAGCTTGAGAGTCTATAGATTTAGTCTTCAATGCTGCCCAGAGCACTAGGCTACTACACTGTCCACCTGGAGACCACCCTCCTGCTATTCCTGCTGTCAAGTGCCAGAAGTATCAATATCAAAGATATATTGGGTGAAACATAGCTGACTAGCTACACTATGTGGGACCCCTTAAGCTCAAGCAGAATAGGCTTGGGCAGGTCAAGACAAGAAGTGGTTTCTAGAAGGGAACAGACTTACTGTTTCGCCATTCAGGTACTTTGAGTGCAACACGGCTGTTTAACTACACTATGTGGGACACCTTATGTTCAAGCAGAAGGGGCCAAGCCAGATAGACTTGGGCTGAAATGCAGTTTCTGTAAGGAAACAGACTTCTTGCCTTGCTATTCAGGTACTCTGTGTGAAATACAGTCATAGGTCCTTCACAAAACATTGCCATACTCTGAGCCATTATATAGTTACAACAACCTAACATCTACTGAGGAAAGACTCACATAATGTCAAGAAAGCAGCAGTCTGCCTCAGTCATCATGAAAAAACAAAATAACCTTTCTCCTAAAAAGGCAGACCCAATGAGTACCACAAATAGAGGGAGCTCGAATAAATATGGTGATGTGGAGGTATTTGAACTGCTTCAAAAGAAAATGGAGATAATGGAAGAAACAACAGAAGTCATTAAGAGTGCAAATACTCCAGAGACAACAATATAGAAGAAATATATTGATAAGGAGCAACTTGAACAGCTAAGAAAGAAAATGCAAAAGACAGAAGAAAGAATCAATAGTATAGATAAAGATGTACAAGAATTTAAAAAATCATCACAAGACAGAAAGAGTACATCTAATACAGTACTGGAAGGGACAGAAAAACATAAAAATGCAATCCAGAATATTAAAACTGAAATGGCAGAAATATCTAAGATGCTGCTAAGACAAAAAAAAAAAGTAGAACTGACAAAATGCAACAAAAAGTCAGTGACCTGAAAGACTCACTGGAAATATATTGGAAGAAAAATCAGAGATGAGATGTAAACAAAATGAAGAAAACATTAAAATCAGGTGGGATGACATCAAAAGATACAACATACATATGTTTGGAATTCCAGAACATTGGAGTATCAGGGAAGTCACTTAGAAAATTGTGGAAGAAGTACTAAAAGAAAACATTCACAGTATTTTAAGGAATGGGGACATCCACATTCACATTCACAAAGCACAGTAAACACTAAATAGCCTAGACCCAAAAAGAAAACCATCAAGACGTATCATAGTAAAATTATCCAAATTAAAAAGATAAGGATAGAATACAGAAAGCAGGCAAAAAAAACCCAGAGAGTCACTTATAAAGGGGAAACAATTATATTGAGTTCTGATTTCTCAGCAGAAACCATGCAAGCTACACAACAATGAGATGGCATATCCAGAAAGTCGAAAGAAAATTGCCAACCAAGGATCCTATACTTAACATAGGTCTCCATCAAATATGAAGCAGAAATTAGATCCTTTGCAGAAAAGGAGAAACTTAAGGATTTTGTAAAAGCAATGAAACCTACAAGAACTTTTTTAAATTTTATTTTATTAATTTTAATGAACATTTACAGAGATTTTGGATTTCCATTCATTCATTGTTGCACTTTTTTTCTCCCTGCCCATCCCTCCCTCCCCACCTGCCCCAGTTCACTCTTCTCTTTGAAAAGTAAAATTCCTTCATTGGTATACAATCACCCCTCCCCACCACCACACTCCATCCACCCCCACCTGCCTCAAGTGAAGTCTTTCACACAGAGATGCCAATGGAAAGTGAAAGGACCATAGTAACCAGAGACAACAGAAAAAGAAGCACAGCAAAATGGCAATGTCAATCCTGCACTGCAAAGGGACTGGAGAGTATTATTTTGAGTGAATGAACTCTGTCCCACGGGGACAACTACTATATAAAAACATTTCTTGTAGAATGAGTATGAGGATCAGGTGGGGGGTAGAAGCAGAGGGGTGAGGATGGGAGGGGTAGTGGGGTGTTAATCATAGGGTTGCACAATTTGATGGGTAGGAGGATGAAGGACATGGGAAGGATCTTTTGTTAAAAACAAAGTATTCAAACTTTGTAAATAAATCAGCATAAAATAAAAAAGTAACAAAAAAAACAAACAAAATTTTGAGGTAGTCTTTCTTCTCAAACATATTTAAGTAGTCATTTTCAAATGATCATGTAAGTAGAAAATATATAACAATTGTGATCTTATCTTTTTTACATTTTTTTTAAAATTTTGTACTAGTTTATTTACAAAATTCAAATACATTGTTTTTAAAAGCAAATTCTTTCCACCTCCCTCACTCTGCTCCAATCAAATTATTTAACACCTGTTTAATCACCCCCTCCCCCTGCACAGCCACATCCCTCTCCTCCCAGCCTCTCCCACCCCTCTTGGATCCTTATACTCATTCTACAATGATGGTTTTATACAATATTTATCCTTGTGGGACTGAGTTAGTTCACTCAGCATAATGGTTTTATTTTTATCACCAAAAGACAGTAGGTGGTACAATAAAGCTTACAATTCAACACAGAAAAATAAAAACAAAACAACAAAAACATGCCGTGACAATAATCACCCTTAATATGAATAGATGCTGATCTGAGAAAAGTGTAGCAGAATGGATTTTTAAAAAAAAGCAAAACACCCAAAAACCCAATAAATATGTTGCATACAAGAGATGCATCTAAAAAAAGAAGAGAAAGACTCAAAGTCAAAAGCTGGGGGGAAATATACCAATCAAATGGCAACCTCAAAAAACCAGGAATGGCAATACTAATCTCTGATAAAATAGACTTCAGAATGAAAACCACCATCAGAAATAAGGAAGGGTATTACATAATGATTAAAGGTACAATAATTAAGAAGACATAACCTTGCCCAAGATCTATGCATCAAATGAAAGACCTGCAAAATACATAAAATAACATTTAACAGAATTAAAGACTTCAACAAACCACTATCACCGAAGGATAGGACAACTCAAAAGAAACTCAACAAAGATGCAGAAGATCTAAACTATAAAATCAGCCAACTCACCCTTGTGGATGTATTCAAGATGCTGCACCCAATTAAAACTCAATTCACTTTCTTCTCAAGTGTACATGGTACATTTTCTAGAACAGATCATGCAGTAAGACACAAAGCAAGCCTCAACAAAGTAAAAAACATTGAAATAATACAAAGTATCTTCTCAGACCACAACATCATAAAACTAGAAATTAACTTCAGGAGGCTAAAGCTTATAAAACTTCCCATGTGGAAACTAAGTAACTCTCTGCTAGAACGCAATTAGGTTATAAAGAAAATAAAGAATGAAATTTTAAAAAGTTCCTTGAAATAAATTAAAATCAAAACACAACATACAGAAACTTCTGGGATACAGCTAAAGCAATCCTCAGGAGGCAGTTCATGGCAATAGGCACAA
>NW_006399780.1:9182596-9194563 GCF_000299155.1 Elephantulus edwardii | reverse complement strand
CCCTCGCGCTTGTTCTACCTAGATTGATGCAAACAGATGTAGAACACTGGAACAAACCTATCACAAAAGGAGAAAATCAGCAGGTCATAAAAAGACTTCCCCATAAGAAAAATCCTGAACCAGGACTATCACAAGAACATAGAAACAGACAAATGTCCAACTACAATTGAATGGAATGAGAAATTGTGGTATATTCACATGATAGAATAGTACACAGCACACAGGAGGTTTTGTAAAATATTACCTAACTTGGAAGAGACTGGAGAGCATTATGCTAAATGAAGTAGCTCAATCCAATCAGGACAAATATAGTATAAGACCATTATTGTGTATGAGGAGTGGATGTGGGTGGGAAGGGTTAGTCACAGGATCACATAATTTGATGGATGGAGGGAAGGGTGTGTGTAGGAAATGTGAAATATCTGGTGTGAAAACAACATATATAAAGTTTGTAAGTATACCAGTATAAAATAAAATAAAACATTATTTTATATTTGAATAAAAAAGAAACAGTCCAAAGGACCAGTGGATCATGAACACCCTGAGAAAAGACGAACTACATGGGACTTACTATTCTGAAATGATTACAATAGAAGGACATGAACAGAGTGAGAGGAAAATGTATAATACATACAAAATCACATTTCAAAAGACAAGAGGTCTTTTAGAGATTACAGATCTTATAAGAAGACGACCCTTAGACATCCATCCAGGATGGAGCTGAGCCTGCTCTTTCGGCTCAGCTTTCAACTAACTGATAGCTAATAAAGAGAGAAATTAGCCCAGGGATGCACACATTCCACATAGCAATCAGCTCTATGAAAGGAAAAGAGCAGATCAAGTTTGGCCAAGGATAAAGTTCAGAAGATAAGAAAGAATAGGTGGGAAATTGGAAATATTAACCACAAGAAGAAACTGAAAAGAATGAAACTATATTTAGAGGGTTGTAAACATTGTTACCTCATGTTGTTGCTGTTAGGTGCTGTTGATGTTAGGTGCTGTTGAGTTGAGTATGACTTATAGTGATCCTATGAACAAAAATATCTGAACCCTGTTCTATGTGGCACTATCCACACACTCTCTTACACAAAAGAGACCACTGACACAGTCACCATGCACATACACCTGATTAGAGGGTCTTCTTCTCCTTCACCTTCCCACCACCCCTACAAGCAACATGTCTTTCTCCAAGGAATAGCCACCTCCTAGAACATGCCCAAAGTACGTGAAGTGAAGCCTCATTATTATTGCCTCCAAAGAGCACTCACTCCACCCGCAACCTCCAAGACATATCTTGCTCAACTGGCTATCCATAGGATGTTCAGTGCTCTACTTCAACACCACAGTTCAAAGGTGTCAATTAATTTTGTCATCCTTACTCATTGTCCAGATTTCAGATGCATGACAAGTGGTCACAAAGACTATGGCCTGAATCAGATGCACCTGTCTTCAAACTGACATCATTAATCCTCAATACTTTGCAGAAGTCCCTAACTGCAGATTTTCCTAGTGCATTATAACTTCTTATTTCAATAATATTGGTACCAAGGGTGCTAATTGTGGGTCTACACAAGATGAAGATGTTGACAGTTTCAATCTCTTCTCCATCCAATATTGTCTTTTAGTCCAGTGGTAAGAAATTTGTTTTCTTAACATTGGGATGCAATCCACACCAAAGGCTGCATTCCATGACCTTCGGCAACAAGTGCTTCAAGTCCTCCTGACCTTCAGCAAACAAAGTTGCGTTATCTGCATGACACAGGTTGTTGATGAATCTCCCTCCAATCTCAAAGCCATACTCCTCTTCATAAAGTCTATCTTCTCAGATAATTTGCTCAGTATACAGATTGAATAGTTACAGAGAGAGAATACAACCTTGATGCACTCCCTACTCAATGTTAAATCATGCAGCATTCCCCTGCTCTGTTTGCACAACAGCCTTCTGGTCCAGGCAAAAGTTCTGTATAACCACAATTAAGTGTTCTGGGACTCCCATTCTTCTCCATGTCAGCTACAACTTGTTATGATCTAAACAGTCAACTGTCTTTGTATAGTCAATAAAGCACAAATAGACATTCTTTTGATATTCCTTACTTATAGTCAGGATCCATCTGACAATAGCAATGATTTCCCTGGTGTCATGGCCTCCTCTAAATCCTGCTTGTACTTCTGGCATTTCCCTGCATATGTACTGTCCTAGCTTCTAGCCAATTTTTGATGATCTTCAGCAGTATTTTACATGTGATATTAATGATATTGTTTGATTGTTTCCATATTCAGTTGGATCACCTTTCCTGGGAATGGGAAAAAACATAGACTTTTTCTAATCCATTGGACAGACAGTTGTCCTCTAAATTTCCTTGCTTATACTTGTAAGCATGTCCAAGGCTACATCTGTTCAATGAAACAAGGCAATTGGTGTCCCATGGAATGGATATTCCTGGGGCCTTATTTTTTGTCAATGCCTTCAGTCCAGCTTCAACTTCCTCCTTCATTATCATTGGCTCCTGATCATATGGTACTTCCTGAAATTGTTCAGTGTCAGTCAGTTCTTTCTGGTACAATGCTTCTATGTATTCAGTCTGTCTTCATTTTATGCTATCTAGGTCATTCAAAATACTACCCAATGCATCTTTCAGTATTGTGACATGAGGCTTAATTTTTTTCCATTCTTTCCACCTGGGAAATACAGAGCAGATTCTTCCCATTGTATAATTCAATTCCAACTCTTTTCACATTGCTTTGTCCTCCTGAGTTGCCATTTGAAATCTTTTGTTCAACTCTTTTTTACTTCAGCATGTTTTCCTTTTGTTTTAGCTTCTCAATGCTAAGTGTGATGTGATTGTCAAACGTTGACCACCTTGAATCGTATAATCATATAATATACTATCAAGGTAATGAAAACCAGAAGAAGAATGCTGTTGCATTCATAGCCAAAAGTCAATATTAAGTTGTATCCTGAAATACAATGCTGTGAGTGATAGGATAATATCCATAAACATACCAAAACGACACATTAACATAACTATATATATGCTCTTACATCTCTAGCCAAAAAGGAAGAAATTGAAATTTTGTACCAAATCATGTGGTCTAAAATTGACCAACCATACAATCAAGATTCATTAATGATAATTGGTGGATGGAATGCAAAACTGGGAGGAAATGTACAAAGAATAGTACTTAAAAAGTATGGGCTTGGTGTAAGAAATGAGACTGGAAATAGAATGATTTTTGTATTTACAAATATATATTCATTACAAATATCATTTTTAAAAGACTCAAACAATGGCTTTACACATACAGTTCACGTGAGGGGCTGCATAGGAATCTGGTTGACTACATTTGTGGAAGAATTCATTTGAGAAGGTCAATACTGGCAGTCAAACCAGGCCAGGGGCAGCCTTTGGGTCAGATCCTTAATCGCTCCAAGTGTGGCTGATGAAAATTAAAATAAGTCCACAGGATCCAGGATATAATCTTGAAACAATTCCATGTGAAATTCAAGATCATCTTAGGAATAAGTTTGAGGCATTTAACACTAACGACTGAAGACCGTCTGAGTTATGGGATGATATCAAGCATACTATCCATGAAGAAAGCAAAAGCTCAATAACCATAGAAATAATTATATAGTAAAGAAATTTGCCCTGTAAACCATCCTTCATAAAAATTACAAGTAAAAATTGATAGGTGAAGACTGAGCTCCTTTTTTTTTTTTTCTTACTGTGGACAGAACAAATATAAATAAAAATGTAACCACTTTTTCAAGTCAAAACCCTACTGCTTTGGTAATCACTCCTCAAGAAAATAGAAAGGAAAAAAACATAAAACCATTCACTTGTCAGTTGATTTTCCTTCACGACCACCTTGCATACGGTTTCTAAGGCTGTGAATCTTTCCATAATGAAGAATGCCTATTTTTCTTCTGTAAACCTACTGATAGATTTAAACCACCAACCTTTCCATTAGCAGCACAACAAGACTAGCATAGCTCACAAAGGAAAGCCCAACTATACCACAAGGACTAAGGTACCTGAAAGCCAGGTGCTTTAAGTCTTAACGGCTTTTCTTAATTCCTATGACCCAAACCAAACTCTCTGGAACCAGTTGCTTCCAACTCACTGTGCTCAAATAGAAGAAAAACCCTGATTGTAAAACTACCCTAAAAGGTTTCCAAAGCTGTAAATCTTTAGAGAATTGATTACCACATTTTTCTTCTGTAGAGCTTGTAGACTGAAGGAAGACTCAACAGCAACCTTCATTTTGTAGATGAGACAATCTTGCTTGTTGAAAGTGAAAAGAATTTTAAGTGTTTACTGCTGAGAATAAAAGAATACAGACTCCAATATGGACTGTACAGAAATGGTAACAAAACAAAAATTCTCACCACTGGACTTAGAGGCAACAACATGATAGATGGAGAAAAAATTGAAACTGTCAATAACTTCATTTTACTTGGCTCCACAATAGAGACATTTGGTACCAACAATCAGGAGATCAGAAGACATATTGTTCTGGGAAAGTCTGTATTCAGGGACCTCTCCAAATTATTGAAGAGCAGTGATGTCAGTTTGAAGATTAAGGTATGTTTGAATCAGGCCATGGTCTTTTCAATCACTTGTTATGCATCTGAGAGTTGGACAATGATTTAAGGATGACAGAAGAAGAATCTATGTCTTTGCACTGTGGTGTTGGAGAATAGTAGTGAATACCCCATGGGCTGCCAAAAGAGTAAATGGCTATGTCTTGGAGAAGGAGCAGCCACAGTACTCCTTGGAGGCAAAGATGATATAGCTTCAGCTTCTGTACTTTGGCATGTTGCTAGGAGAGGCTCTTCCTTGGAGGGGAACCATTATGCTAGGAAAGGTGGAGGAACTTCAAACTAAAGACCTTCAATCAGGTGGATTGACACAGTGACTGTAATGGGCTCAAAAGATTGTGAGGATGGCACAGATAGAACGGGATTCAGATCTATCATTCACAGGATCACTCTGAGTGGTACTCAACTTAATGACACATAAGAACAACAAGATGATAAAGAAGAACAAGCAAGCATGATCACTGGAGGCAAAAGTAGCTGCTATAATATACAGTAGGTTTGAATCAAAGCAAAGTGAATGCAAGGAAGAGTAAAAATATTAGGAATAAGGAAATTATGAGAAGAATCAGTTTAGACTAAGAGAGGAAAAGAGTAAATGCTATCAAAGAAGAATATCCCTTCATGACATTACATGCAGGCTTGACATATATACTAGATAGAAATGGAATGGTCTCCATAATCCAGCACACAGCAACGCCTGCTAAAAATATATTCAGGCGAAATATCTTAAACAAACATTAATAACGTTAAAATTAATTTACAGATGTAGAATCAGTCAATGAAATGAATTCCCCACGGATTGTTAGAACTCATCTGCCATTCCATTTGATGCCACCATCCATTTTGGGGAAAAAATGTAAGGTAAGAAGTAGGAATTTTTTAAAGTTTGATTTTATTTTTGTAAAATAAAGGCAGGGAGAAGAGGTCATGTTAAACTGATAATTTTAGAAAAAAGGTTCCAGAAGGAATGCATAAAACAGATGCAATCTAGAGGGCCAAATTTTACTAAAATATTTTTATATATTTATTGTTCCCACACATGTCAACATATCCATATGTTTACTGAAAATCTATAATGCATACATCCTGGGTTCTGATGTTGGTGATCAAGAATACTTAAAACAAGTTAGGAGGCAGATACTGACATACATCCACTATGAGAACACTTTTAAACAAGGAGAGCATTGTAGGGGGGAGGGGAGGGAGAGGCAAGGGGTGAAATATGCAATAATGAGTATTTTTTAAAAAAAGGAAAAGAGGAGGTGATAATAGTTGTAGACCAATAGTAATGATATAAAATAAGATATATTTGGACATGTTGTGAGGAGAGACCGGTCCTTGGAGAAGGACATTATGCTTTGGGAGGGTGGAGGGACTGCCCAGGAGGGGAAGGCCCTCTATGAGGTGGATTGATTCAGTGACTGGAATAATTGAGATGGGAGTGTCAGAAACAGTGAGATTGGCACAGGGCAGAGCAGAGTTTAGGGTTGTTGTACGTAGGGTCGCTATGAGTCGCAAGCAACTCGATGGCACATAAAAACAACAACAAATATGATTGTATAAAGAACAATGTACATGAACAGAATACAATAAGCCAAAGATGAAATAAAACACAATGTTGATGCATGAAACAAAATGTATATGAATGATTGTATGCAAAGCAATAAAAATATGAAGGAAAAATGGACTATGGGGCATGAGTAATGTCAGAAGAAGTGGACACTTTGGGCACATGAATGACATCAGAGAACCAGGAACAGAATGAGACCCACCCACTAAACTATGAATTCTCTGTGGCACTGTCACGTTGACCCAGACTTCACCTGCAAGGCCAGCCTAGCGCGTGAGGCCATAAATAGAGCCTCATTTCACCAGTAATAGGCTTCTCTCTTTCTTATTTCCTTTCAAGAGGGGAGGTCCTTCTCTTTCAGGATATAACTTTCTAATAAGTATATCTTTACTATTTTACCCTGGGTTTTGTAGTTGTGTGGAGTCAGAACCAGTCCACAGCTGACTCTCTGGAAGGTTTTCAGAGGCACTTAATCACACAAGAGGAGATTGTGCATCCTTCTCCTGAATGGCAGCTAGAGGCTTGAAACCCTGTGCCTTTGGGACTTCAGCTCAGCTTCTTGCCACTAGGACACCTGAGCTCCCTAGTCTACCTTTTAATAGAGTGGATTGTAAATCAATGGAGTTGTACTTTCTGAAATATTAAATGTTGTTGTTGTTATGTGCCGTCGAGTCGCCTGCGACTCATACGACCCTATGTACAACAGCCCTAAACTCCGCTCTGTCCTGTGCCAATCGCACTCTCTGACGCTCCCATCCCAATTATCCCAGTCACTGAATCAATCCACCTCATAGAGGGCCTTCCTCTCCTGTGCTGTCCCTCCACCCTCCACCCTCCCAAGCATGATGTCCCTCTCTAAGGACTGGTCTCTCCTCACAACATGTCCAAAGTATGTTAGATGGAGCCTCAGAATCCTTGCCTCCAAGGAGCCACCCGGTTTAACCCTTTCCAGGACAAAGCTGTTTGTTTTCCTAGCAGTCCGTGGTATTCTCAATACTCTTCTCCAGCACCACAGCACAAAGGCATCAATTCTCCTCCTATCCTCCCTGGTCATTGTCCAACTCTCTGATGCATAACAAGTGATTGCGAAGACCATGGCCTGTATCAGACGCACCTTAGTCTCCAGAGAGACACCATTGCTCTTCAGTACTTTGGAGAGGTCCCTAACAGCAGACTTTCCCATGGCAATGTGCCTTTTAATTTCCTGGCTGCTGGTGCCAAGACTGTTGACTATGGAGTCAAGCAAATTAAAGCTGTGTACAATCTCAATCTCTTTACCATCCATCCTGATGCTGCCAATTGGTTCAGTGGTGAGAATCTTTGTCTTCCCGACATTGAGCCTCAATCCATATTGTAAGCTGCAGTCCTTGACACTCTGCAGCAGGCGCTTCAGGTCCTCTTCAATTTCAGCAAGCAAGGTTGTGTCATCCGCATAACGCAGATTGTTGATAAATCGTCCACCAATCTTGACCCCACATTTCTCCTCATAGAGCCCAGCCTCCTGGATAATCTGTTCTGTATATAGGTTGAAAAGGTATGGAGATAGGATGCATCCCTGGTGTACGCCCTTCCCAATTTTGAACCATGCAGTGTTCCCTTGCTCTGTTCTGACAACTGCCTCCTCATCCAAGTTCCTATCCCAAAGAAAAGTGACCCAACAGAATGTGGAAACTACAGAACAATCTCACCAATTTCACCTGCAAGCAAGATTTTACTGAAGATTATCCAAAACGACTGGAACAGCACATCAACAGAGAGCTACCAGAAGTCCAGGCTGGGTTTAGAAGGGGTCTTGGTACTAGAGATATTGTAGTTGATGTTAGATGGATCTTGGCTGAAAGCAGGGAATACCAGAGGAATGTCTATCTGTGTTTCATTGACTATGCAAAGGCATTTGACTGTGTAGATCATAACAAACTATGGTGGACTCTGTGAAGAATGAGAAGAAATATTAAATAAGAGTTAAAAAAATAATATTTAATGTACCATACTTTATTTAAAGTGATATATCTTCACTCCCTTGAAATAACTGCCTAATACTCTTGGCCCTTACTATTCATACTCATCTTTTGCCACTAATTCAAATATATGAGGTTTACCTGTAGTTAAATATCAAGAAAAGAATTTGGTACCATGTTACTGATCAATTATGTCCTATACCATATCCGGAGGACAACAATTTGGCCAACTGACAGGATGACATTCATATTTGTTCCCATTCGAAAAAAAAAAAAAAAGGAGACACACTCAGTGTGAACATTATCAAAGGATATGATTAATACCACATAAAAGCAAGATCCTGCTGAAAATTATACAAAAAAGACTGGAATAGCACATCAACAAAGACCTGACAGATGTGCAGACTGGGTTTAGATGAGACCGTGGTACTAGGGACATTATAGGTAATATTAGATGGATCTTGGCTGAAAGCAGACTGTATTAGAGGGATGTCTGTGTTTTAATAACTAGCCAAAGGCCTTTTACTGTGTATATCAAAACAACTTGTGGTTAACTTTGAGAAGAATGAGAATTCCAGAACACTTGATTATGCTTATGTGAAACCTATACTTGGACCAGAAGGCAGACATCAGAACAGAGCAAGGAAACACTGCATGGTTCAAAATCAGAAAAGGTGTATGCCAGGGATGCATTCTAACTCCATAACTTTTCAGTCTATATGCAGAACAAATTATCCAGGAGTATGGACTCTATGTTGGAAGCAGGAGTAGCACCACTCCGACAATAGCTTGCCTCTGGAAACCCTATGGATCTGGATAAAAGACGAAAGTTATACAAGAGGTGTCCAGGCTTTTCATTCATAGGGTTGCTATGAGTCGCCTGCAACTCGATGGCACTTAACAACAACAACAACATGGACTCTATGAGGCAGAATGTGGCATTAGGATTGGAGGAAGATTCATCAACAACCTGCATTAGCAGATGACACAACTTTGCTTGCAGAAACAAAGGAAGAACTGAGGCATTTGCTACATAAGGTCAAAGACTGCAGCCTTCACTATGGATTGAAGCTCAACATCATGAAAACAAAAATTTTCACCACTAGGCCAATAGGCGGCAACATAATAAACAGTGAAGATTTGAGATTGTTAGCAGCTTTAGCATGCTTGGCTTCACAATCAACACACTTGGTACCAGCAGCCAGGAAATCAAAAGATGAAATGTACTGGAAAAATCTGCTGTCAGGGAACTCTACAGAGAACTGAAAAGTAACGATGTCAGACTAAAGATTAAGGTGTACCTGATCCAGTCCACAGTCTTTGCAATTACTTGCTATACATCAGAGAGCTCGACAATGACTAGGGATGACAGAAAAACTGATGTCTTTGAATTGTGGTACTGGAGGATAATATTGAATATAGGAGAACAAACAGATTAAGCCTTGAGAGGGTGAAACAAAGTTTCTCCTTCGTGTCAAGGATTCTGAAGCTTCATCTGACATCCTTTGGGCATTTTATGAGAAGGGACAAGTCCTTGGAGAGGAACATCATACTTGGAAGGGTGGAGGGACAGCACAGGAAAGGAAAACCCGAGATGAGATTAAGTGACTCTGTGACAGAGATAATGGTGTAGGTGTATCAGAGACAATGAGGTTGGCTCATGATACAGCAGTGTTCGGAACTGTTGTACATAGGGTCTCTATGAGTGGCAACCAACTCAAGGGCATATAACAACAACATAGCAAATAATAGTTTTCAATGTAACTTTTCCCCCCAAATTTATTTTTCTTCTCATTGGAATAACAAGACCTTAAAAATAAAACAATTTGTTGTATGTGGTTTTTCTATAAAAATTTTCCCAATCTTATATCCCATCCTCTTACTTATATAGCTAAACAAAAAAGATTAAAATGCTAGAGAGGTATATATATATATTTGGCCTAGTAGCAAGAAGCTGTGCTGCAATCCCAAAGGCACCCAGTTTGAGGCTACTAGCTGCTCTGAGGAAGGAGAATGGGAAATCTCTCATGCAATTAACTGCCTCTGAAAATCTGCCAGAGGATTAGTATGGGTCACTTCCAACCCATAGTACAGAACAACGTATCTATATTGATGGAGACAGAGATATATAATATCTACATATTTCTCTACCACCTATTTTTAGGCTGTTGTTGATTGCCTTCAAGTCGAATTTGACTCAGAGTGCCCCTATCAACAAAAAACTTGAAGCCTCTCTACAACTATTGACATTTATCAAAGTTCATAGAGGGTCAGGAGGCATGTTGTTTAGAAAGTGGATGCCTGCTTCCAAACCTGCCATAATATGTTAGGGTTGTTATATGCCTTTGAATTGTCTACGATGCTAGCATTTTAAATACTGTACAAAAAGCAGTTTATTTCTTTTTCCTCTTCTTTCTCATTTCTCATCTCTGCTAATCTTTCAAGATTGATGTGTGTGTGTGTGTGTGTGTGTGTGTGTGTGTGTGTGATATTTCTTGTTGTTAATGTTTGTGGTGTTATACCATAACTGTCACTTTGTAATTGCCTTATGTAACTCAGCATAGTCTGTTTTAATTAACCCCATGTTATGTAGAATTTGTTAATTCCTAATGATTTTAGTAATACATAACACTCAATTATGTGAATGTACAACAGTTTCTTTAGCCATCCATTCATTGATTGGGAACTTGGGTTGTTTCTACCTCTGTGCAATGTAATAGTGCTCCATGAACTTAAGTGTAGATTTCTCAGTTCATGTCACAGCTCTCTTCCTTTAGGATACATTCCAAGTAGGCGTATTGTTGAATAAATTTGAATTTAAAGTTTCTTGACCATTCAGGCATCAGGATACTCTAGGATTTTAATACAATGTTGAAAATATTTAGGAGTCTAAGTTATAAACATTTCCCCCACAATTAATAGCAAAATAAATACTTTTTGCAGTGATTATTATATAAACAACCAATAAAAACTCTTAATAAAACTCCTATTAGAAAATAATAACATTTTAGCAAACCCCAAAGCAGAAAGTACCACAAGAATGTCTATTTGTTTTTCATCAATATGCAATTTTTTTCTTGTTAAATGGACTACAGAATAACAAGAAACAACTCTTCTCACATTAAGGTAGAAAAGGCAATTCTTCCAATCAAAAGTTCTTTCAAGGGTGTTTTCAGTCAAATATGTGTATTGGTAACATTTAAATCTATAGTCTTTGCAATTAAGAGCTATGCATCAGAGAGTTGGACAGTGAACAGGGATGATGGAAAGAGAATTGATGCCTTTGAGCTGTGGTGCTGGAGAAATGTGTTGAATATACTATGGACTGCTAGGAGAAAAACAGGTTTGTTCTCGAGAGGGTAAAGAAGAAATGCTCCTTAGAGTCAAGGATTCTGAAGCTTCATCTGACATACTTTGGGCATGTTGCAAGGAGAGACTGGCCCTTGGAGAGGGACATCATGTTTGGGAGAGTGGAGAGACAGTGCAGGAGAGGAAGACCCTCAAAGAGGTGGCTTGATTCTGTGATTGGGGTGGTGGGAATGAGTGTATTTGAGATAGTGCAGTTGGCAGAGGATAGAATGGCATTTAGAGCTCTTGTACATAGGGTTGCTATGAGTCCAAGCAACTCGATGGCACATAACAACAACAATAACAACAACAGATTTTATAATATAAAATCTTTATAATATAAAACAGTAACTTGCAGTTTCATTCATATCTGTTCACTTCCTGAGAAGTCACTTTTAAAAGTATTTCAGATATTTCTTCTGATACTCATTTCTTAGAGATTTAACACGTAGATTTTATCCACAAAATAGACTTATGCTGCTCCTTGA
>NW_006399780.1:9178170-9181016 GCF_000299155.1 Elephantulus edwardii | reverse complement strand
TCTAATAGTTTTCTTTCTGAGTCTTTAGGGTTTTCTAAGTATACTATCATTATCATCTGCATAGACAGATAATTTTACCTCCCCTCTGCAAATTTGGATACCTCTTATTTCCTTCTCTTATCTTATTGTTATCACTAAGACTTCTAATACAATATTGAATAGGAGAGGTGATAGTGGGTATCCTTGCCTAGTTCCTGTTCTCAAAGGGAATGCCTTTAATCTCTCCCCATTGAGAACAATGTTGGCTCTCGGTTTAGTGTATATAGTTTTTACTATTTTGAAGAAATTGCCCTCTAAGCCTATTTTGGTGTTTTGTTTTTTGTTTTTTGGTTTTTTTTTTCAGGAAAGGGTGTTGGATTTTGTCAAAGGCCTTTTCTGCATCAATTGATAGGATCATATGGTTCTTGTTCTTTGTGTTGTTTATCTGATGAATTACACTGATTCTTTTTCTTATGTTGAACCATCTTTACATACGTGTTATGAATCCCACTTGTTCATGGTGAATTATTTTTTTTTATGTATCATTGGATTCCATTAGGATTTTATTCAGGATTTTTGCATCTATGTTGTAAGAGATGTTGGCTTCTAGTTTTCTATTTTCATGGTATTTTTTACCTGGCTTTGGTATCAAGGATATGTTTGCATCAGAGAATAAGTCTGGGAGAATTCCATCTTTTTTTCTATTTGCAGAAATAGTTTATGTAGAATTGGTAACAGTTCTTCTCTGAAAGTTTGATAAAATGTACTTGTAAAACCATCTGGTCCAGGGATTTTTTTTGGCTGGAAGTTGTTGTTTTATTACCTTTTCAATTTCTTCTTTTGTAATGGGTCTATTCAGGTGTTCAATTTCCGTTTTTGTCAGTTTAGGTAGGTTGTCATTTTCTAAGTATTTGTTCATTTCCTCTTGGTTTTCAAATTTGTTTGAGTATAGTTTTTCATAACATTCCAATGTTAGCCTTTTTCTTTTAGTTGGTTCTGTTATGATATTGCCCATTTCATCTCTTATTCGATTATTTGTGTCTTTTTCTTCTTTTCTTTTGTTAGTTTTGCTAATGGTTTGTCTAAAAATAAAGGGGTGGTGAAAACATATACCAAGCAAATGGCTACCAGAAAAAAAGTAGCACTAATGATATTAATTCTGATAAAATAAATTTTAATTAAAAAACATAACAAAGGTCAAAGAAGGTCACTGCATAATGCTTAAAATGTCAATAGAACAAGATTTCATAACAATAATAAATATCTATGCACCAAATGAAAGACCAGCAAAATATATAAAACAAACCTTAACAAAACTGAAAAGGGAAATAGACAACACTACCACATTAGTGGGAGACTTCAATACACAATTCTCAAGAAAAGCTAGAACTACCAGAAAGAAAAGCAACAAAGATACTGAGGAATTAAACCAACTTGATCTCATAGATATTTCTAGGCTAATGACCCCCAAAAAAGCACAGAACACTTTCTTCTCCAACATCCATGAACATTCTGCAGAATAGATCACAATTTTTGATCAGAAGAGAAGCATCAATAAATTTTAAAACATATAAATAATGTAAAGCATCTTCTCAGATGACAATGCTAAAAATTAGAAATTTATAATGAGAGGTTAAATGAGGAAATAATCAAACATTTGGAAGCTGAACAATACCTTGTTTGAACATGAGTGGGTACTGGAAGAAATAAAAAATGAAATTAAAATCTTTCTTGAAACAAGTGACAATGAAAACACCACTTACCAAAACCTCTGGGGAAACAGCCAAAGCAGTAATCAGAGGTCAATATATAGCAATATGCAAACATATCAGAAGCAGAAAAAAATGACCATTGACTCTCTTACCCAATATCTCCAGCAAATTGAAAAAGAACAGCAAGAAAACCCAACACCCTCTAAAAAAACTAAAAGTATTAAAATTAGAGCAGAAATAAATGAAATTAAAAAAACAGAAGAGCAATTGAAACCATCAACAAATCTAGAAGTTGTTTTTTTTTTCTTTTAAGCATATAAAGAGGAAATATGGTAAACAATGCAGAAGCATGGGATAAGTATCACTGGGGCATAAGTTGTGTTTGACCCAGACATTTTGTTGCATAATAAAATACAGACAAAAATGCTGGAGAAAAACCTCTAAAATGCTTCCCTTCCCAATTTTGCTTTGAATGCACAAATTGGGCTTAGACCTGAACCAGTATGGTGAGGAATATGAGAAACCAAGAGGTCATCTTTCTTCTACTAAATGAAACACTCTTGCCTTTTGTAGGACAACATATTCATGACAAAAATTTCCAAAGATAGACTAACATGGCTCTCAGGGAGCCTTCAGTCTCATTACTAAATGAAAATGGAACCCGAAATTCATCTGTAAGGTAGTAATTTATCCTATTGAAATTAAGTTTTTCTTATTGTATACTATGGTCTAACACATCCATAGCTGTTCTCCTCTTGAGCAGTTTTTCAGAGACAGTTTTAATCCACAGAAGGAGATTGCCCATCATTCTCCCACAGAAAAGCTGGTGGATTTGATTATTTTTGCCTTTGGGATGGCCACCAGAGTTAGATAGCATCTAATTTACTTTCTTGCTAAATGAAAATCAAAGAGTATGTTTCCTTTACATACTGTAAAAGAATATGGAAAATAGCAAACCTCTTAATGTCCAGGAATATCATAGTTAAGGTGAATATTATCTTTATTATGCAAAACAAGTTGCTTTTCAGACAGTAAGAGGCTGCACTTAGGGACCTCTCAAACGTACTCAGGAGCAACAGTGTCTCTCTGGAGACTAAGGTGCGCCTGATACAGGTCATGGTATTTGCAATCGCTTGTTATGCATCAGAGAGTTGG
>NW_006399780.1:9174275-9177145 GCF_000299155.1 Elephantulus edwardii | reverse complement strand
CTCTTGTGATAACCATAATACCCTATCATACATTGCTTTTAAATTATTAACTCCCTCATCTGTTTCAGTGCAGTATACACAATTTATACAGTTTTTCTCAGTCTTACCCCAACCCTGATATCAGTCTCATTTTACAGCAGTGGCATCATGCAGAATTTGTCCTTAGCAAAAGATTTTTATAAGAAGTTTCTAATAGCATAATTTTTTTACATGAAACAATTATATTTTTCTGTCTTTTTTTCTCTTTGCCTCTCATTACTCTTGGTTGATTTCAGATTATTTATATGGCTAGAAATGGCAAAGACTGTCTGGTATCCTACTATCATTTCTCAAGAATGACTAAATTGTTCCCTGACCCTGGTACCTGGGAGGAATTTATTGAGACATTCAAAGCTGGAAAAGGTAAATGAAAAGAAACAAAGAGTTTGAGTTTACATTATTTTACTCATTTATCTAATGACATCAGACATGAAGTTCTTTTATTGATAGATTTTGGAGGGAATTATACGGCATGCATAGGCTGAATTCTTTAAAGAGAGTTTAATAAAGATACTATCTACAAAGCTTTGGCAAATTTAAGGGAAAGAACAAGAGTAGTACAATAATTTAACAACTGCAGAGAGACATTGCTATCTGAAGACAGAAAAGGGTACCTTCACTCGAGCTGAGCCTTTGATAAATAGAAGCATTCAACTACAGTGAGCAATCAGGAGGAATAGGGGAGATACAGCATCCTTCCTCCCCTCACATTTACAAACTTCTAATACTTTTCACTGGAAGAACCTAGATATAAGCATTAAGTCATAGGACTCAAACTATACAGTGCCCATAGTTCACCTACAAAAGGTACAGTGCAACCTGGAACAGGATGGAAAGTGGATTTGGCAGGGCAATCAAATGCAGCTTGCTTTCTTCTATTTTTGTGGCAGACGACAAACATTTCCAAACACCTAATAGCCTTTCTGTAGCAAATATTTATTACATTGAATAGTAATACACACAAAAAAAGTTTATTAATACTTGTACACAAGACAATCATTCTTGAAAATGTTGAAAGGTAGGGATATAAGCTAAGGAATTTCAACAAACTTTATCATCTATCCTAAAATATCAAACCCCCTTCATCTTCAAAAAGGAAGAATTCTGTCTTAGTAATATGGTCATATTTAATAAATTTACATTCTCTTTCATAGGTTTTGAGATTTCAAGATTTTTTTAAACTATCAAATTGATATTTTCTGTGTTTTCTCCCTCTTTCCCTCAGTGCAGTGGGGCTCCTGGTACAACCATGTGAAGGGATGGTGGGCTGCAAAAGACAAGCACCACATTCTCTACCTGTTCTATGAAGACATGAAGGAGGTGAAGATCAATTTGGTCTCCATCAGATCTGCCCACATCCTCTGATACGACATAACCCAGGCAGAACACTGCATGCGGGCTTCCCTGAAAAAAGAACTTTGAGTGCAAGCTCTTCTTTCCAAACTTAAGTGTGGGGTTTTTTTCTTTTATTCTCATTTTAAATTTTCTAATTTTTTTTTATTTCAGTGTACAATGCTAGAAAATTTTTCCATAAACACATCTTACTGCTAATTATATGTATAACAGCAAATCAACCTGGTGGAACCTAACATTTATAAGTCAAATTCCTCCATCTGCAAAATTATTATAAAATCTATCTCATCAGATTATTGTAAGAATTTACCAAATGATGATGAGAAAAGCCTTGAATTCTTCTCCAATAATAAAGCATCGGTATAAATGGAAGTTTAGCCCACAAAAACATTAACAAGATTAGCCATAACGACATCGAGATGAATGGAGAGGAGATTCAAACTGTCATCAGCTTCAGCTTGCTTGGACCCATGATTGACATCCTTGGTACCAGTCGCCAGGAAATAACGAGATGTATTGCACTGGGGAAAATCTTCAGTTAGGAACTTCTCCAAATTATTGAGGAGTACTGATGTCAGTTTGAGGGCTAAGCTGCATCTGATTCGGGCTATAGTCTTTGCTATTACTTATTATGCATCTGAGGGTTGAAAAATAAATGAGGATTACAGAACATGAGTTGACACCTTTCAGCTGTGGTATTGGAGAAGAGCACTGAACATCCCATACGCAGCCAAGAAACAAACAAATATGTCTCAGAGAGGGTGAGCTGAAGTGCTCTTTGGAGTCAAGAATGATAAGCCTTCACCACACACTTTAGGCATATTGCTAGGAGTGGTTATTCTTTGGAGAGAGACATGAGGTTGGGAAGGGTGGAGGGTCGGCAAAGAAGAGGAAGACCCATGACCAGGTGATTAGACACAGTGACTGCTGGAATAATGAGCACTTCGGTGACAAGAAGTGTGAGGATGGCACAAGATAGCACAGTGTTCAGATCTGTCGTTGATAGGGTCGCTAGGAGTTGTACTCTACTCAACAGCACCTAACAACAACATTGCAACAGGGAGCTGATTTCTTTATTTCAAATTATGGTAATTAAGTGGCATTATAAGTTTACTTTCAAGCTGCGGTGAATAAATGTCCTAAAATTTAAAAAGTGCCTACTGGCTTTATGCTGAAGTCGTTGGCGCTCCGGTCCCAGTCTCATCTGGGAGCGGGCTGTGGGCGGCCTTGAGCTCACCGTACCCTGAAATTCCAACGCGCTCACACCTTCGGAGAGTGCCAGGACAGTCTGTATGCAGCACAGATCATCCAAGACGCTGGGCTGTATGAGGAGGAATGTGGCATCAGGATTGGTTGAAGAATCATCAACAACCTACGGTTGTGCAGATGACACAACACTGCTTGCTGAAACTGAGGAGGACCTGAAGCGCTTGCTGCAGAAAGTCAAGGACTGCAGTCTTCAATATGGATTGAAGCTC
>NW_006399780.1:9152340-9174089 GCF_000299155.1 Elephantulus edwardii | reverse complement strand
CCTGATCCAGGCTATCGTCTTTGCAATTACATACTACTATGCATCGGAGAGTTGGACAGTGAATAGGCATAATAGAAAGAGAGTTGATGCCTTTGAGCTGTGGTGCTGGAGAAGAGTGTTGAATATACCATGGACTGCTAGGAGAACAAACAAGTTTGGCCTGGAGAGGGTGAAGCCAGAATGTTCCTTGGAGTCAAGGATTCTGAAGCTTTGTCTGACATACTTTGGGCATGTTGCAAGGAGGGACTGGTACTTGGAGAGGGACGGCACAGGAGAGGAAGACCTTCGATGAGATGGATCGATTCTATTGAAGCCATGGCCATTCTATTTGTTGTTGTTGCCAGGGGAACTACTATCCTTGCCAAACGTGCTTGGTGTGGAGGAAACTTCCTGGAGGTGACAGAGCAGATTCTGGCTAAGATACCTTCTGAAAATAACAAACTAACATACTCACATGGCAATTACTTGTTTCATTACATCTGCCAAGACAGGATTGTGTATCTTTGTATCACTGATGATGATTTTGAACGTTCTCGAGCCTTTAATTTTCTGAATGAGATAAAGAAGAGGTTCCAAACTACTTATGGTTCAAGAGCACAGACAGCACTTCCATATGCCATGAATAGCGAGTTTTCAAGTGTTTTGGCTGCACAATTGAAGCATCACTCGGAGAATAAGGGCCTAGACAAAGTGGTGGAAACTCAAGCCCAATGGATGAATTGAAAGGAATCATGGTCAGAAACATAGATCTGGTAGCTCAACGTGGAGAAAGATTGGAATTATTGATAGACAAAACAGAAAATCTTGTGGATTCATCTATCACCTTCAAAACTACCAGCAGAAATCTTGCATGAGCCATGTCTACGAAGAATCTTAAGGTAACTATCATCATCATCATTGTATCAATTGTTTTCATCTATATCATTGTGTCTCCTGCCTGTGGTGGATTTACATGGCAAAGCTGTGTAAAGAAATTAAAAAAGTTATTAACCAAGAGTGGAGAACAAGGAGAGAAAAATAATCCAAGTGACTCAAACCTCTTGCTTTTGACAGTTGGTATCTGTCAGTCTCTTCAGCCCTCTGCTCACTTTTTTTTAAATTTTGTTCTATGCCTCTGGATTTATATTTGTTCTATCAACCAGTTTATCCAAGTGCAGTTAAAATTGAATCATTAGAACAGTAGCCTTAAAAAGGCTTTTGTTTCTTGGTTTGTCTAAACTGATACCTACTTTAAGAACCATTTTGGATTGCACAAAACTATCAACAAAGTTAAAACAGGTCTGTGAGCTTGAAGAGGATGAACTTTGTGCACACAAAAGTATTCAAGAGACATACAGTATTGCTAATGCCTCATCTGATTGTCTTTGGTTGCTGAAGAGTTTCAGATGTTTCAAAAGAATATAAATGGGGAAAATAGTTGTTATTTACAGTATTGGAATTAGTCTGTTGGTGCTGCTTGTTTCTTGAAGCCTAGATTGTCAAAATATGAAACATTTTTATTTCCGT
Organism: Elephantulus edwardii; assembly: GCF_000299155.1. Taxonomy (NCBI): domain Eukaryota; kingdom Metazoa; phylum Chordata; class Mammalia; order Macroscelidea; family Macroscelididae; genus Elephantulus; species Elephantulus edwardii. The sequence continues at coordinate 9,172,583 of NW_006399780.1, read as the reverse complement.
TAGAAGCACACACTATTATCATTGTTCATATTCATGAATAAAGGTCAATGTGCTGATCATTCACAATAAAGTGAATGGTCTTATATCCTCTGTTTCCACATTGCAGATTGCAGTAAAAGTGGGAAGATAAATGGTTTAAATATTGTTGAAGGTTATGTTTATACACACACACACATTCCCACCATTTATTCTGTAGCTCTTTAGGACAACTGTATTGTTCATAGAATGGGAAGGGAAATTGCTCTGGCTCACTGAAGAGAAAGGAAAAAACCCAGCAACAAACAGAACCATAGCAGATGAGTTCACATTTAGCTGTATGAAGGATGAAGGGAGGTAGTGTGGGAAAATTTTTCCTTCTGGGAGAAGCTCAAAACTTAATACAGTCTGTGTACAAGTCCAGCATTTGTGCGTGATTAGTGTTGAATAATACTTTGGGTGTTTTTTGTGATGAAAGTTCTTTGATCTGGTTACTTTGAAGGATTGTGTTGTGAAATTGAAAGTCTACAGTATAGGAATAATACAAAATAGTTTCACTTCAGTGAATTTAACTGCAGTGTAAGAAAATTGATCTATAATCATATACCTTAGGCTACTGTGGTATCCGTTATGTTTTTCTGATGTGTATCTGAAAGGAACACATTTGCTGCCCTAGAGATAATGCATTATTTATCATTAAGTGCCATTAAATGGAAATTATGTTACATTTGACCATTTTCCCAATGAAAGAAATATTAGTGTACAAAACCCAGCTGCCTGTTTAGCCTAGTCTTGTGCCTTGAGTATAATCTGGCTCATGGTGCCTGTCCTTCTATCTTAAGCTTTCATGCTACCTGATTCAATTTGAAAAAGACCTTAGGCTCTCATTGGATTTCTCTTCCTGTTCATCATGCATAGGACAAGCATTTTTCAGAACTTGTCTTTTACACAAATGCATTTTAGTTGAATCAACGTTCTCTGTTAGAATATATTTCTCTTGCAGAAAAATATTTGGCCTTACTGATTAGTAATTTCAAAATTTCTTTAATCCAAAGAAAAAGTCTTAAAGGTTTATTTCCTTCTCATATACGCACCTGAATAAATTTGATGTGCATGTTTTAGGAATCAATTACTTAACTGTCCCTTGTTCTATATGTGTATAAGAATGCTTTTGAAAGTACATGTTTTGTTTTAAATCATGCACAAGTTGAAGGCATTAATAAAGATTAAAAGTAATACAAAAAAGTGCCTACTATTCTATGACTGAGATATTGTCTAAAAATAAAATTTAAAAACCCACCAAAACTATAGAGTCCATGCTTTCTGCATATCATTTGTCCTGTAACCAGATTGCCTCTTATTCAATTCAACGGAATTTTTATCACCCCTTATGACCCAAATGTTACTCATGTTGTGTTTTACTATCTAGGTTTTTATCCTTAATAGAACATTTCCTTTCTCCACCCCTCAAATGTTCTAGTACTTCTAATTGGGGACAGCATGTCCTTTCTTGGTAGCTGTCACAGTTGTTGTTGTTAGATGCTACAGAGTCACATACAACACAACAACCTATCTGAACACTATCCTAACCTATTCCACCATCACAATCTCTGACATACTTAAACCCCTTGACGGAGTTAACAACCCACCTGGAGGAGAGGTTATAAATCCACCTGGTGAACAGGTTTCCTCTCGTTCACTGTCCCTCCACCTTCCTAGATGTGTTGATACTTTTCACTTCTTTTGAAGAAGCACTTGTGGCATAGTAGGTAAAGTGTTTGGCTATTAATTGAAAGGGTAACAGTTTGAAGTGACACACTGTCCAAAGGAGAAAGATGTGGCATCTCCTTCTGTTAAGATTTACAACATTGGCAACTTGATCAAAAGTTGCCATGACTTGGAATCAACTCAAGTGCAGTGGATTTGATTTCATTGCAGTGTAAACTTCTTCAGGGCAGAGAATGCCCACAATTTTTCTTTTCTGCAGGATAATGAACAGGTTTTGAATATAGTATTTACTTTAGAAATATCTATTAAAAGTATTTGAATTGACTCCTTAACTTATTCCTCACTAAAGATTGTTTCCTAAAAGGTAGAATGTCCTGCATAATGAAAGATCTAATTGTTTGCTTTGATTGACTTCTTCAACTACAGGACCCAAAGAGGGAAATTCTGAAGATATTGAAATTCCTGGAAAAAGAGATATCTGAAGAAATTCTGAATAAAGTTATTTATCACACTTCCTTTGATATAATGAAGCAAAACCCAATGGCCAACTATACTACATTGCCTATCAGCATCATGGATCACTCCATATGCCCTTTTATGAGAAAAGGTGAGTCTTACACTCATGATATTAAATTGGATTCTGTGATCTATTTAGATATTCTTCTTCATGTTTCCTGCTTCAATATTCATTTACATCAACAACACATCTGTACAAATTCTGAAAGCCAAACTACCTGTTTTTCCCCATCTCTGTAAAAATTTTGATAGCACATATTTCTTCTTCCTGAACTTCTCTAGCAATCACTAAGACTTTGATTTGTTTCAGGGATGCCTGGAGACTGGAAGAACCATTTCACTGTTGCCCAGAATGAAGAGTTTGACAAGGACTACCAAAAGAAGATGTCAGGAAGCACCCTGACTTTCCACACAGAGATCTGAGAGCTATTAACTAGTTAAGGCTGGGCTTTCTCACTAGATTCTAGTCATGTCAATATCATGAAAAGGATACTTAAGCAATTGCACTTTTTCTTCTCTACAGTATCTCATCAAGATGGAATCTGTTCTTCTCCTTTATAGAATTTTAAAACTAAAGTATATGATTACCTGGCATGTACTAAAGTATATGATACCTGGCAAAATCATAAACTATAAGATTACCTAGCATATAGTAAATATATGATGCCTAGCTAGCACATAATATTCACCTGTTGTTGTAGTGGTGGTGGTGGTTGTTGTTCTGTACCATAAGTCAGAATTGTCCCATAGCTGACCCTCCAGTGGGTTTTCAAAGACAGTTAATTGCATAGGTGGATACTGCCCATCCTTCTGTGGAGCAGCTGGTGGCCTCAGACAATGTGCCTTTGGGATTGCAGTGCAGCTCCTTGCCACTCAGCCACCAGAGCTCTTCTTTAAGGCAAAATAAGCACTTGATTTAACTCTGTCACAAGCTTACAGTAGTCTGGCCTCCCCAGAAACAAAGTTGATAAAATAAGGAAGAATTTCAGCAACAAAATAAAGGAAGCAAAGAGGATATGTAGTAAGTACCAGGAATAATGTGAAAGGAGAAGCACTTATAAATCATAATAGTCAAGCATTGAGAGACACAACATGGTCTAACTCTTTGACATATGAGGTTATGAGACACAGAGGGTCATTGGAAGCAAGTCTAAGGGAGTTGTGTCTAAGGGAGATGGTCTCAAGCTGGAGTTGGTCTTCAGATGAAAGAGAAAGGACAAAGTTTCTTACTTATCAAAATACACAACTTTGGCCAATACAAAATGTAAACTATTATAATTTAGATGGATTTTCTATCTGCTAAAAAAATCTTGAAAACTTCTTATACTAACAATGAGGAAATGGAAATAAAATATGCAACACCTCTTATTATTTAAGAAAAACTTGAATGGCACAATTCTGGGAAAAATCAGTTTGTATGAGTCTTCAAAAGAGGGTTTATGAAACAATCATCAGATCCACCAAACTTCTTAGCCACACATACAATCATGTTCTTTTTATTAAAACCTGTTTGACAAAATATTTATTATTTATACAAGTTATGCAAAGAACAAGAAGAACATCAAAATAAAACAGTAGAACTCCAGACATTCCAGTTATCAGCCAACAAAACATTCAAATATGTTTTTCAAGAGGAGAGCTTTCCTGATAATAATTCACATGATGTACAGAATAATCTACTCTATAATGAGTAAATCAAGCTCATTTGTATTCTTCTTTCTTTCTTCTAAAACATGCATGCTAATTAGAAACAAGAAGAATAATCTGAGGAAGAATTGATGCAAAATGCTGACTAATACTGAGAAAAGATATGAAACGGACCAGCCTGTTTAAAAATCCATATCCATATCTCCATTGCCAACTCTGTCCTCAACAGCCTAAAATGAATTTCAAGTAGAATTTGATTACTGCTCTGCATTAGAGGAGCCCTGTGGACTCCAGGATCTGGGCATCACTTGGTAATTTGAGAGAACAGAAAGAACTGCTGGGTTGGGTTTGAGTAGAATTCCCTGGGATGGTTAAGACAAGTGACACATGAGGAATTCCCATGGAGCCAAGGTGGGCTGTGCAAAAGAGGCCACAAGATCATGGATCCTAACTCAGGAATATCCTCAAAATACTCAGAATGACTATGTAGAGGCACTCAAATCTGGGACTTCCCTAAAGACTCCCAAGTGTCCCACAGAGAAAGCAGCCTTTAAGATAGTTACCAGTCAGATCTCACAACGGCTCTACATGGTCCAAGTCCTAATTTCTTCACTGTTTTAGACCCACCAGGATTGCAAGCCTGCAGCTAGTGGCTACGAAAGAAAGTAACATTCATAGAAAAAGAAGAAACTTAATTCCATTCTTATTACTTAATGTACACGTTAGTATGAGAAAGGCAGGAGATGTCTTACTGGTAAATGAAAACTAGAACATCAATTTAAGAATAAAGTGTTTTATTATATACAATTTAACTTCTGAATCACTACTGTTTTCACATAAAACAAAAATTTTTGTTGTCATGTGTCACCTAGTTAGAACCGACTCATAGTTAATCTTTCAGCAGGGTTTTCAGTAGTTGTAAATCAGACAGGATGAGCTTGATTATCTTGCTTTCTCAGAGCAGCTGGAGAATATGGAACAACAGTGCTGTTTATTTCCTGAGAGTAAGAAGAAGAATCCTGGCTACTGTTCAAGATTGCACAGGAGTAAGAAAAATATTATCCCCATTAAAACAAACAGAAGAGGTTTTAGGATACTGAGTGTGATTGCCTCCCTTAAGTGTGTCCCCACAGTAACATAATTTAATCTCCAGAAGAACCACAGTGAAAATTTGAAGCAATCTCTGCTTTGTAGTTTTTTCACATAGATACAAATAAAACTTTTTTTTACAAAAATAAGACTACTTATGAAAATATTGTTTTGTAAAATACAATGTCACTAATTATCAATATTTGCTCAGTTATTCAATATTCTACAGTGTCTCTTTGTTTTTCCTAATAGCACATAATATCTGAGCACTATTAAATGAACAGGACAAGTGATAAAGGCAAATACAAACCTGATGTATTAAAATTAAGAGAGGTGCATTAAGGTTGGATCTCTCCTCCATACATACTCAATCTTCATGCTGACAGAATCATTCAAAAAGCTGGACTACAAAAAGAACAATATGTCATCAGAAATGGAAAAGACTTAACAACAAACTTCCTTAGGAATATGACAAAACCTTACTTGCAGAAAGTGAAGACTTGAAGTACTTACTGCAGAAAGTCAAAGACTATTGTTGTTGTTGTATGCCTTCAGGTTGACTGTGACTCATAGTGACCCGATGCAAAATGGCTCTGAACCGAGCCCTCTTCTGAGCCAATGACACTGTTTCTGACACACCTATCCCCTATTACCAGTTACTGTGTCAATCCATATTATCCTTGGTCTTCCTCTCTTGTGCTATCCTTCCACCCTTTCAAGTATAATATCCTCCAAGAACTTGTTCCTCCTAACAACATGCTCAGTCTGTCACATTGAGTATCTAAATCCCTGCCTCCAAGGAGAAACTTGGCTTCACCCTGTAAAGGACAGACCTATTTGTTCTCTTGACAGTGGTAGTATGTTCAGTACTCTTCTCAGAGCATTGATTCTTCTTTTGTCATCCTTTGCCATTGTCCAATGTTCTGATGTAATTGCAAAGACCATTGTCTGGTTCAGGCACACTTTATTCTCTACACTCACTTCATTACCCTTTACCCCTCTGAAGAGGCCCCTTGTGGCAGATTTTCCCAGTGCAACTCATCTTTTTATTTATTGTCTGCTGGTCCCAAGAACGCTGATTGTGGAACTGAGAAAGTTGAAATTGTTAACAGTCTCAATTTCTTCTCCATCTATCTATCATGGTGCTGCCAAGTGGCTCAATAGTGAGAATATTTGCCTTCTTAATATTTAGCTTCAATCAATAGGAAAGGCTGCAGTCTTTGACATTTTGAAGCAAATGCATCAGGTCCTACTCCGTCTTGACAAACAAGGTTGTGTCCTCTGCATATCTCAGGTTGTTAATGAGTCTTCTTCCAATTCTGATGCTACATTCCCTTTAATTAAGTCCAACCTCATAAAGTCCAAAATCTTAATGGCACCTAACAACAACAAACAACACTATAAACTACTTAGAAATCTAGGAATGTGTCCTGTTGCCTAAGAAAGTAATCTTTATTACCTCTTCTCCTAAAATCAGGCGAACAAAATAATTATAGAACAATGCCAAATAAATACTTTCAATGAGAAGGTAGAAATCATTACTTAAAATGTCATTAAATATAGATAGATATATATATATTTTTTTTAAAGATTTTTTTAATGACCAAAATACTAGTTAGGCACATCAGAAACAATGTATAAACTGTTCATTTGCAGATCTTTCTCTTCATTCATAAGATGACAGGATTGGAGTAAATTAATTCTAAAGTCTCTTCCAGCTTTCAAGTTCTATGACCACTGAAGTTGATATCAATAATTCCATTGTAAAATCTGATAAGAAAAATCTTGAGACAAACCAAAACATGGGTACATATCTTGTTTACCTTGTGCTGCTAAAACAGAGATATCACAAGTGGGTGGTCTTAAATAGAATTTGATCATTTTTTCTTCATAATTTAGGAAAATAGAAATTCAAATTCAGTATGTCAGCTCATACGGAAGGCCTTCTAGCTACGTATCTTTGGTTCTAGGAATCTCACATCACAGGAGCTCAGATCCGTTCCTTACTATTTTTTCTTGGTAGTACCCAGGTCCTCACCACACTATTAGTTTATTTATTCTTTTATTTCTTGTAAGACAAAAGATGACCCTGGCCACACTTCAGGAAAATATCCCTTTCAACCTAATCAGACCTTTGATCTGATTAAGTATTAAATCCAGCCCTTATCCCCTTACAACAAATTTACTGATCAGATCACATCACATCACGAGGCTTGATGATCTAACTGCCTACCTATCTCATTAACATTAGAGCAGTGAGGATTTATAGCACATAATTACCTAATACTGGGAATCCAGGTATAGTCAATATGACAAATAGCTTGAGAGACACAATTACATCCATAACAGTAAGTGAAGGGATATTCAGGGTAAAACCTAGACAGAAGTTCCCCAAGCAGCACTTGTACTTTACAGATATTTCCTTCTGATTTAGTTATGAGTGTAAGTAAACCCAAGATAATACTCTCTGAAAGGATGGATACTAAGGACTCACTGAGCTGTGGCCTGCCGGAAACTACTGCAAGGTAACACAAAAGCTATAATGACTATAATGGCAGAAGGAGAGATGTAGTTTACTGATAGAAAATCCTCCACACTTCAACTTGGAAAAATCTATCTTAATTTTTACTTTTCACCCCTGAGGTATTGAGAACCTGTCCCCAATAAGAAACAATGCATGGTTCTGCATTCTTGAGGACAGTCATTTTTTTGCTTCCATGAAGACATGAAGATGTGATATGCTAAAAAGCAATAGAGACATTGAGGAGGTAATTAGTACCTGCCTAGGACAAGAAGGAGAAAAGGATGGCATTCAAAGGCTGAGGTAATAGGAAGTCTTAAATAGGAAAGAAGAGTCAGTAAGAAAAAAAAACTTAAGGCATTTTTACAAGTACACATATAGTATCATGAACTCAGCCTCTAGTAGATTGTGAGCTCTTCAAAGAAGAGATTTTTTTTTCTTTTCACTCTTCTCTTCTAGAGACTTATAAGTTCCTAGCACCCCAAATCCTAACTTAATGCCTTAGAGTCATTTCCAGATGAAAGCAATTCTCCATTGTGTTTCAAAGGCCATAAATTTTCATGAAAATGGATTGCCCAACTTTCTCCCATCATGCCCCAGGCTGACTCAAATTACTGACCTTTCTTTTACTAGTCCAATCTGTCATGCACTACACCACCAAAGCTCACACCTGGCACCTTGTTATCATATATATATATATGTGCTATAAACTTGAGTACAACTCAGGGCAACCTTAAAAACAACAAATCCAGACCTTGTATGATCTGTGTCATCCTCAACAACTCCAAAAATTGAAGCTGTTTTTTCCAGTCACTATGTCAGATTGTCTTGCTGGGGTTCTTCCTCTCATATATCAACTGTCCACCTTTCCAAACATTATATCCTCCTCCAAGTACTGGCACCTTCTAACAACATGGGTCTGTTTTTCTTATTGTTGCTAAGTACCATGAAGACCAGTATAAATCATAGTGATCCTATGAACAATAGATCAGAATACTGTCCTATCCTGTGCCATCTTCAATGTCTCTGACACATTTGAGGCCATTTCTGAAGTTACCATGTCAATTCCTCTAGATGAGAGTCTTCCTGCTTTTGATGACCTTCTAATGTCCCTAACATGATATCCCTTTTGAAAGAATAACCTCTCCTAATAACATGCCCAATGTACAAGAGACAAATGTTTTTACTCTTTCCTTCCAAGGAGCACTCTGATAGTACCATTTGCTCTCAGATATATAGTAAGTGATTAAAAAGACCATAGCCTAAATCAGGCATACCTTAGTCATCTAGCTGACATGATGGCTCTTCAGTATTTTGGAGAGGTCACTAACAGAAGTCTTACCCAAAGCAACACATCTCTTGATCTCCTGACTTCTGATACAAAGGGTATTGATCATGGATCCAAGTAAGATTAAATCTTAACAGTTTTAATTCTTTCTCCATCTATCATGATGTTGCCTAAAAGGCCCAATGGTAAAGACTTTTGTTTTCTTGATGTTGAGATATAATCCATATTGAAAGTTGTAGTCTTTGATTATCTACAGGTCAACCTTGCTTTTAATAAGGAAGATTGTGCCATCTATATAATGTAAGTTGTTGATAAATCTTTCTCTGTTCTTGATGCCACATTCCTCTTCATAGAGTCCTCCTTCTTTTGTTATTTGCTCTGCATATAAATTTAATGGAAAAATTATATAACTCTGACTGCACAACCTTCTTCATTTTAAACCACGACATATTCCCTTGTTTCATTCAGACAACAGCTTCTTGATCTAGGTAAAGGTTTTGGTTGTTATTGTTATGTGTCATCATGTCACCTGTGACTCATAGTGACCCTATGTACAACATCCCAAAAACCTGGCTATGCTGTGCCAATCTCACTGTCTCTGACATACCTAACCCAGTTACCCAAGTCACTAAGTCAATCCATCTCATCCAGGGTGTTCCTCTCCTACTTGTCCCTCCACCCTCACAAACATGACGTCCTTTTCCAAGGACTGGTCCCTCCTTGCAACATGTCCATAGTATGTCATTCTGTTTAACCTGGATGAATCTGTTTGCATTTTTCTCAAAGTAAGTCAAAGTTTGTTGCTGAGTGAAGAAATGGCTAGATATTTTAGAATACAAACTGAGATGATAGTGTCAGTAAAATTAAATTTTTTTTAAAAAACCAAAGAAATGTACTGCAGTTTTTAGAGGTAAGTGGAAAATGATTCAAAAAGCGTATTTCTGAATAGTTGTGATTTGTATCAAGCATCATGAGGGTTTTTTTGTACTGTCATATAAGTTGTTGTTGTTATGTGCCGTCGAGTCGTTTGCGACTCATAGCGACCCTAAGAGAAATTCTCTCATAGATTGAATTCTGTTCCCCCAAAATACACGTATGTAGGGATATAAATATATAATTATCTATCATGGTGGAGAAATCAAATAGTTGCAAAAGGATTACAGGTAGAATGCAGCACTTCTTTTTTTAAAATTGTATTATTTTTACATGTACCGTCAAATTAGATCTTACTGGTATAGGAGGAGATTGCCTCCTCCTTCTCCAGCAGAGCATCTGGTGGATTTGAACCATGTACCTCTTGGGATTGCAGTGCAGCATCTTACCACTAGACTACCAGAGCTCCCTAGAATATAGCACTTCTTAATACCATTGTATCACTGAGTCTACAAAATATGAGTTTCCTAAGGATTTAGCCTGAAATGTCTTTTATCTCATGAGACATAAAAACACCAGAAAAAGATGTAAAGAGAGGGGACCTCAACACGATCAAAAAAAGAATCACAAAAAGTGAATACCATCCTTTTGAACTTTAACAGTGCACTGGGAATCTCTTGAATACTGAGGAGCAAGTACAAACCAAAATCTCCAAGGAACACCTACCAGGGAAAGTGGGCATTTTCTTAAATATGACACTCTGACTTTGGACTGCTAGCTTCTTCAACTGTAAGATAACGCATTATAGTTTCTTAAATCTATCTACTTGTGGTATCTCTGTTAGTGCAGCACTAGAGAGTCAGCTTCCATATCAAGGCTATGGCAGACTAGATAGCCAGAACTTTCCTATAAAACACCTGGAAATAATATGTAAAATGTAATATTTCCCTTCAGATGTGTAACTGACAACAAAAGAAAAGAAGAGTAGAGTAAATACAGATCATTTATAGGCAAACATACTTCCTAGCACCACAAAAAAGAATATTGACATAGACTTTGCAACAAAAGAATACTACAGTGTAACTTTCGAGGCATTATTAAAGTGAATTGTCTAAAATTTAAAAAAAAAATAAAGTGGAAGGACTATCCAACATCACTTGTCTCATAAATTGAATTCAATCAAGTTCTGGAGAAAATCAGAATACAATTCCTTGAGAGTATGACTGATACTTGTGAATAGCTCAGCATAGTGATAGCCAGGCCTCAGCAGAGATCTGAGTCCAGGTTGGATTGGGCACCCTCTGGGAACAGAGAATTTGGCCCAGCCTCCCACCAGAGGGGATGCTGTTTCTGAACTTTGGAATCACCATGCTCTTGTTTTAACAATTAAGCTTACCCATTGTTATGTTGGCAACACTTACATTTAGAGAAAATATAGCCTCATGAGACAGGAATTTTTTCATTGTTGGTTTAAACTGAATAAAAACCATAGGAAAGGGAAGGAAGGGGCCTTTCACAGTGCTAAGCTGTGAGGACCTCTGCCTGGCATTCCTCTTTTTCAGAACTGATTAATTTTGTCTACACTTTCATATTGCATCCAGTTAGCAACTTTAGTTAAAAAGTATCACCAGATACTTTCTCTAGTGAACAGTTTCAAAAAGTACCAAGAGATCACATTTTAACATCTGGTGTTTTGCTGAATCATATGTGTGTGTATAAAATCAGAAGGCTGAAAGTACATTCACAGCATTATATTTAAATCATAACTCAGAACACTCACATCAGATAGGTGTTTTTATTTCAGCTTACTGGCTAAGGTAGCTAAAATCTTCTTCAAATGAAGCAAATTTGTACAATCAACTGCATTTCTGAAAATAATGAACTAACTAACCTAAAGTGAACTAGAACAGTTTATGTTCTCCCATTGACTTTATTTTGTTTCTTTTATTCTAGAATACCATTTCCTAATGGCTTCAGAGAAGAAAATCCAAATACAGCAGCCTGGAGTGGGTTACAAAGAAGGCATTTTGTTATTAAAAGACATTTGTAAAGATATGGATAAAATCTGGAACTTCCAAGCCAGACCTGATGATGTCTTCATTGCCACGTATCCTAAATCAGGTAAATAAGATTGCTTAAAAATATGGAGAGGATTGTGATGGAAAGCCAATGAACATGTTTTTATATTTTAGAGTGAAAGTTTACAAATCATAAGGGCTTTCATTCCATCATTTATAGACACTTTGCTTTATACTATAAATTAAAATTAATTAATACAATGTCTAATCAGACTCTTACTGTACATGTCATTTACCTCCACTCAACTTCTCTATCAATTTTCACTCTGCTCTCCCTCCCTTCTAATCATTTCTAATTCTTCGATACTGTTCTATCTATGAGAAAATCTTTCCTAAGCTTATAGTATTACAGATCTGATATCATAATTAGGGAGCTCTAGAAGTGTAGTCATTGGGGAGTTGAACTATTGTTAGAAATTGTAAAGCAGCTCTTTTCTCTTGGGCTTGGATCAGGCGACAGCAAGGTTTTATCGCTCAGCCATGGCCAAAATCAAGGCTCGGGACCTTCGCGGAAAGAAGAAGGAGGAGCTGTTAAAACAGCTGGACGATCTGAAGGTGGAGCTTTCCCAGCTGCGCGTCGCCAAAGTGACAGGCGGTGCGGCTTCTAAGCTCTCCAAAATCCGAGTTGTCCGAAAATCCATTGCCCGTGTTCTCACTGTTATTAACCAGACTCAGAAGGAGAACCTCAGAAAATACTATAAGGGCAAGAAGTACAAACCCCTGGATCTGCGGCCCGAGAAAACACGTGCCATGCGCCGAAGGCTCAACAAGCATGAGGAGAATCTGAAGACCAAGAAGCAGCAGCGAAAAGAGCGCCTGTACCCACTGCGGAAATATGCAGTCAAGGCCTGAACTTAAATAAATAAAACACAAAACTAAAAAAAAAAAAAAAAAGAAAAAGAAAAGAAATTGTAAAGCAGGCACAGGATACAACAGCATTCATATCTTTTGTTCATATGGTTGCTATGAAGTCATACTTGATACAGTCTAACAAGATATCAACAGCAAGAGTCTGTTGGGGTTATGGCTATTATTTCTTTGAAATAAATAACTAGGGAAATGAAGATATGAATGGAGATATGATTTTAATCTATTTCAGTGTTCACTCAATACTTCAAATCTATTCTTAAGATGATCTTGAAATTCAGATGGAATAGGTTCAAGGTAATATCTTAGTTCTAGGAGATTTTTTCATTTTCTTCACCCTCTATTTAAACTTGCACGAGGGACTAATGATCTAACCGACAGTCAACCCTTGGCCTGGTAGGCGATGTGATTCTTATGCAGCCCCACAGGTGAGGTCCATGTATAATGTTATGTTTTGTGTCTTTTAAAAAAGGTATTTGCAATTAAAATAGTCATTGAAAATACAAAATTTGACCATTCTATTTCCTGTCTTATTACAACCACCAAGCCCACATTTTTGTATATTCTGCAGGTCTATCATTAGGTACATAGGTGTTAACTAAGAATATGTCCTCTATCTATTTTGCACTCATTATACAGTGTCCTCCTTATATCAATCACATGTTCTAAGAGCTGGTCTTTAGTCTTGTCCAATGAGTGAAACTGCAGGAGGGCTTTATGTGATTGGATATTATTTCAATCTTTCCCGTCATCTGTTATACATGGGTGTGGGTATCACCATAATCTCTAGTTTCCATACCAAGCAGTATCAAACCATTGTTCCGAATAACCACTTTGTACTGGTTACAGTACAGTGCTCCATCTGTCTCCTTAAAAATTTTTTCATTCGGATTCCTCCTTCAGTTAGCATTTGAAGTTGTTCTCTGCCCTTTCTTTTTAAACTCTGAGTTCTAGAATCATCTGGTATTTTTGTTTTTTGTATTACCAGTGACAGAATCTCCAGTGGTATATTCCATAGGGAGTAGAGCAACTAATCCAAAAACCGTTTTATTCATACCAACATTTTGTTAACCCAAAGGCCTGGGCTGGCTCAAATCCACCAGGAACTCTGTGGAAAATGATGGGCAGTCTCCTCCTATGACAGTTATGGTCTCAGAAAATCTCCTGGAGAGTCTGGTGTGAATCAGTTTCAACTTAACAGTAGTGAGTTTTGAGGTCTTCAGAAAAGAAGGCCTAAACTTCCATCTGTCTTGCCCACTAGCTCATCTAAAAGTTCCCAAAGAATATACCTTATGGCTAAATCTCCTCACACGCACAGCCACATAAAGTGTTACCAGCATTACAGACATATACATACTATTTGCACTTCCCACATTCTCTCAATAACACACAGAAATAATCATAAGAAAAATTAACCAAAATACTCACCCATATGCAAGAAATCCAAGCATACAGAATCAAAAAACATAGCCATCATTCCTTGGCCAGCAGATAAACAATATTTAGGAGTAAATCTTTCTAATTCTCTCTTTTACCCCCTCAAGTATTCTCCGTGACATCCACACAATATCTCGCAATCTTACTTTATATGTTTTCTTCATATAGCATCTGTTTATAGAAACTCTTAACTAGAGAAAATATAACATAGGGAGAAGGAAATATCACATTTCTAGCCAATTAGTATAAAATATGAAGAAGAAGACTATTCTATAACTTCAGGTTAATTTCATACCCTCTCTTGGTTTCATTTCTTTTCCTTGTACATGAAAATGTTATTAGAGAATATTCCAAGCTGCCTGTATTCTTTCTTTTCTATGATTTACTGTGTCTCATAGACATGATACTTTGATTAGGATCCAAAACGTTGAGTAAGAAAACCAACTTGAAATCCAAACCTAAAGAAGTCAACCCTGTATCAATGAAAAGAGAAAGCACTCTTAACATTTGACACTCTGAATTAGGATCCAGGCTCTAACACTTGGAATCTGGGTGATAATTAACAAATTAGTATGACTTTCTCAATCCAAATTTTCTCACTGAAAAATGAAAATAGAATCTGTTCTAAGTTTTGTGGAGGTTCAACAGCAAGGGCAAACCACTGTCTGGCTCACAGCATGAGCCATACATATTTGAATGTCCTTCTTTCTTCAGGCCTCATCCAACCAAAGAAAACACCACACCGGTAGTAAAAGTCTACTTAAAGTACAGTGGTGTTCTAGAAAAGAGACTGAAATCAGCTTAAGATATATAGATAGACAGAGATATAGATAGATAGAGATAGATGCTATAGATATATTATAGATATATAATTATACATTATATAACATAGATATATTATAGATATAGATGATATAGTTATATTCACTTTCATGTCCAAACTCTTCCACTTAGAATATTTCTCTAATGTCTCCCTCTTCCATGGTCATTGAGACAATGACTTTTTATCCTATGACTAACCTGAGATATTACTTGATATTCCAGGATATTTTAAAAGCCTCCATTCTGAGGTCCCATATAATCCACTGTTTATACCTTTGCTACTACTTGATAGCTCTACTGTGATTCCCTGTTTACCTGTAAGTCTCCTCTTTATCACTGAATTCTAAGTTCTGTAAGTGTAGAAATTGTGTCTTCTTTTAAAAAGTATGTGCAAAATTATCATATAATGTTCAATACATACTGCTATCTTTCAGTGTCCACAAGACAGAACTGAGTCATAGTTAATTCTCCATAGTGTTTCTAAGGCTTTAAGTTGCAGAGAAGGAAAATTGTTGGGGGATTCACACTTCCAAAGAGGAATAGCAACAGGGTTAACAGAGCAATATCCTATAGGCCATGTGTCACCAGAGATGATTCTCAATAGTCTTCATGTTGTTCTTAGGTGCCATTGAGTGTAACTCATAGTGACCCTATCAACAACAGAACTGAACCCAGTCCAATCCTATACCACCATCTTCATCATCTCTGACACACTTGAGTCCACTGCTACAGTCACTGTGTCAGTCCATCTCATTGGGGTCTTGTTCTCTTTAGCTGGCTCTCTATCTGTGAAAACATCATGTCCCTTTCCAAGGAATAGCCTCTCCTAACAACATATGCAAAGCGTGAGAGAAGGGGCTTTGCCATCTTTACCTCCTGGGAGAACTCTGGCTGCACTTTTTCCCAGACATATCTGTTTGTTCCTTTGGCCGTCTATGGAATACTCAGTACTCCTCTCCAGCACCACAACTCAAAAGCATCAATTCTTCTTCTGTCATCCTTATTCGTTATCTACTTCTCATATGTGTAGGAGGTGATTGAAAATACTATGGACTGAATCAGGTGCACCTTAGTCTTCATGATGACATCATTGCTCTTAAATATTTTCAAGAGGTTCTGACAGTAGACTTTCCCCAATCCAATATGTCTCTTGATATCCTGAATGGTGCCAAAGGTGTTGGTTTTGCAGTTCTTGTTTGCTTTATTTTTTAATTTAGAGAACACATTACTACTTTCTATAATCAAACCCCTCTAAGTAAGATGATATTGATTGTTGGTTCAAGCAAAGGATTGACAGCTTCAATCATTTCTCTGTCTATCATAATGTTGAGTTATGGCCCTGTGGTGAAAACCTTTGTTTTCTTGATGTTGAGCTACAATCCATACCAAAGTCTGTACTTCTTGATCTGCTGAAAGCGTTTCAAGTCCTCCTCACTGTTAGTAAGCAAGGTTGTGTCATCTGCATATCTGGTTATTGATGAGTCTTCCTCTGATTCTGATGTCATATTCCTCTTCATAGAGCCAAGGTTTATTAAGTAATTGTACAGCATATAGACTGGATAGGTATTAATAAAGTATACATCCCTGATATACACCTTTACTGATTTTAAACTGTGTGTTGTCTCCTTGCTCCATTTGGACAATAAATTCTTAATTTAGGTATAGATTTCACATAAGCACAATTAAGTGTTCTTAGATTCCCATTCTTTGCAATGTTAACCCTATTTGTCATGATTGACACACAGTCAAATGAATTTGCATCATTAATAAAACACAAATAGACATTTTTTTGGTGATCTGTGCTTTCAGCCAGAATCCAGCTAACATTACTAATAAGACCTTGGTACCTCTTCTAAACTCTGCTTGAAATTTTGTCAGTTTTCTGTCAATTCTAGCTATTTTTGAATAGTCATCAGCAATATTTTCTTGTGTGTGATATTAATGATATTGTAATAATATATTTTCCTCATTCTTGTTGGGTCAATTTCCTTGGGAATGGGAACAAACATTGATCTCTTCCAGTCAGTTGACCAGCTAGCTGTCCTCCAAATTTCCTAACATGCACTGGTGAGAATGTCCAGAGGCTGCATCTGCTAGATAAAACATTTCAATCTTTATCACATTCTTACTCTTTGCCAGTGCCTTAAGTGCAACTTTGACTCCATCCTTCATAACCAGCGGCCCTTATTTATATGATATTTCCTGAATTTTTCTTGGATGATTAATTATTTTTGGTATAGCGAGTTTGTGTATTCCTTACATCTTTTTTTTATGATTCTTAAATCATTCAAGATTTTGCTGATAAAATCTCTAAGTATTGCAACTAGAGATTTGAATTTGGTTTTTAGTTCTTTACGTTTGAGAAATGCCAAGCAAGTTCTATACTTCTAGTCCTATGATTCCATCTTTTTGTACATTTTGTTATAGTAATTTGCTTTGTCTTCTTGAACCATCCTTTGAAATCTTCTGTTCAGCTCTTTAGTTTGGCATCTCTTCATTTTATTTTGGCTTCCTGATGCTCTAATGCAATTTTAATAATCTCTTCTGACATCTACCTTTTTTCCCTTTGTCTTTTGTATTTGTAATAGTATTTTGATCTCTCTTCATGATGATAGCCACTTTATTTCAAAACTTAGTGAGTCAAAACCAGGATGAATGAATGAGAAAAGTAGATACTATTTAAAAGAAATTGATAAAAATGTTGTTTGCTCCAATAACACAGTTTCCTGTTTTTATATTAAATACCAGCTATGGATAGACTTATAGATCTGTGATTATGTTGCAGAATATAAGGAATTAAATAGAAACTCACATTCAAAAGTAACTCACTGAATATCACTTTACTCTCTCTTCTTTGGGAACAATCAGCAACAACGTGGACACAGGAGATAATGAATATGATGGAGATGTTGATAAATGCAATCAAGAACCTTTATATGTTAAACAACATATGCTCAAGTGGGTTTGGCCAGATGGTTCCTGTGGTAAGTAGCTGTGAGTGACCCTTCAGGAGTCCAAGTTATATACAACTTCCCAGGGAGTCTAATGCTTTTAAATGAGTAGAGAAAAAAAAATTCACAAAATGAGAATCCAAGGAAAACTTAACAATAAGATTATGCAATTTTTTTTGCCCCATCATAGGGTAAAAAGAGTCAACTCTTAGCAATACATACACATTTAAACAGATTTCATGCCTTGTTATGACATCAGTAATTGATCCTTAGGGGGCATTTTCTTTTTTTATTTTTTTTAGTGGGCATTATCTTTTAAGAATAGTGTGATGAAGTCACTAAACATGCCCAATTGCAAGATCACTTCTTTATAATAATGCATGAAATATAGATAAACATATATCCATCAATATAGTAGAATATTAATATAGTAGAAACATACAGGGGGAAAAAGTTATAAAAATTTTTGCTATTACAAAACTATTAAAGGAAATCAATCCCTCAGACTCAGGACAACAGTCTTAGAGAAAACCATAGTAAATTGGAATATCAGAGTTCATAAAGGCAATGTTCTGTATCCTCTGATGACTAGGAACTGGCATCTTAAAACATTAAGTGATCATCTACTATGCAACTATTAATTTCTATTCATTAGAAGTAAAGAAGATAGTGATGACAACCAAAGACACAGAGACAATTAGTTCAGGCTCTCTCACGAGACCCTCTCCATGGGGACCTTACCTTCACTCTGCTGCAAGATGTTAAGGCCTATGTGGCATGGCAGCCTAGGAGAGTCTTCCAGCCACCATTTCCCTCATGTCTGCAAAAGGCAGCAGCTCAGCCTAAGCACATACCCTGGCTGGTGACAGAACCACCACCTGCCAGCTTGAGGGTCTACAGGTTTAGACTTCAATCAGGCCCAGAGCACAAGGCCAATACCTCCTGCTGCTCCTGCTGTCAGGGGCCAGAAGCACCAATATCACAGAAACACAGCAGACTAGCTACACTATTTGGGACCCATTAAGCTCAAACAGAAGGGGCTTGGGCAGGTCAAGGAAAGAATTGGTTTTTAGAAGGGAACAGACATACAGTTTTGCCATTCAGGTACTTTGGGTGAAATACTGCCATCTAACTACAGTATGTGGGACCCTTACGCTCAAGCAGAAGGGACCAAGCCAGACAGACTTGGGCTGAAATGCAGTTTCTGTAAGGAAACAGACTTCTTGTTTTGCTATTCAGGTATTTTGCGTGAAATACAGCAGTCATCCCAAGGCTCTATGATAAACATAAATATATAAGTCCTTCACAAAACATTGCCATACTCTGGGCCATTATATAGTTACAGCAACCTAACATCTACTGAGGAAAGATTCACATAATGTCAAGAAAGCAGCAGTCTGCCTCAGAAATGATGGGGAAAAAAATAACCTTTCTCCAAAAAAGACCCAATGAACCAAGATAGAGAGAACCAGAATAAATATGCTGATGTGGAGGTATTTAAACTATTACTAAAGTAAATGGAAATGATGGAAGTTACAAGAGAAGTCATTAAGAGAGCAAATACTCCAGAGACAATAATTCAGAAGAAATATATTAATGAGGAGAAATTTGAACAACTAAGAAAGAAAATGCAAAAGATAGAAGAATCCATAGTATAGATAAAGATGTACAAGAACTTAAAAAGTCATCACAAGACAGAGAGAGTACATCCAATACAATACTGGAAGTAATTGAAAACACAATGCAGAATATTATGACTGAAATGGTAGAAGTGTCTAAGATGGTGCTGGGACCAAAAAAAAAAAAAAAAGTAGAACTTACAAAATGCAACAATAAGTAGTAACCTGAAAGACAAGACACTCACTGAAAATATACTAGAAGCAAAATCAGAGATGAGATGTAAAGAAAATGAAGAAAACATTAAAATCATGTGTGATCACATCAAAAAGAACGATATATATGTTGTTGTTGTTGTTATGTGCCGTCAAGTTGCTTACAACTCATAGTGACCCTATGTACAACAGCCCTAAACCCTGTTCTATCCTGTGCCAATCGCACTGCCTCTGACACACCTATCCCGTTTACCCCAGTCACTAAATTAATCCACCTCATAGAGTGTCTTCCCCTCCTGTACCATCCCTCCACCATCCCAAGCATGATGTCCCTCTCCAAGGATCTGTCCCTCCTTACAACATGTCCAAAGTATGTCAGACGAAGCCCCAGAATCTTGGAATTCCAGAACATTGGAGTGTCGGGGAAGTCACTTAGAAAATTGTGGAAGAAATACTAGAAGAAAACTTTCACAGTATTTTAAGGAATGGGGACATCCACATTCACATCCAAGAAATACGGCGGCCCCGCCTCTACCCAAGGGCTTGGAGTTTGTGGGTGTCCTGCCAGCGTGCAGAACGCCCAGGGCTAGAAGAGGAGGAGGAGGAGGAGGAGGAGGA
>NW_006399780.1:9134059-9142857 GCF_000299155.1 Elephantulus edwardii | reverse complement strand
CAATGAGGGAGTTTTTCTTTTGCTTTTCAAGGGGGTGGGAGGGGGGAGGGGTTTGTGCGGGGAGAAGGGTGCAACAAAGAATGAATGGAATTTCAAAATCTCTGTAGATGTTCATTGAAATGCAAAATAAACAAACTAAATTAATTTTTTTAAAAAGCTGAACATCATAGAAAACAGAAAAACAATAGAAATCATCAGCAAAAACAGGAGCTGGTTTTTTGAAAGGGTCAATAAAATTGACAAACCATTGTCAAACTTAGCAATGTAAAAAAGGAGAAGACACTAATAGCTCAGTTAATTGATGATAGAGGTTATATCACAACAGAATGAGAGGAAATTAAATCTATAATATTGGAATATTATCAAAAGTTATACTCTGATAAATTTGAAAACCTAGAGGAAATGGACAAATTTGGTGAAATGCATGGCCTACTGAGACTGTCACAGAGAGATATATAACGCATGAAATTTTCCTTGACATTGTAAAAAGTATATATACAAAATCAACAGCCCATCTCCTCTCAATGGAGAAAGACTGAAAGCCTTTTCCTTGTAGTCAGGGAGCAGACAAGGACACCCACTGTTACCACTTCTAGTCAATATCGTACTGGAAATGCTTCCTAGGGCAACATAACAAGAGAAGGAAATAAAAGGCATATTATTCCCTTGTGTGAGTATACCACAGCTTCTCTATCCATTCGTTTGTTGATGGGCACTTAAATTGTTTCCAACTCTTTGCTATTATGAACAAAGCCGCAACAAACATGAGTGTGCATATATCTGCTTGGGTGGAAGTTATGGTTTCTTTAGGGTATATTCCCAGTAGTGGAATTGCTGGGTCAAATGGTATTTCTATTTGGAACTTTTTGAGAAAGCATCATACAACCTTCCATAGTGGTTATACCATTTTACACTCTCACCAACAGTGAATAAGGATTCCAATTTCTCCATAACCTCCCCAACAATTAATGTTTTCTGTGGAAGACTATGTATATTATAGATTAGGACTTATAGACTCCTTCTAAGCTTTTCTTTAATGACGTTTATAGTCCTAGGTCCATGTTCCACTTTGAGTAGGTTTTTGTATATGGAGTGAGGTACAGATCTTGTGTGAGTTTTCTGCAGATAGTTTTCCAATTTTTCCAGCACCATTTATTTAAAAGGCTATCATTTTCCCACTTAAATTATTTCATCTCCTTGTCAAAAATCAATTGATCATAGGTAGATGGGCTGATTTCTGGATTCTCAATTCTATTCCATTGATCTATGTGTCTGTCATTATACCACTATCACCCTGTCTTGACCACCATGGCAGTGTAGTAGGATTTGAAATTAGGGAGTGAGATGCCTCCCACCATATTTCTCTTTTTAATGAGTGCTTTGCTTATTCAGGACTTCTTTCCATTCCAACTGAAACTGGAGATTGCCTTTTCCATCTTGTTGAGAATGGAGTTGTTATTTGTGTTTGGATTGCATTGAACATGTAAATTGCCTTAAGTAGTATTGCCATTTTCACAATATTGTCTCTTCCTATCAATGAGGAAGGGATATTCTTCCACTTCTCCAGGTCTCTTTTTGTTTCTTGTAGTAATTTTATTCTCATTTTCTTTGAGTCGACACTTTGTGCTTCTAGTTAGATTCACTCTCAAGTATTTAATCTAGTGATTAGCTACTGTGAAAGGTATTTCTTTTTCTTAGCTGTGGTTCTGTATTCTCTTTGTCACTGTAGAGAAATCCAATTGATTTTTTGTATTTTTATCTTGTATCCTACCATGTTGTTGAATTGGTCAACTATGTCTAATAATTTTCTTGCTGAGTCTTTAGAGTTTTCTAAGTATACTATCATATCACCAGCATAGAGAGAGAATTTAACCTCCCCTTTGCCAATTTGGATACCTCTTATTTCCTTCTCTAACCTTATTGTTATCACTAAGACTTCTAATACAATATTGAATAGGAGAGGTGATAGTGGGCATTCTTGCCTAGTTCCTGTTCTCAAAGGGAATGCTTTTAATCTCTCTCCATTGAGAACTCTCAGGTTTGTGAATATACTTTTTACTATGTTGTAAAAATTCCTCTATAATCCTATTTTGTTGAGTGTTTTAATCAGGAATGGGTGATAAATTTTATCAAAGGCCTTTTCTACATCAACTGATATGATCATGTGTTTCTTGCCCTTGGCTTTGTTTATGTGATGAATTATAGTAATTATTTTCCTTATGTTGAACCATCCTTGTATATCTTTTATGAATCCAAATTGGTCATGATGTGTCATTGGATTCTATTAGCTAGGATTTTATTCAGGATATTGTATCTATGTCATCAGACACATTGGCCTATATTTTTCTATTTTGGTGGTGTGTTTACCTGGCTTCAGTATCAAGGCTATGTTTGATTCAGAGAATGAGTCTGGGAGAATTCCATCTTTTACTATTTGGTGAAATAGTTTATGTAACATTGATGACAGTTCTTCTCTGTAAATTTATAAAATGCACTTGTAAATCCATCTAGTCTAGGGATTTTTTTTAATTTTATTTTTCTAGAAGTTTTTTTATTACCTTTTCAATTTCTTCTTTTGTAATGGATATGTTCAGGTGTTCCATTTTGGTTTATGTCAGTTTAGGTAGGTTGTGATTTTCTAAATATTTGTCCAATTCCTCTTGGTTTTCATATTTGTTTCAGTATAGTTTCTCATAAAGTTCCAATTTTAGCCTTTTTATTTTAGTTGGTTCTGTTGCATCATGGCCCAAGCATCTCTTCTTCAGATCATTTGTGTTTTTTCCCATCTTTTCTTTTATTAGTTTTGCTAATGGTTTGTCTAAAAATAAAGGAGTGTGGAAAAAATATACCGAGCAAATGGAAACCAGAAAAAAAACAGCAGTAATAATATTAATGTCTGATAAAACAAATTGAATGTGAAAACCATCACAAAGGACAAAGGTGACTACATAATCCTTAAAGGGTCTATAGAACAAGAGGTCATAACAATAATAAATATCTATGCACCAAATGAAAGACCTAAAAAAGACATAAAACAAACCTTAACAAAGCTCAAAAAGGAAATAGACAACATTACTACAGTAGTTGGAGACTTCAAGACACAATTGCGCCAGGGATGTGTCCTATCTCCATACCTTTTCAACCTGTATGCAGAGCAGATTATCCGAGAGGCTGGGCTCTATGAGGAGATGCGTGGTGTTAGGATTGGTGGAAGATCTATAAACAATCTGCGTTATGCAGATGACACAACCTTGCTCGCTGAAACTGAGGAGGACCTCATGCACTTACTGCAGAGGGTCAAGGACTGCAGCCTTCAGTATGGACTGAGGCTCAATGTTAAGAAGACAAAGATTCTCACCACTGGTCCAATTGGTAGCATCAGGATGGATGGCGAAGAGATTGAGATTGTTCACAGCTTCAGTTTGCTCGGCTCCACAGTCAACACTCTTGGCACTAGCAGTCAGGAAATCAAAAAGCGTATCGCGATGGGAAAGTCTGCTGTTAGGGACCTCTCTAGAATACTCAAGAGAAACAGTGTCTCTTTGGAGACTAAGGTGCACCTGATACAGGCCATGGTCTTTCCAATCACTTGTTATGCATCAGAGAGCTGGACAATGACTAGGGAGGACAGAAGGAGAATTGACACCTTTGAGCTGTGGTGCTGGAGAAGAGTATTGAATGTACTGTGGACTGCCAAGAAAACAAACAGATTCATCCTAGAGAGGGTTAAACCAGGCTACTCCTTGGAGGCAAAGATTCTGGGGCTTTGTCTGACATACTTTGGACATGTTGCAAGAAGAGACAGGTCTTTGGAGAAGGACATGATGATGGGTAGAGTAGAGGGACAGCGCAGGAGGGGAAGACCCTCTATGAGGTGGATTGATTTAGTGACTGGGGTAATCAGGATGGGTGTGTCAGAGGCAATGCGGTTGGCACAGGATAGAGCAGGGTTTAGGGCTGTTGTACATAGGGTCACTATGAGTCGCAAACGACTCGATGGCACATAACAACAACAACAACACCAGAAAAAACTCAACAAAGATACTGAAGGATTAAAGAAACCCAATATAATAGATATTTATAGGCTAATACCCCCCAAAAAAGCACAGTATACTTTGTTCTCCAACATGCATGAATGTTCTCCAGAATAGATCACATTTTGGGTCACAAGGCAAGCATCAACAAATTCAAAAACATAGAAATAATACAAAGTATATTCTCAGATGACAATGCTACAAAATTAGAAATTAATAACAAGGGGATAAAGGAGAAAAAATCATACATTTGGAAGCTGAAGAATATCTTCCTTGAATATGAGTGGGTACTAAAAATAAAAAATGAAATTAAAAAGTTTCTTAAAACAAATGACAATTAAAACATCACTTACCAAAACCTCTGGGAAACAGCCAAAGCAATAATCAGAGGTCAATAGATAGTAATAAGCATATCAAAAGCAGGGAAAAAAAGACCATTAACTCTCTAACCCAACATCTCTAACAAATTGAAAAGAAGAGAAAGAAAACCTGATAACCTCTAAAAAAGCTGAAATTATAAAAATTAGAGCAGAAATAAATGAAATAGAAAAAAACAATTGAAACCATCAACAAATCTGGATGTCACTTTGGTGTTTTTTAAGAATATAAAGAGGGGTAATATGGGAAACAATACAAAAGCATGGGATAAATATGACTAGGTCATAAGTTGTGTTAGACCCAGATAAGACATTTTGTTCAGTACTAATATACAGGACAAAAATGCTTAAGAAAAAACACTAAAATGCTTTCCTTCTCAATTCTGCTAAGAATGCACAACTTGGGCTTAGACCTGAGCCAGTATGGTGAGGAACATAAGAAGCCAAGAGGTCAACTTTCTTCTACTAAATGAAATGCTCTTGTCTATCATAGGGCAACACATTCATGACAAAAATTTCCAAAGATAGACAAACACGGATCTCAGGGAGCCTTCAGTCTCATTACTAAATGAAAAGTGGAACCCAAAATTCATCTGTAAGGTAGTAATTTATCCTACTGAAATTAGGTTTTTCTTATTGTGTACTTTGAGTCTAATAGATCCATAGTTGTTGGTGTCTTGAGCAGTTTTTCAGAGACAGGTTAATCCACAGGAGATTTCCCATCATTCCC
The DNA here is from genome assembly GCF_000299155.1 of Elephantulus edwardii. Classification (NCBI taxonomy): domain Eukaryota; kingdom Metazoa; phylum Chordata; class Mammalia; order Macroscelidea; family Macroscelididae; genus Elephantulus; species Elephantulus edwardii. The sequence continues at coordinate 9,137,716 of NW_006399780.1, read as the reverse complement.
CCACAAAGCAACTGGTGGATTTGAAGGTTGTGCCCTTGGGAAGGCAGCACTGCTCCTTACCACTGTCCACCAGAGTTAGATAGCATTTAATTCACTTTCTTGCTAAATAAAAATCAAGAAGTATGTTTCCTTTACATACTGTAAAAGAAAATGGAAAATAGCAAACCTCCTAATCTCCAGGAATAGCATAGTTAGGGTGGATATTATATTTATTATGCAAAATAAGATGCTTTTCAGAAAGAAAGAGGCTTCACTTAATAATTATGCTAAAACCACAGATATAATCTGATACTTTCCATGGGAAAATTTAAATGTGAGGTCAACTTGATAATAGAAAATTAGCATCAAATTACACAGCTGCCATAGCCCAAGATTTTTATAAGAAGTTTCTAATAGCATGATTTTCTACATAAAACAATTATATTTTTCTGTCTTATTTTCTCTTTGCTTCTCACTCCTCTTAGTTGATTTCAGATTATTTATGTGGCTAGAAATGGCAAGGACTGTGTGGTGTCCTATCATTTCTCAAGAATGAGTAAAGTGTTACCTGACCCTTGTACCTGGGAGGAATATATTGAGAACATCAAAGCTGGAAAAGGTAAATGAAAAGAAACAAAGAGTTTACATTTCTTTACTCATTTATGTAATGATGTCAGATATGAAGTTCTGGTATTGATAGATTTTGGAGGGAATTACATGGCATACATAACCTGAATTCTTTAAAGAGAGTTTAATAAAGATACTATCTACAAACTTTTGGCAAACTTTAAGAAAGAACAGGAGTAGTGCAGTAATTTAACAACTGCAGAGAGACATTGCTATCTGAAGACAGGAAAGGTTACCTTCACTGGAGCTGAGCTTTTGATAAAGAGAAGCAGTAGACTACAGTGAGAAAGCAGGAGGAAGAGGGCATATACGGTATCCTTCTTTTCCTCACATTTACAAACTTCTAATACTTCTCACTGGAAGGACCTAGATACAAGCATTAAGTCATAGTACTCAAACTGTACAGTGCACATATATTGACTCCAAAATGTACAGTACAAACTGGAGCAGGGTGGAAAGTGGATTTGGCAGGGCAATCAAATGCAGCTTGCTTTCTTCCATTTTTTCTGGCAGATAACAAATGTTTCCAAGCATCTAAAAACCTTTCTGTAGCAAATAATATTTATTGCATTGAGTAGTAATATGAAATAAAGTTTATTAATCCCTGCACACAAGACAATCATTATTGAAGAAAGGGGAAAGATAGGGATTTAAGTTAAAGAATTTCAACAACCTATTATCATTACTCCTAAAATGTCAAAAACTCTCATCTTCAAAAAATTAGAATTCTGCCTTCATAGCTTTTGAGATTTCATGATTTTTTAAACTATATTTACTGCATTTTCTCTCTCCCTCTCCCTCAGTGCTGTGGAGTTGCTGGTACAACCATGTGAAGGGATGGTGGGATGCAAAAGTACCACATTCTCTATCTGTTCTATGAAGACATGAAGGAGGTAAAGATCAATTTGGTCTCCATAAGATCTGCCCATATCATCTGATACAACATAACTCAGGCGGAACACTACATGTGGGCTTCCCTGAAAAAAATAAACCAAACCAATTTTGAGTGCATGTTATCCCTTTCCGAACTAAGGTTCTTTTTTCTTTTATTTTAATTTTACATCTTCTAATTTTTGTACTTCAGCATACAATTACCAGAAATTTTTTTCCATAAACAAATTTCTTTGTAAAGTATATGTATTAAATCAAATCAACATAGTGGAAACACATTTATGAGTCAAATTTCTCCATCTGCAAAATTATTATAAAATCTATCTCATTAAATTATTGTAAGAATTTACCAAATGATGATGGGGAAACCCTACGTGCATTCTTCTCCAGTACTAAAGCATTGGTATAAATGGATGTTTAACCCACAAAAATATTAACAAGATTAGTCATGACTACATGGAGATGGATGAAGAGGAGATTCAAACCGTCATTAGCTTCATCTTGCTTGCACCCACAATCGACATCCTTGGTGCCAGTCGTCAGGAAATAAGTAGATATGTTGCACCGGGAAAATGTGCAGTTAGGAAACTCTCCCAATTATTGAGGAGTACTGATGTCAGTTTGAGGGCTAAGATGCATCTGATTCGGGCCATAGTCTTTCTTATCACTTACTATGCATGTGAGGGTTGAAAAATAAATGAGGATGGCAGAAGACAAATTGACATCTTTGAGCTGTGGTGTTGGAGAAGAGCACTCAACATCCCTAGAGAGCCATGAAAACAAACAAATATATCTTGGAGAGGGTGCAACTGGAATGCTCTTTGGAGGCAAGAATCATAAGCCTTCACCACACATTCTTTAGGCATGTTGCTAGGAGGGGCTATTTTTTGAAGAGGGACATGATGTTGGGAAGGGTGGAGGGTAGGCAAAGGAAAGGAAGACCCATGACCAGGTGGACTGATATAGTGACTGCTGCAATGGGCACTTGTGTGACAAAAAGTGTGGGGACAGCACAAGATAGCACAGGGTTCAGATCTTCTGTTGATAGGGTCGCTATGAGTTGTACTCGACTCAACAGCACAGAACAACAAACTTCAACAGGGAGTTGATTACTTTACATCAAATTATGGTAAATAAAGTGGCATTATAAGTTTACTTTCAAGAGGCAATGAATAAATGTGCTAAAATTACAAAAGTGCCAACTATTCTATGACCGAGATATCCTCTAAAACCTATTTTTAAAAAACCCAAAATATAAGGTTCATGCTTTCTGCATATTTTTCGTCCTGTGACCAGTTTACCTCTTATTCAATTCATAGGTCCTGTTATAAGCCCTTACGACCCAAATGCTACTCACGTTGTGTTTCACTATCAAGGTTTTCATCCTTTACAGAACATTTCCTGTCTCCTCTGCTCAAATGTTCTAGTACCTTTAACTGGGGACAGCATGCCCTTTCTTGGTAGCTATTACAGTTGTTGTGGTTGTGGTTATTGTGGTTGTTGTTAGATGCTATAAAGTCACATACAACTCATAAGGATCCTGTAAACAACATATCTGAACACTATCCTCACCCATTCCACCATCACAAATTCTGACACACTCACACCCATTGACACAGTTACCATGTGAATCCAGGTGTAAGAGGAGTTTCCTCTCTGTCACTGTCCTTCCACCTTCCCAGCTGTGTTGATCTTTTTCTCTTCTATTGAAGGAGCCCTGATGTTATAGTAGGTTAAGTGTTTGGCTGTTAATTGAAAGGGTAACCGTTTGAAGTGACACACTGTCCAAAGAAGAAAGATGAGGCATCTCCTCCCATTAAGATTTATCACACTGAAAAATAATGAAAAGTTGCCATGACTTGGAATCAACTCAAGTTCAGTGGATTTGATTTCACTGCAAAGTTATCTTCTTCAGGGTAGATTATGCCCACATTTTCAGTTTCTGCAGGATAAGGAACAGGTTTTGCATGTTGTTGTTGTTGTTGTTACATGTCGTCAAGTCGTTTGCGACTCATAGTGACCCTATGTACAACAGCCCTAAACCCTGCTCTATCCTGTGCCAGTCTCATTGCCTCTGACACACCCATCCCGATTACCCCAGTCACTGAATCAATCCACCTCATAGAGGGTCTATCCCTCTACTCTACCCAGCATGATGTC
>NW_006399780.1:9115862-9132109 GCF_000299155.1 Elephantulus edwardii | reverse complement strand
GCCAGGAGCTGATTGTGGAACAGACCACCAACTACTCATATGCAAGTTCAAGCTGAAGCTGAGGAAAATTAAACCGAATCCACAGGAGCCAAAATATGACTTTAATTTCATACCACCTGAATTTCAGAATCATCTCAGGAACAGGTTTGAGGCCTTGAACACTAATGAGTGAAGACCAGATGAGGTTTTTCATACAGTACTTATTTTTAAACTATCTCTTAAATGTATCTTAATTGACTCGTTAACTTATCGCTCACTAAAAATTGTTTCCTAAAAAGTAGAATGTTCTGCATAATGAAAGATCAAATTGTTTACTTTGATTAACTTCTCCAACTACAGGACCCAATGAGGGAAATTCTGAAGATATTGAAGTTCCTGAAAAAAAGAGATATCAGAGGAAATTCTGAATAATATTATCTATCACAATTTCTTGGTAAAATGAAACAAAACCCAATGGCCAACCTTACTACTTTGCCTACCAGCATCATGGACCACTCCATATCCCCATTTATGAGAAAAGGTGAGTCTTACACTCATGATATTAAATTGGATTCTGTGATTCCTGCTTCAATATTCATTTACATCAACAACACATCTGTACAAATTCTGAAAGGCAAACTACCTGTTTTTCCCCATCTCTGTAAAAGTTTTGATAGCACATATTTCTTCTTCCTGAACTCCTCTAGCAATCACTAAGACTTTGATTTGTTTCAGGGATTCCTGGAGACTGGAAGAACCATTTCACTGTTGCCCAGAATGAAGAGTTTGACAAGGACTACCAAAAGATGTCAGGAAGCACCTTGACTTTCCACACAGAGATCTGAGAGCTATTAACTAGTTAAGGCTGGGCTTTCTTGCACTTTTCCCTCCCTACAGTATCTCATCAAAATGTAATCTATTCTTCTCCTTTATAGACTTTTAAAACTAAAGTATGTGATTACCTAGCATGTACTAAAATATATGATATCCATCATTATCATAAACTAAAGGATTACCTAGCATATAGTAAAGTATATGATAGCTAGCTAGCAGATAATATTCACCTGTTGTTGTTGTTGTTGTTGTTGTTGTTGTTGTTGTTGTTGTTGTTGTTATGTACCTTAAGTCAGAACTGTCCCATAGCTGACCCTCCAGTGGGTTTTCAGAAGCAGTTAATTGCATAGAAAGAGATTTCTCATCATTCTGTGGAGCAGCTGGTGACCTCAAACCATGTGCCTTTGGGATTGCAGTGCAGTTCCTTGCCACTAGGCCAGCAAGCTCTATTTTAAGGCAAAATAAGCACATGATTTAACTCTGTCACAAGCTTACAGTAGTCTGGCCTTCAGGGAAACAAAGTTGATAAAATAAGGAAGAATTTCAAGGAAAAAATAAGGGAAGCAAAGAGGATATGTAGTAAGTACCAGGAATAATGTGAAAGGAGAAGCACTTATAAACCGTAATAGTCAGACACCGAGAGATACAAGATGGTCTACAACTCTTTGATATATAAGGTTATGAGACACAAAAGGTAACTGGAAAGAGGGAAGCAAGTGAGTTGTGTCTAAGGGGGATGGTCTCAAGCTGGAATTGTCTTGAGTAAGAACAATAATTAATCAAATATCCGCCTAACAAAATATTTTTAACTCCTGTCTAATAATGCATGTGCTGTACTCTCCATTCTTGCTCTCAAACACTTGTGTTTGTTAGGTGCTATCAAGTCTGCTCCTCCTCATAGCAGCCTTGTGCACAAGAGAATAAAACCCAGAATGAGCCTGAGCCATCCTCACCAATTCTATGTTTAAGCCATTATCACTGTGTCAATCCATCTCCTTGAGAGTTTTTCTTATTCACTGTCCAAGTTTCAGATGCATATGAAACAAATTGAAATAGGTCTTCACTCTCTTGAGGCTTTAACAAATATGGTTTAAAAAATATGATATAAAAGAACCCATGACACTGATTTTCTTTTGACAAGAATATATATTAAGTATCAAAATGAAGGTAGGTCAGTTACAACACTGAAAACCTTGCTGTGCCTGTCATGGACTCCCTGAAAAAAGAATTTCCAACATAAAGGGACAAGGAAACATTTCCAACAAAGATCTCCTTAAGAGATTTTTGGTTTTAATCATAGGCATATATAGTGACACAGACACACAGAAAAGGGGATTTCTTTTAAAAGGTGAGCATATGTTGTTTTTACAAGATGGCATGCCATAGTATCTCTAGAGAGATGTCTTTTTTTTTTATTAACCAGCTGAAATGCCAATCTCATGTTGAGAAGGAGCTGTGGAATTGTTCCAATCTGACAACCAACCAATGTTTAAATTCCTTTCATAGCATTAGGCCAAGAGGTTTTAATATCTCCAATTGTGGAAGAACTTAACTGGCCTAGACAACTCTTGATACTTTAAACGGGGAGGAGGTGGGGGGAAATCTGGAAAAAAGCATTATGCATAATTACATAAAGTAAGCCAGGCATCGAGCTAAGAATTTTATCTTTTTTGTTTTACTGTTTTTGTTATTGATTGTTTTTGTTTTTGTTTTAATTTTATACTGGTTTAATTACAACTTTCATAAAGTTCATACACATTATTTTTTACACAGGAATTTTGCCCTTTCCTTTACCCAGCCCTCCTTCCACCCATCAAATTGTGTGACCTGATGATAAAGCCCCCTCTTACCCCTCTATGAAGCCTTGTAATCATTCTACAATAATGGTCTTATGCAGTATTTTACCTTATATGACTGAGTTAGATCACTCAGCATAATGCTCTCCAGTCCCTCTCATTCTAGGTAATAAGTTACAAAACCATTTCTCCTGTATGCTGCATAATATTCCGTGTAAATGTACCATAATGTCTCACTAATTCTTAAAATCACCAAGGTTTTATTGTCACTCCTATCAGATAAGGACACATTGAAAAGTTAAACATCAGGCAGATAGAGGAGGGAATAATTTCTGTGATCTTCATAAATACTTAGATACTCAAATATATTCTCACATACCATAAAACACAGATAATTTGGTGGCTTTGATTTCTGTTTCAAAAACTAAAAACTTCCTTCAAAACTTCTATCACATATGTAACAGAATGTCTAAAGTTTCTGCTTGCTGTGGATTCTAGTTAAATATTAAGGGGTTTCTTGTTGCTTGATTTGTTTTCTTATTTTATACATATCAGGCTAGGGAGAAAAATAATAATAAAAAATACAAAAACCTCAAGAAGAGGTTTGCCATCAAAATTATCTGTAGAGGTAAAAAGACAGCATCAAAATGCTTACAAATTAGGGTCACCAATTAGTTTCTTATCTGCAGGAATGATGTTGCTACAATATTGATAGTAGAAAACAAGAAACAGGGACAGAGGAGGTAATGGAGGATTGTCAGTAGTAATGCCTCAGGTATAAATAATATATTACCAGTACTCAAAATCTCATGCTTCAGCAGCACACTGAAATTGGAATAATGCTGAGATTATTAACAATAGTACCTTGAATTGGCAGCATTATGATAGATGGTGAAGAGAGTGAGATTGTTAACAGCTTTAGTTTGTTTGGCTCCACAGTCAACACTCTTAGTACCAGCAGACAAGAAATCAAAAGATGAACTGCATTGGGAAAGTTGGCTGTCAAGGACCTCTCCAGAGTACTGAGGAGCAACGACATCAGTCTGGAAACTAAGGTGCACCTGATACAGGACATAGTCTTCGTAATTGCTTGCTATGCATCAGAGAGCTGGACAATGACTAGGGATGACAGAAGGACAATTGATGCCTTTGAGCTATGGTGCTGGAGAGGACTGTTGACTATACCATTGTCTGCCAGGAGAACAAACAGGTTCATCCTGGAGAAGGTGAAACCAGGCTGCTTCTTCGAGGCAAGGATTCTGTGACTCCATCTGACATACTTCAAACATGCTACAAGGAGGGACCAGTCTTGGGAGAGGGATATCATGCTTGGAAGGGTGGAGGGACAGAGAAAGAGAGGAAGACCATCGATGAGATGGATCGATTCAGTGGCTGGGGTAATGAGGGTAGGAGTGTCAGAGGTAGTAAATTTGGCACAGGTTAGAGCAGATTTCAGGGCTGTTGTACATAGAGTCCCTATGAGTCACAAGCAACTTGACAGCATATGTAACAACAACAACATGTCATTAACTACATTATCAATATTTGCTCAGTTATTCAGTGTTCTACATGTCTCTTTGTCTTTCCTAATAGCACATTAGCTAGTGATTGAGATACTTAAAACTGCTGTAGTATCTGAGTGCTACTGAATTACTAGTCATGTGGTAGCTTTTCATAGCCTTAATAGGCAAAATATCCTTACATATCTAATGACGGGAAGTGGGAAGTTTGCACTTAAAAGTAAGCATCCAACTAAAATTCAGTTGTGCTCTAGGATATGCTTCCTCCAGTCTTTTGAAACGTAAATGGCATTTTCCAAGGAAAAAAAAATGATGTTATAAGTGAGTACAAATGGTCTCTAATTAAAAAACAGGATTAATTTCCATTGTAAATTGGTTCTAGCAGTGAGTTCAATAGCTTATTTTTTTCTTAGCTTTCATTATTATTCTCTTTTATTTTCACTGTCATTATAAATCTGATCATGTCTTTGGAGGTTATAAATATTGCATGATACACTTACAGATACAGTTTAATAAATAAATGCAAAATATTAGCTGTTGAAATAAATAAATAAGAAGTAACACCATGAGTGCACTCCCTCAAAGACAGATTTGTTTCTGTAACTTAAGTCATAGCAAATTCAATAGCATATAATAACAAAAACAATGATGAAGTAAAAAAAATAAGGATTTTAGACCAGCTAAATTCATTTGGGCTCTTGGGACTAGTTTTAATTGTCTTTGAAATGAACATTCTCCTAAGTGGTACATCCCTATTCTGTCCTTTCTCTGTATTGAGGTAACTGTGGATTCTATTATACCAAATGATGTGCCATAATGTCATAATGGTTACACATAGTTGACAATGTTTGGTAGAGCTCACTCATTAAAACAGACTTGGAAACAGCAGTGGCATACACTTCCTAAACATGCCTGTGGAAACTCTATGAACTTGGAAAAAGGACCATATTCTTTTGTTTATAGGGTTAGCACTTAAAAACAACATAAAATGCCAAAGCCCTTGCCTCTATTTTGGAGTTAGATGAATTGGCTGTAGTCTGTAAGATAGTACTCTTTTTTTGGTTGAAAATCTGTGTGGATTGTTTGGTTGTTTTTATTTAAGCCTCTTGTTTAGAGTAAAAAAACTCTGGTGGGGGGTCCTTATATTTAAAAGGTGGCCCAGAGGGATTGTATTTTAATCACTTCTTACTGTATTTTGGAGGAACATTCTTCTAAGTCATACAGCACTCTGGCCAATTTAGTGTGATGAGTTAATCTGAGTTTGCTGTGATAATGAATCTTGTGCCATTTGAGTTTCAAATGACATAATGGAACTGCTGTGCCATAGGTGTGCCAAACACCATAAAGGCTACCCATCATGGGCCGTGTTTGATGGAGTTCCCAGATTGATTCGAGTTTGGAAGCAGGAGTGGCAGCCACTTCTTAAACCACAAGCCTCAGGAAACTCTATAAACTTGGAGAAATGATGATAATTATAGAAAGGCTTCAGAACTTTTGTTCATAGAGTTGCTATGAGCCATGCTCAATTCGTCAGTAACAAAGAACGAAAACAATAGTACTCTAGAACATGTTGAAAATACTTTAGTACTCTTATTATTCGGTTTGTTTAAAATATAGAGCCAAGTATTGAGAAACCTCCCTCAATCAGTGATTATGGAAAAGATGGACTATTTATTGAGTCATGATGAGAGCAGCTCAAGTAAGAGACCTTTGATCCATAACTCATATTTATCTCTGGATAAACAGGTGCTACCCTATTTGCTCTAGCAGATAAACATGACTTGATAACTTTTTCACAATTGTAAATAATGAAGAGACAACTTATGAAACTCTACAAGGAAGCAATGGTAGGTAGCTTTTGATATTTCTGGTGAAGAAAGTCTGCCATATACCATTTCTCCTAACTTCCAATTAAGTACTTAGTGAAAGAGAGGTTAACTTTCAAGGAGATCACCTAAGATGGGGAAGGCTCTCTTTTACATAGGGTCTAAATGAGTTGTTGTCAACTCGAGAGCACCTATCAACAACAACATGTTACGTAGAATTAGCATAGAACCATATTGTCAGAATACAAGGTGAGGATAAAGAAGACTTACTGGAAAAAATAAAAACATTCCTGGAGAAAGAACTACTTTAAATTATGAACTGTCACTATTATTGGTAAGTATATGTCTATCTTACTTTCCTACGAAAGAAAAAAGAATATCACATTCTTTTTAACTTGGAAATTGCACATAGCCTAATCCACAAGCACTGGTTTTGTAGATAACAGCTGAATTGATTTATGTTCTCTAACCACATGCCACTTGACTTAACATCCAGCACAGGTGATAAAGATAACAAAGTGACTTTATGGTTTAAAATTAGGAAAGGTGTGCATCAGGATTGGATTGCTCCTTCATATATATTCAATCTGTATGCTGAGTAAATCATTCAAGAAACTGGACTATGTGAACAACAATATGTTATAAGAATTGGAGGTATACTCATCAACAAACTGTATTATGCAGATGATACAACCTTACAGGTTGTTTATGAGTCTTCCTCCAATCCTGATGCTACATTTCTCTTCATAAAGTCCAGCCTCATAGAGCCCAAAATCTTAATGGCATCAACAACACAACAGTGTAAACTACTTAGAAATCAAGGAATGTGTCTTGTTGCCTAAGAAAAGTTAATTTTTATTACCTCTTCTCCTAAAGTCAGTTCAACACAATAATTATAGAAGAGTGTCAAATAAATATTTTAAACGAGAAGGTAGAACTCTTGACTCAAGTGTCATTAAATATATATCTTTTAATTGTCATTTAAAAATATCTTTAAAATATATATATTTAATGGCATTTGAGTCATGAGTTCTAAATCATGGGGCTTGATAACCTAAATGCCTAAACCTATCTCACTAACTTTAAAGCAGTGAGGATTTATAACACAGAATTACATAATACTGAGAACCAAGGGTTAGTCAGTACAACAAAGAGTTTAGGAGACACAACTGCATCCATGACAGTAAGTGGAGGAATATTCTGGGTAAAACCTAGACAGAACTTCCCAAAGCAGTACTTTTACTATACAGATATTTCCTTCTGATTTAGTTTTGAGTGTAGGTAAAGCCAACATAATGCTCTCTGCAAGGATACTAAGGACTCACCTTCTGAGTTGTTGCCTTAAAATCTTTTTACTATCGTGTCAGCTGGATGAGGCCTCTTGCATCTTGAAGAGAGGAAAGTATGGAACACTCACGGTGCTTGTGGCTTTCTTTTTGCCCCAAGTGGGTGTCAGCAGAGCAGGCTTGCCACATGAATTTAAGGTCTTTGGCCCAGAGTTCACCAACATTTGAGTGTGCCAGAATGGTAAAATACGGTAACATTCTTCTAGGTCATATACCCCTGGTGTGTCCATTTGCCATGCAGAGGTAACTTGTGGTTGCTGTGAAGCTGAACACTGTGACACGGATGAATCAAATGCAATAATGGTTGACCATAGTGGACAGTATTTGCTGGAGCTCCCCAATTAAAACAAGCTTGGAAACAGAAGTGGCATCCACTTCCATAATAGCTTGCCTCCAGAAACCCTATGAACCTGGAGAAATAATGAAAGTCATGCAACTGTTGAGAACTTTCATTCATAAGGTCGCCATGAGTCTCTTGTGACTCAACAACACTTAACAACAACAACATTGTAACAGAAGGAGAAATGTCTTTACTTCTGGAAAATCCTCCACACACTAACTCAGAAAAACTCTCATAACATTTACTTTTTCAGTACTACCTCTGAAATATTGAGGACTTATTAGTTCTGTATTTGGAAGAACAGTCATTCTTTTGTTTCAATGAAGATGTGAATTGCTAAAAGAGGAATAGAGACATTAAGGAAGAAAGTTAGTACCTGCCTAGGACAAAGAATTAAACAAGATCAGAAATAGTTAATCAGCTTCTGACCCACATCTGATTGTAACAAGATCAGAAATAGTTAATCAACTTCTGACCCACAGCTGATTGTAAATGAAATCAGAAAGAGGTAATCAACCTACACTTGATAGCTAACACAATCAGAAATGCCCAGTTTACATGTAGCTTTATTTATTTATTACATCAAGTAAATAAAAAAATACTTATGCGCCAGGATCGACCTGTGCCAAGCTAGAGGCTCACCCTCAGGCAGCACCAACCCACTTTTAAATACAAAGGCCCTCCCACCAGATTCTGTTAGCCTACACAAGAAGCTCCCACCCCACCCCCCAGCTTACTGTGAATAACAAAGAGTACTATGAAAGATGCTATTGTTGATGTATTGAATGACCCAGAAAGCATCAAAAGGATTTATAGAATCATTGTACCAGAAAGAATTGATTGACACTAAATAATTTCAGGAAGTACCATATGAACAGGAGCCATTGGTAATGAAGGAGGAAGTAGAAGCTGCATTGAAAGCATTGGCAAAAAATAAGGCCCCAGAATTCAGTAGAATACCAATTGACTTGTTTCACTTAACAGATGAAGTCATGGATGCATTCACCAGTCAATGCCAGGAAATTTGGAGGATGGATGGATGGCCAACAAATTATAAGGAGTCTATTTTTTTTTCCCATTCTCAAGAAAGGTGAAGCAACTTAATGTGGAAATTATCAAGCAATATCATTGATATCATATACAAACAAAATGCTGCTGAAAATTATACCAAAACGTATGGAACAGTGCATAGATAGAAAAACTGCCAGAAGTTCAAGCAGGATTTAGAAGAGGCCATGGAACCAGGTTTGTCATTGCTGATGTCAGATGCATTCTGGCTGAAAGTGTCACTGTCTGTTCGCCGGCAACGAACTTCCTAATGGGGGTAAGCACGATGGAGACACACCACTCTGAGAGCCATTCAGAAAGTAAATCCAGCTCAATTTTATTGGGAGCTGCAGCACACTTATATACGAACAAGTAAACTGGAAGACAAGATAGGGTGGGCTTGCAGCCGTGGGACATGCAGATTGGATAGGAGAACCTCAGCCTCGTGTTGACTACTCCCAGCTCAACAGATGTGGCAGCCATCTTCTCAGGTGGTGAGCTTTTTCAAACTGGTACGGCCAAACAGAGGAGAGGTTTCTCTGTTCCATATTAAAGGCTGTTAGGAAGCTTGCACTTATCTGAAGGTAGGCTATCTGTTCTAGCCAGAGGCCCTCCCTTCCTCCCCAACATCCTCCAACAGTAAAGAACATCAGAAGAATGTCTATCTGTGCTATATTGACTATGTAGTCGATTGATTATGACTATGTGGATCATGACAAGTTGTGGCTGATATTGAGAAGAATGGGAATCCTAGAGCACTTTATTGTGCTCATGCAGAATCTATACCTGGACCAGGAGGCTATAGTGCAAACTAAGCAGGAAAGCACTGCATGATTTGGAATAAGGAAAGTGTCACAGTTGTATTCTCTCTCCATACCTATTTAATCTGTGTGCTGGGCAAATAATTCAAGAAGCTGGGCTCCATGAGCAGGAGTGTGGCATCATGATTGGAGGGAGACTTGTAAAATAAGCTGTATTGTGCAGATGATACAACTTTGCTTGCTGAAAGTGAGGAGGACTTGAAGCACTAGTTGCAGAAGATCAAGGAATGCAGCCTTGAATTTGGATTGCATCTCAATATCAGGAAAACAAAGACTCTTACCACTGCACCCATAGGCAATGTAATGATGGATAGAGAAGAGATTGAAACTCTCAACAGCTTCATCTTGCTTGGATTCATAATTAACACCCTTGGTACTAGTAGTCAGGACATAAGGAGATGTACTGCAATGGGAAAATCTGCAATTAGGGACCTTTCCAAATTATTTAGAAGTGGTGATTCCAGTTTAAAGACTAGGGTGAGTCTGATTCAAGCCATCATAGTTTTTCTGATTACTAGCTGTGCATCTGAGACCTGGACAATGAATAAGGATGACAGAGGAAGAATTGGTGCCTTTAAGCTGTGATGTTGGAGGAGAGCACTGAACATCCCATGGACAGACAAGTGAACAAGCAGATATGTCTTGGAGAGGTACAGCTGGAGTGCTCTTTGGAGGCAAGTATGATAAGGCTTCACCTCACATATTTTGGACACATTGCTAGAAGGTGTTATTCTTTGGAAAAGGTCATGATGTTGGGAAGGGTGGAGAGTTGGTGAAGAAGACCCTCAACCAGGTAGAGTGACATTTCCAAGTTAGTGTTAACTGTGGATTCAAGATGAAATCATTAACAGCTTCTATTCTTAATCCATCTACCTAATGTTACCTATTGGCCCAGTGGAAAAAAAACCCTTGTTTTCTTGATGCTGGGATGTAACCCATATTGAAGTCTGTAGTCTTTGATTTTCAGCAGCAAGTGCTTCAGGTGCTCATTTTTAGCAAGCAAGATTGTATCATCTAAGCATAGTAAGTTGTTGATGAGTCTTCCTCTGGTCCTGATGCTACATAGATTACTTGATTATCATAAAGATTTAATATGTATGGAGAAAGGATACAACCCTTGAGCACACCTTTCCTGATTTTAAACTATACAGTGTTCCCTAGTTCTGTTCAGACAACAGCTTCTTAATCTAGGTGCAGATTTTTTTATGAGCACTCATTTTGTATGAATTAAGTATTCTGCGATTCCCATTTTTCTCAGTGTTTGTTGCTGAGTGGATCAATGGCTGAATATCTTAGAGTACAAACTAATTATGTTAGCCTCAGTAAAATTAACTAAATAAACAGGATCCACAATCAACACTCTTAACATCAGCAGTCAGGAAATAAAACAAAACAAAACAAAACTGTGCTCATGTAGAACCTATACCTGAACCAGGAGGCTGTTGTGCAAATGGAGCAGAAAAGCACTACATTGTTTGGAATTGGAAAGGGAGCATGTCAGGATTGTATTCTTTCTCCATACCTAATCAATGTTTGCTGAGCAAGTTACCCTAAAGGCTGGATTCTATGAGGAGTGTGGCATCAGGACTGGAGGGAGACTCATCAATAACCTGTGTAAAGCAGATGACACAACCTTTCTTGCTAAAAATGAAAAGGACTTGCTTCAGAAGATTAATAAGTGCAGCCTTTGAGATGGATTACATCTCAATGACAGGAAAACAAAGATTCTTACCTCTGACCAATAGGCAGCATCATAATGAATGAAAAGGAGATTGAAATTGTCAAGAGCTTTACCTTCCTTGGACCCACAATTATCATTCTTGGTACCATTCAGTAAATAAGGAGATGCCTTGCACTGAGAAAATTTGCAGTTAGGACTTTTCTAAATTATTGAGAAGTAATAATGCCAGTTTGAGGACTAATTTGCATCAGACTCAGGCCATAGTCTTTCTGATCACTTGCTATATATCTGAGAGCTGAACAATGAGTAAAGATGACAGGACAATAATTAACATCTATGAGTTGTGGTGTTAAAGAGCACTGAACATCCCATAGATGGTCAAGTGAAAGAACAAATATGTCTTGGAGAGGGTGCAGCCGAGTGCTCTTTGGAGACAAGAATGATGATGAGGCTTTACCTCACATTCTTTGGGCATGTTGCTAGGAGATGCTATTCCTTGGAAAGGGAGATGATGCTAGGAAGGGTAGAGGGCTGGTGAAGGAGAGGAAGTCCCTCAACCAGGTGGAATGACACAGTGACTGCTACAATGGGCATTGTGTGTTAGGAAGTGTTAGGATGTGCAGGATAGAAGAGGATTCCCAGTATGTGTAAGACCACTACAGTTAACTTCATAACTCCAAAGAGAAACTGAATGCTAATTAAACAATTACTCATCGCTCTTCTCTCCTATTCCTTGGCCATGACAAACTACTTTTGTCCCTATGCATTTGTCTACTCTGGATATTAAATATAAGTTGTAGTATAAATATTTGTCCCTTGTGGATACCTGCTAGAGCAGCACAAGGTAACTTAACTAGCTTTCCTCTCAAGTTTATGATAGATAGACTAGATAGCATAAAATTGTCCTATAAAACACCTCAAAATAAAACATAAAATACATTATTTCCTTTCAGATGTGTAACTAATAGCAAAAGAAGAGAAGAGTAAAAATAGATCATTCCTAGGCAGAATATTTTATTTGCAAGCTCTACAAAAAGAATGTTGTTGTTATGTGCTGTCAAGTCGCTTGTGACTCATAGCGACACTATGTACAACAGAACAACTAAACCTAACTCTATCCCTTGTCAATCTTATTGTCTCTGACATGCCTATCCCCATTACCCCAGTGACGGAATCAATCTGAGGGTCTTCCTCTCCCTCCACCCTCCCAAGCATGACGTCCCTCCTCCAAGGACTGGTTCCTCCTTGCAACTTGTCCAAAGTATGTCAGAGGAAGCTTCAGAATCCTTGCCTCCAAGGAGCGGAGCAGCCTGGCTTCACCTTCTCTAGGACAAACTTGTTTGTTCTCCTAGCAGTCCATTCAATATTCTTCTCCAGCACCAAAGCTCAAAGGCATCCTTCTATCATCCCTAGTCATTGTCTAGCTCCCTGAAGCATATCAAGTAAAGGCAATGACCATGCCTGTATCAGGCACACCTTAGTCTCCAGATTGACATCATTGCTCTTCAGTATCTTGGACAGGTCTCTGACAACAGACTTTCCCAATGCAATTCATGTTTTAATTTCTTGGCTACTGGTACCAAGAGTGTTGATTGTAAAACCAAGCAAACTGGAGCTGTCAACAATTTCAATCTCTTCACCATCTATCATGTTGCTGCCAATCGGCCCAGTGGTGAGAATCTTTGTTTTCCTGATGTTGAGCTTCAATACATATTTAAGGCTTCAATCTTTGACCTTCTGTAGCAAACACTTCAGGTCCTCTTCAGTTTCAGCAAGCAGGATTGTGTCACCTGCATAATGCAGATTGTTGATGAGTCTACCTCCAATCCTTATGCCACACTTCTCCTCATAGAACCCAGGCTCCTTGATAATCTGTTTTGCATATAGATTGAAAAGATATGGAGATAGGACACACCTTGATGAACACCCTTCCTAATTTTGAACCATGAAGTGTTTCCTTGCTCTGTTCTGAAGACTGCCTCCTGATCCAAGTATAAGTTTCACATAAACACAACTAAGTGTTCTGGGATTCCAATTCTTCTCAAAGTCAGTCACAGTTTGTTGTGATCCACACAGTCAAATGCCTTTACATAGTCAATGAAACACAGATAGAGATTCCTCTGGTACTCTCTGCTTTCAGCCAAGATCCATCTGACATAACCTATAATATCTCTAGTGCCATGGCCTCTTCTAAATCCAGCTTGCACTTCAGGCAGTTCTCTGTTGATGTGCTGTTCCAGTCATTTTTGGATGATATTCAGCAGAATTTTGCTTTCATGTGATATCAATAATATTGTTTGATAATTTCCACACTCTTTTGGATCACCTTTCTTTGGAATGGGAACAAATCTAGATCTCTTCAGTCAGTAGGCCAGGTGGCTGTCCTCCAGATTTCTTGGCACAATTTGGTGAGCACATCCAGGGCGGCATCTGTTTGTTGAAATATGTCAGTCGGTCTACCATCAATTCCTGGGGTCTTGTTTTTTGCCAATTCCTTCAGAGCAGCTTGAACTTCATCCTTCATCACCATAGGCTCTTGCTCATACGTTGTTTCATGAAATTCTTCTGTGTCCATCAATTCCTTTTGGTACAACGACTCTGTATACTCTTTCCATCTTCTTTTAATGCTTCCTGCATCATTTAGTACTCTGCCCAAAGTGTTGCAACTCAAGGTTTCAATTTGTTCTTCAGTTCCTTGAGCTTAAGAAATGCTGAGTGAGCTCAGCCCTTTTGATTTTCTGTCTCCAGCTCCTTGCACATTTCATTGTAATACTTAGAGTTTTTGTTTTCTGTTTTAAAATATTTATTTTATATTGACTTATTGAAAGTAAGATCCAAAGATGGTGCACAAATCAGACTTCGGACTGTATTTCTTAAAAATATATTTCTTGAGACAAAAATCATAGACAATATGCTTTATTTCTGCATATAATCCAGTTTTTATAAAAATACAGTTTTACCAAGTTTTAGTGGAAGGTTTACATGGCAAGTTAGGTTCCGTTAGACAATTTCCACATAAGTTTTTCAGTGGCATTACTTACATTTATCAAGATACATCAACCCAACTGAGAACTCAGAATCAAAGCCAGGTATCTACAGACAACTGATTTTAAATAAGTAGCCAAAGTCCATTCACAAAAGTTAAATAGGTTTTTTTTTTATAAAAGGATACTCTAAGGGGAGCTCTGGTGGCCTAGTGGCAAGAAGCTGCACTGCAATCCCAGATGCGCATCCTTCGAATCCACCAGATGCTCTGCCGGGAAAGGAGGGACAATCTCCTCCTTACCAGTCAGAGCTGATTTGACGGTACACACACACACACACACACACACACACACACACACACACACAGAGAGAGGATACTCTAGTGCAACTACTCTAAGTATTGAAGATAATTGTCTAAAATTTTTAAAAAAAATAAAGGAAAGAAGTATCCAACCTCACTTATCTCATATATTGAGTTCAATCAAGTTTTGAAGAAAGTCCTACTACAATTCCTTGAAAATAAAACTGATACTTCCTCTTGTGAAGATACTTTCTCTTTTTCAGAGTGTGCCAAGATATCATATTATAATAAATCTGGTATTTTGCTCAGTCATACAGGTGTGGTAAGATCAGAAGGTTGAGAGTCCAATGAACAGCATTATAAATTAAATCATTGCTCTGTACATTCACATCAAATAGGTGCTTTCATTTCAACCTGCTGGCTACCAGTAGCTAAAATCTTCTTCTAACAAAGCAAACTTGTACAATATACTGCATTTCTGAAAATCTCTAGTGAGCAAACCTGAAGTGAAAAAAATATTTTATCTTCTTTTTATTTTATTTTAGAACATCATTTCCTAATGGCTTCAGAGAAGATAAACCAAAACCAGCGTCCCGAAATGGATTACAAAGAAGGCATTTTGTTGCCAAAAGATATTTGTAAAAATTGGGATAAAATCTGGAACTTCCAAGCCAGACCTGATGATCTCTACATTGCCACATATCCTAAAGCAGGTATATAAGATTGCCTAGAAACATGGAGTGGATTGTTGTGGAAAGCCAAAGAATGTATTTTATATTTCAGAATGGAAATTTATAAGTTTATTTTAGAGTAAAAATTCACAAAGGGCTTTCATTTTATCATTCATAGGCATTTTGATTTATAACATAAATTAAAATGTATTCATTATTACAATGTCTAATCAAACTTGTTTAATTTCCCTTCACTCACCTTTTCTATTAATTTTCACTCTGCTCTCAATCACTTTTAATTGCTGTTAACCCATTAATATTGGTCTAGCTTTGTATAGACCTTTCTTAAGCTTTTTATATTACTGATCTGCTATCACAATTAAGGAGCTCTGGCTGTTTAGTCAGTAGAAAGTTGAACTACTATTAGAAATTGTG
The DNA here is from genome assembly GCF_000299155.1 of Elephantulus edwardii. Classification (NCBI taxonomy): domain Eukaryota; kingdom Metazoa; phylum Chordata; class Mammalia; order Macroscelidea; family Macroscelididae; genus Elephantulus; species Elephantulus edwardii. Next base: position 9,116,527 of record NW_006399780.1, on the reverse strand, counting down.
ATGACGGCACAGGATAAAACAGTATTTAGAACTGTTGTTCATAGGATTTCTGTGAGTCATACTCAGTGGCGCCTAACAACATAAAAACAAGTCAGTCAGTGTTACAGCTGTTATTTCTTTGAAATATATACCTAGGGAAATGAAGGTATGAATGAAAATATGATCCTTTATTCCATCTGAGTTTCATTGGTGTCTAAATGCTTCAAATCTGTTCTGAAGTTGATCCTGAAATTCAGATGGAATAGATACAAGCTCATTTCTTGGTTATCTTGGACTTATTTTCATTTTCTTCAACTTCAATTTGAACTTACACATGAATAATTAATGGTCTGATCCATAGTTCACTCCTGGCCTAGTTTTGACTGCTGATGTTGTGCTTCTCCAATGATTCTTTCCATAGATGTAGTCAATCTGATTCCTATGCAGCCTTTCAGGTGAGGTCCATATATAAAGTCATCATTTGTGTCTTTTACAAAAGGTATTTGCAAAGAATAAATCATTCAAAATACAAAATTCCACTATCCTATTTCCAGCCTCATTTCTATGACCAAGCCTATATTTTTTCCTACTACTATTCCTTCTTCACTGTTTCCAACTTTAGCATTCTAGTCACCAATTATCATTAATGCATCTTGATTGTATATTTGGTCAGTTTTGAACTGCAA
>NW_006399780.1:9111316-9114982 GCF_000299155.1 Elephantulus edwardii | reverse complement strand
ATTAATCTTCTTTGTCAGTGTGTCCTTTGCCATTCCCTATCACTCCTCCCTGAGAGAGACTTCACCCTGAGTCATAAGGAAAAGGGGATGGCGTATTCTATAGATTTTCATATTATTCCAATATTATCAATTTAATTTCAACTTGCTCTGTTGTGATGTAACCTGTTTACTTTCTCATTCATACTATTTGTGTCTTTTCTTTTGTTAAGTTTGCAAATTATTTATCTTTTTTTAATCTTTAAAAAAAACAGTTTCTGGTTTCGTTGTTGGTTTCAACCATTTTTCTATTTTCTAACCCATTGACTTCCATCCTTGTCCTTATAATTTTCTTCCTTCTAGAGGTTTTGGGTAAGTTTCTTTCCTTTTTCTATTTGCTGGAGGTGCTATATGATTTATTTTGCTCCTTTATTTTTATCATGTGTTTACTTATTGCTATAAACTGACCTCTGAGGATTCCCTTACCTCTATCTCAGAGGTCTTAATGCATTTGTAGTTTCATTCTCATTCATTTCAAGGAAATTTTTATTTCATATTTTATTTCTTCTATAATCTAGTCATGCTCAAGTAAGGTGTTATTAGGTGTTCTTTTTTAACCTCTTTTCATTAATTTCTATCTTTATGGTACTGTGATCTGAGAAGATATTTTGTATTATCTCAATGGTTTTAAATCTGTTTAGGCTTGCTTTGTATCCTAATATGTGGTCTCTTTTGGAGAATGTACCAGGATGTGCACATGAGTAGAAAGTGAATTGAATTTTTGGTGAGTGAAGTACCCTGACTATGTCTATCAGTTGAGTTGACTGATTAATTCAGTTCTTCCACATCTTCACTGAGTTTCTTTTGAGTTGGCCTGATAGGGTTTTGGGGTAAGAATGAGGTGTTGAAGTCTCCTACTATCATCATGATGTTGTCTAATTCTTTCTTCAAGTCTGTTAACTACTATTTTATATATTCTGCAGGTCTATCATTAGGTATGTAGATGTTAACTAAGAATATGTTCTCTTTATCTATTTAGTTTTAATCATTATATAGTGTCCTTCTTATATCAATCAGATGTTGTAGGAGGTGGTATTTAGTCTTGTACAATAGGTGTAACTTCAGGAGGTCTTTGTGTGACTGGATATTGTTTCAATTATTTCTTTCATCAGTTGGTGTGGATATCCCCATAATCTCTAGTTCCTATACCAAGCAGTCTCAAACCACTGTTTTTTGGGGTTTGTTTTTCTTTTTTGGTGTGTTTTGTTTGTTCGTTTGTTTGTTTTTCTTTTTTTAATAATTTTAATGAGCATTTACAGAGATTTTGGATTTCCATTCATTCATTGCTGTACTTCTCTCCCCGCCCATCCCTCCCCCCTCAAACCACTGTTAAGTATTATATTATACTGGTTACAGTTCTGTGCTCCATCTGTCTCCTTAAAAGTTTTCATTTCCTCCTTCAGTTAGCAATTGAAGTACTTCTTTGTCTTTTCTTTTTAAACTCTGGTTTCTAGAATCGTCTGATATTTTTGTTGTATTACCACTGACAAGAACACTGGTGGTATAGTCCATAGGGAATAGAGCTGCTAACCCAAAAACTCTTTGGTTCATACCAACATTTCGCTAAACCAAAGGCCGGGGGGGCAGGGGGAGGGGCGTCAAATCCACCAGGAACTCTGTGGGAAAAAGATGGACAGTCTCCTCCTATGACAGTTATGTTGTTGTTTTTGTTATGTGCCATCGAGTCGCTTGCAACTTATAGCGACCCTATGTACAACAGCTGTAAACTCTGCTCTGCCCTGTGCCAAACCACACTGTCTCCAACACACCCATCCCGATTGCCCCAGTCACTGAATCAATCCACCCCATAGAGGGTCTTCTCCTCCTGCGCTGTCCTTCCACACTACCAAGTATGATGTCCCTCTCCAAGGACCTGTCTCTCCTTACAACATGTGCAAAGTATGTTAGACGGAGCCTCAGAATCCTTGCCTCCAGGGAGCTTCCCGGTTTAACCTTTTCCGGGATAAATCTGTTTGTTTTCCTAGCAGTTCATGGTACCCTCAATACTCTTCTCCAGCACCACAGCTCAAAGGCATCAATTCTCCTTCTGTCCTCCTTAGTCATTGTCCAACTCTCTGATGCATAACAAGTGATAGCAAAGACCATAGCCTGTATCAGACGCCCCTTAGTCTCCAGAGAGACACCAAAGGACCTGATAAAAAATGTTGCTTGGTCCAGTAACATGAATTCCTAATTTTACAATAAATTCCAGCTAAGGATAGACTTATAAATTCCGTGATTATATTACATAATATAAGAAATTAAATAGAAACATTTATTCAAAAATATTCACAACATATTATCACTTCACTCTCTCTTATTTGGGACCAACCAGGGACAACGTGGGCACAGGAGATTGTGAATATGATATTCTATGATGGAGATGTTGATAAATGCAATCAAGAACCTCTGCATGTTAAACAACCTTTTCTTGAGTGGATTTTTCCAGATAAGTCTTGTGGTAAGTAACTGTGAGTGGCCAAGGGTCCAAGTTATATAAAACTTCCCAGAAAAGTCTGTTGTTGTTGTTGTGTGTACTGTCAAGTCAGAACTGACCTATATATAGCTGACCCTCCAGTGGGTTTTCAGAGGCATTTAATCGCACAAGAGGAGATTCCCCATCTTTCTCCCACAAAGAAATCTAACTGTTACAAATGAATAGAAGAAACATTCACAAAAAAAGAGTTCAAGGAAAATTAAAAATAAGATTTTGTAATATTTTTGCCCCATCAAATGGTGAAAAGAGTCAATTGTTAGCAATAGATACAATTTTAAACAGATTTCATGCCTTGTTATGATGCAAGTAATTAATCTTTTCAGAGCAGTGTGATGGAGTCACTAAGGATGCCCATTGCCTGGTCACTAATTATAATGAATGAAACATCCATTAAAATACATCCATGAATATAGTAGAACATACAGGGGGCAAAGTTATAAAAATTTCATGTTGTATGTACCATCAAGTTGGAACTGCCCAATGGCTGACCCTGCAACAGATTTTTTTTTCCCCCTGAAGCAGACTTTTAGAGGCAGTAATTGCTTATGAGAGGTTGCCCTTCTTTTCCTGTGGAGTAGCTGGAGGAATCGAACGGCGTGCCTTCTAGATTGCAGCTCAGATTCTTACCACTAAGGAAATCAATTCCCAAAACTGGCAACTCAGGATGATAGTCTTAGAGGATTCTGAAGTAAATTGGCATAGCAGACTTCATAAGGACAATGTTCTGTGTCCACTGATGAGTAGGACCTGGGATCTTAAAACTCTTAAGTGACCATCTAAGATGCATCTATTAGTTTCTCTCCATCTGAAGTAAAGAAAATAAAGAACTATGAAAAATCAAAGACACACAGAATCAATTAGTCCAAAGGGCCAATGAATCATGAGGACTCTGGCCTCCATGCTCTGAGAAATGAAGAACTAGATGGGACTGACCACTACTGGACACTCTGAAATGGTCACAATAGAAGGACCTGTATAGAGTGAGAGCAAAATGTGTAACAAATACAAAATAATTTTTTTAAATGACACAGCTTATTGATCGTATAGAGATGGTAGAGCCTACAATGTTATGGCCCTTAGACATCCTTCCAGGATGGAGCTGAGCCTGCTCTTTTTGCTCAGCTTTCAACTAA
>NW_006399780.1:9106894-9110419 GCF_000299155.1 Elephantulus edwardii | reverse complement strand
ACTGTTGGCTTTGATGTGTGCAGATATTACTCAAGTCCCTAGCCTGAGTATTTGAGAGGATAATTGCTTTTACTTTCCTTTCAGAGTCTCGAAGGTGTACTTGATATGTGTTAATGGAGTAAAAATCGTATCAGAGAGAATTTGATTACAGACATCAGTATGAAAGTCTGTTACCCACATCTAGTAAATAAAGCCATGGAAGAGAGGAGCTGAGGTTGACCATGGAGAAATATATAGAGTGAAGAAAGGTCCCAGATACAGGTGCAAAGGTCAACATTAATATTTATTTAGACTCAAGATGAGATGAAGAGGTCCATATGTGTTCACATTTCCAAGAAAGATGAGCCAATCGGATGTGGAAATTACAGAAAAATATCATTAATATAACATGTAAGCAAAATATTGCTGAAGATTATTTTAAAATGGCTAGAACAGTGCAGACATTCAAGCTAGATTTAGAAGAGACCATGACCAGGGATATAAATACTGATGGCATATGGATCTTGGCTGAAAACAAATAATACCAGAAAAAAAATGTCTATTTGTGCTTTATTGACCATGCAAAGGCATTTGATTGTGTGGATCATAATAAATTATGTCTAACATAATTTAGAAGAATAGGAATACCAGAACAATGAACTATGCTTATGCAAAACCCATACCTAGATAGACCTAAAGGCTATTGTACAAACAGAGCAAGGGAACGCTACATGGCTTAAAATCAAGAAAGATGTGCATCAGGGCTGTGTCTTTCTCCGTATCTATTCAATCTATACATTCACCATATTATTAAAGCAGCTGGACTCCATGAAGAAGAATGCAGCATTAGGATTGGAGAAAGACTCATCAGCAATCTTTGATATCCAGATGACACAACTTTCCTTGCTTGCTGAAAGTGATAAGGACTTGAAGTGCTTTCTTCAGAAAATCAAAGAATATGGCCTTCAATATGAATTGTATTTCAGTGTCAATAAAACAGAAACTCTCACCACTGGACCAACAGGCAAAATCATGATAGATGCAGAAGTGATTGAAACTGTCAACAATTTCATCTTACTTGGATCCACAATCAATACATTTCGTACCAGCAGTCAGGGGATCAAGAGACATATTGCATTGGGAAAGTCTGTAGTTAGGAACTTCTTGAAATTATTGAAGAACAATGTCAGTTTGAAGATTAAGGTACATCTGATTCAAGCCATGGTCTTTTCAATCACTGTGTCTTTCTGAGAGTTGGACAATGAATAAGGATAATGGAAGAAGAATTGATGTCTTTTCACCATGGTGTTGGAGAAGAGTACTGAACATCCCATTGACTGCCAAAAGAGGAAATGGCTATGTCTTGGAGAAGCTTCAGCCAGAGGGCTTCTTGGAGGCAAAAAACATAAAATTTGAGCTCATGTACTTTGGGCATGTTGCTAGGAGGGGCTATTCCTCGGAGAGGAACATCATGCTTGGAAAGGTAGAAGGACTGCAAAAGAAAGGAAGACCCTCAACCAGGAGGATTAACACAGTGACAGAAGCAGTGGGCTCAAGATTGTGAGGACAGCATAGTATAGAACAAGGTTCAGATCTATTGTTGATATGCTCACTCTCTGTCCTAAATGACTTGATGACACCTAACAAGATGAGATAGAAGAATAAACAAGCATGATCACTGGAGGCAAAAAGGAACTGCTATAACAAACAATAGGTTAGAGGCAAAGCAAAGCTAATGCAAGGAAGAGTAAAAATAAGATAAAGGAATATATGAAGGAAATCTGTTCAGAGGAAGAGAGAAGAATAGGAAAGGTTATCAAAAAATATCTCTCCATGAAACCACATTCAGCCTTGGTATGTGTACTAGATAGAAATGGAATATTCTCCATCATTCAACATACAATATTATTGTTATATGCCATCGAGTTCCTGGAGACTCATTGCAATCCTATGTACAATAACTCTGAACCCTGTTCTATCCAGAGCCAACTTTACTGTCTCCAACACACCTACCGCCATTACTACAGTACCTAAGTCAATCCATCTCATCAAGGGTCTTTCCCTCCTACACTATGTCGTTTTCGTTGTTATGTGCAGTTAAGTCACTTGCGACTCATAGCAACCCTATGTACAACAGCTCTAAACTCTGCTCTGTCCTGTGTCAATCTCATTGCCTCCGACACACTCATCTCAATTGCCCCAGTCACCGAATCAGTTCATTTCCCAGAGGGCCTTCCCCTCCTGTGCCTGCCCTCCACCATCTCAAGCATGACGTCCCTCTCCAAGGACCGGTCTCTCCTTACAACATGACCAAAGTATGTCAGACCAAGCCTCAGAATCCTTGCCTCCAAGGAGCAGCCCGGTTTAACCCTCTCCAGGATGAATCTGTTTGTTCTATAGCATCTAGTAAAAATGTATTCAGGCTCAATTTCTTAAACAGAGATAAATAAAGTTAAAATTCATCTACAGGTGTGGAATTAGCCAATGCAATGAAGTCCCCACGGATCATTAAAACTCATCTGCCCTTCCAATTGATGCCACCATCCATTTTGGGGGAAAAATGCAAGGTAAGAGGTAGGAATTTTTTTAAAAACTGATTTTGCTGATGTTTGTAAAAGCAGCCGTGGGGAGGGAGGGATAGTCTTGTTTAATAATTTTAAAAGAAAGGTTCCATAAGGAATTCATAAACTAAATAAAAATAGTACTTTGGGACATGAGTAATGTCAGAAGAAGTGGACACTTTGGGTGTATGAATGACATCAGAGAACCAGGAACAGAATGAGACCCACCCACTCAACTTTGAAGTCTCTGGGGCATCATCTCATTGGCCCAGAGTTCAGTTGCAAGGCCCACCCAGAGAATGAGACCATAAACAGAGCCTCATTTCACCAGCAATAGGCCTCTCTCTCTTCTTTATTTCTTTTTAAGAAGGGAGGTGCATCACTTTCAGGATATAACTTCCTAATAAATCTATATTTCCTGTTTTACTCTTCTTCTTATTGTGTACCATCCAGTTGTACCAGCCCATAGCTGACCTTCTAGCAGATTTTCACAGGCAGTTAATTGCACAGGAGGAAATTATCCATCCGTCTTCCAAGGAGCAGCTGGTGGCCTTGAACCCAGTGCCTTCAGGATTGCAATGTAGCTTCTTGCCACTAGACCACCAGAGCTTCCTATTTTACCCTTTTTATTTAAAAAAAAGAAGACGAAGAATACTTAAATCATTGGTTAAGTAAATTGGTTAAATTCTGTTTTCAGAAATATTAAATAGGAGCTAAACAAAACAATATTTAACATATCATATTTAAGGTAATATATCTTCACTTTCTTAAAATAACTGTCTAATAAATATAATATAAAGCAATATTTAACATATCATATTTAAGGTAATATATCTTCACTTTCTTAAAATAACTGTCTAATAATCTTGGCCTTTGACATTCACCCCAACCTTTTTCCAATATTTCAAATTTATAAGGTTTGTTGTTGTTGTTGTTATGTGCCGTCGAGTCGCTTGCAACTCATAGCGACCCTATGCACAACAGC
>NW_006399780.1:9101859-9104459 GCF_000299155.1 Elephantulus edwardii | reverse complement strand
AGATGATAGAAGGAGAATTGATGCCTTTGAGCTGCAGTCTTAGGGAAGAGTATTGAATATACCATGGACTGCTAAGAGAAGAAACAGGTTCATCCTTGAGAGTGTTAGACTAGGCTTCTCCTTGAAGGCAAGGATTCTGAAACTTCGTCTGACATACTTTGGACATGTTGCAGGAGGGATCAGTCTTTGGAAAGGGACATCCTGCTTGGGAGCATGGAGGGATAGCACAAAAGAGGAAGACCCTCTATAATATGGGTTGATTCAGTGACTAGGGTAATGGAGGTAGGTGTGTCAGAGACAGTGCGATTGGCACATGATAGAGCAGGGTTTAGGGTTGTTGTATATAGGGTAACTAGAGGTCGAAGAAAACGTGATGGCACATAACAACAACAACATTTTTTTTAACTCCAAAATAACTGAACTCTTGAAATATATGTTTTTCCTGTTCTATGCTAAGTTTTTAAGTTAGAATTCCAAGAAAGCACATGCCTGCATCTTGGATATGCCTATAGGTTCTAGGGCCCATGAAAACAAATTATAATAATGGCAATACCTAATTTCACTAGAGTGTTAATCAAAATTCTCTTGAGAAGCAACAGATTGGGGGTGGGGAGGAGGGAATACAGGATTTAGTCTGGACTATCTAACTTAACTAGTTCAAGAAAATTCCAATGATAACTCCAGCACAAATTCAATGTTGTTAATTAAGAAAATCACTATGGCTACAAATCACACTTCTAGATCGCAAAAATCCCATATATGTTCTCTTATGTATACCCAAGGGGAAATAAACACAAAGAAAAGATGATGACAATCATTTAATCTGGATAGTCCCTGAAATTCAGAACAAGTTAGCACCAAGAGTCTAGTAAACTCCTATATTACAGCTTTTGATACATCTTCAGAGAGTGCAAGAAGACGAAGCAGTTATTATGTTCATTGAAGGACTGGACATGAAGCAGTATACCCATGCCATACCAAGAAAAGGAATCTGAGCCTTTAGACTGTGAAGACTATCAGAACTTGCTAAAAATTCTTAAGTCTTTTTAATTTTTAAAATTACTCTTAATTAAGTGATCTATCGAACAATATCATTGATATCACATGCAAGCAAGATTCTGTTGAAGATTATCCAAAAACAACTGTCACAACACATCAACAGAGGACTGCCAGAAGTGCAGGCTGGGTTCAGAAGGGGTCGTGGTACTAGGGCTATTGTAGCTAATGTTAGATGGATCTTGGCTGAAAGCAGAGAGTACCAGAGGAATGTCTGTGTTTCATTGATTATGCAAAGGCTTCTGACTGTGTAGATCACAACAAGCTGTGGCTGACTCTGAGAAGAATGGAATCCCAGAACACTTGATTATGCTAATGCAAAACCTATACTTGGTCAGGAGGCAGTTATCAGAACAGAGCAAGGAAACACTGCATGGTTCAAAATTGGGAAGGGTGTATGCCAGGAATGTGTACTATCTCCATACCTTTTCAACCTATATACAGAACAGATTATCTGGAAGGCTGGGCTATATGAGGAGAAGTGTGGCATCAGGATTGGAGGAAGATTCATCAACAATTTGCGATGCTCAGATGACACAACCTTGCTTGCTGAAACTGATGAGGACCTGAAGTGCTTACTACAAAAGGTCAAGGACTACAGCCTTCAATATGGATGGAGGCTCAATATCAAGAAGACAAAGATCCTCACCATTGGACCAACTGGCAGCATCAGGATGGATGATGAAGATATTGAGGTTGTTAACAACTTTAGTTTGCTTGGCTCTACAGTCAGCACTCTTGGCACCTTCAGCCAGGAAATTAAAAGACATATTGTTATGGGAAAGTCTGCTGTTAGGGACCTCTCCAACTTACTGAAGAGCAATGGTGTCACTCTAGAGACTAAGGTGTGCCTGATACAGGCCATTGCCTTTTCAATCACTTGCTATGCATCAGAGAGCTGGACAATGATGAGGGATGATAGAAGGAGAATTGATGCCTTTGAGCTGTGGTGTTGGAGAAGAGTATCGAATATACAGTGGACTGCTAAAAAAATGAACAGGTTGATCCTAGAGAGAGTTAAACCAGGCTGCTCCTTGGGGGCAAGGATTCTGAAGCTTCATCTGACATACTTTGAACATGTTGCATGGAGAGACAAATCCTTGGAGAAGGATGTCATGTTTGGGAGGATGGAGGGAGAGCGCAGGAGAGGAAGACCCTCTATGAGGTGAATTGATTCAGTGACTAGGGTAATCACAGTAGGTGTGTCAGAGATGGTGAAATTGGCACAGGATAGAGCAGGGCTTAGGGCTGTTGTATATAAAATAGCTATGAGCCACAGGTGACTCGACGGCACATAACAACAACATTTTCCCATAATAAATAGTCATGACATCCTTAAAAGGATCTCTGTTAGTATCTCCAGGACATCAAGTAAATGGAGAGGTCTGATTCTGTCATTCTTCCCAGTAATACACAGTCCAGAACAGCAACTGGGAATCCCGCCCCACTACTTTGGTTTAAATTCTTTTGGGCTAGTTACCCCACTCCTCTGATCTCAGTTTTTTAGCAATAAAATCAAGTCAATAGTCATACACAACAATCAA
>NW_006399780.1:9092250-9101725 GCF_000299155.1 Elephantulus edwardii | reverse complement strand
AAAGTGAAGATGACTTGAAGCACTTACTGCAGAAGATCAAGTAATACAGCCTTCAAAATGGATTACATTTCAGCATCAAGAATAAAATTTTTCACCATTGGGCCAATAAGTAACACTATAATAGATAAGGAAAATATTGAAATTGTCAACAATTTCATCTTATTTGAATCCACAATCAACACCCTTGATACCTGCAGTCAGGAGATCAGGAGATGTATAATATTGGGAATGACTGCTGCCAGGGACCTCTCCAAAGTCCTGAAGAATAGTGATGTCAGTTTAAAGACATAAGTGCGCCTGATTAAAGCCATAATATTTCCAATCACCTGCTGTGGATATGAAAGTTGGACTATGAATAAGGATAACAAAAGATCAGTGTCTTTGAGTTGTGGTGTTGGAGAAGAGCATTGAACGGACTAACAAAAGAACTTGCAGATATATCTTGGAGGAGGTGCAACCAGAGTAGTCTTTACAGGCAAAAATAACAACGTTTCACCTTACATACTTTGGACATGTTGTTAGGAGAGATTATTCTTACAAGAAAAACATCATGCTTAGAAAGGTGGAGGGTCAGTGAAAGAGAAGATCTGCAGCAAGACGGATTGGTACAGTGACTTGGGCAATGGGCTTAATGTGTCAGAGATGACGAGGATGGATCTGAGCAGGGATTAGATCTATTGTTCATAGGGTTGCTATGAGTAGTACTTGACTCAATAGCACCTAACAACAACATTTTAAGGAAGAAATAAAAGAAGTTAACTCTGTGAATCTTTTAACAAGAAGAAAAAGATAGCAAAGAGTCCCAGGTCTGAGTACTGTCCTTGGTAACTCAGCAGAATATTCATTATTCGCTTAAAGGAGAGGAAATCATTTTTTTTCATAAACAATAAAATAAACACATTTCCAAATTGAACAGAGGGACAAACTTGTTCCCTCAGAGTACTGGTTTGATAGGAATGGGCAAGTCAGCTATTGGATATGTAAAAGGGGGGATATAATGGTGGATATTGGGCACGAGGCAGGAAAAACCTGGCTTTCATGCCTCCATGAAAGTAGATGGTAGTGGGATGACTAAAAGGAGGGAAAAAATAAACAAATCCACAATATGAAATAATGAAATTTAATGCAAATGAAAGACTAGATAATGTGCAGGTACATTGCGTGCAAAAACACATTGTGCATGCATGCAACACAATTTATTATTTATATTAAAAATATTTTTAAAGAATACTTATATTGATGATAAAAAAATTGTGTCCCGTTTTAGTAGGAAAAAATTAACAGTATTTTTCACAAATCAAAGTAAGAATTAATGCACTAAAACACTGCCACATAATTTTTTTTGTTAAATTCTATTAGAGGACTATGCACTTCCAACTCTCTGTGATAATCTTTATTCATAGACCAATTATAACACAAACTATGATTTTTTTTTCTTTCACACTTCTAATTTGTCCACACTCATCTATTGCAGATACTCTATGTGGCTAGGAATGCCAAGGACAACATGGTGTCTTACTATCATTTCCACAGGATGAACTCATGTCTACCCAATCCAGGAACCTGGAATCAGTACTTTGAAGCATATGTAAATGGGAATGGTGAGTGGATCCTAGAGGGTATTTTGAAGTTGTAACATATTCATATTCTACATTAATGAGAAAAAACTGTCCAATACTGAAACAGATTTCGTCCTGAGGTGCCAGCCCCAACCTTCATATGTGAGCTTTCCTACAAGTTATTCAACTCTGATTGTTTTTTCTTCTTTCAGTGACCCTGGGTCCCTGGTATGAATGACCACGTAACTAGATGGTGGAAAGAGAAAGATAAGCACCAAATTCTTTATCTTTTCTATGAAGAAATGAAAGAGGTGAAAATTCTTATTTTGATTTGTGAAAAATACTGCTCACATACTACATATGTTTCACTCAAAAAAGAAATCTCTGACATTTAATATTCAAGTGTACTGCTAGGATCTAGATGATAATATGTTTTTTTTCAGTCAGCAATGAGAGGTTAAAATACCTTTTCTTTATTATTTCTCCCTTTTCTTTAACCCTTTGAGGAAAAAAAGTTAACGATTAAAGAGTTAATCAATCTCCTATGCAATTAACTGCCTCTGAAAACTCTCTGGAGGATCAGCTATGAGTCGGTTCTGACTCTATGGTACACAAGAACAACTATTATGTATCAAGTGACAAGAACCAGACATGGAGTTCCAAAGACTTAGAGTTGAAAGAACTAAAGACCTAAGATGAATTGCTTTTTCTCCCTGTCTGAGAGATATTTGAGACAAGAATTTTTCATACGTTCTGCAACCTCTTTGAGTCTCAAACTGCCTTTCCTCTCACGCATGATTTGTTTCTTGCTTTACCAAAACAATATAATATTATTATACCTACTTACCCATCAATTCTGGAAGCAGGAGCAGCATCCACTTCTGAAATGGCTTGCCTCCGGAAACTCGATGTAAGAACAGTGCTCAGGCCTTTCATTCATAGGGTCACTATGAGTCATCTATGACTCGACAACACCTAACAACAACAACAACCCATCAATTACATAAAACCCACGTTCTCTCTGACTCTAGTCCCCAAAATGTTGACTAATTTATTTCCTTTGCTGGAAAAGAGTTTATCAATCTTTCCTGCTTATAAATATTGCCTAATACCTTTAATAGTTAGAGATTATGAAATATTTACTTAGCTGACTTTACAGTTTTATGTCCTCAAATTTCTCAAATCCAAAAACAAAGCAAAAATATGTTTTCATGCATGGTTTACATTATTCATATTACATTTTGCCTCCTTAAAAGCAAAAATAAACAAGCAAAGACATACTCAAAGAATAAGAAGCCAGAAACCAGCCAGTGAACTGTAAAGGCAAGAGTTAGGGTTCTTTTTGTGAGGCATTGATCAAAGATCAGGATAATAGGACAAGGTTCTATAAGACTACTAAAGTAAGAGAAAAGGGGGATGAATAAATGTTCCTGGTGTATTTAGCTATTACTGGGAGACACTACATCCACATTCATCCCCATGTTTAGGTTCCAAAGACAGGTCATTATGCAAAATTGGTATTATGTAAAAATAGAAGTTGATTGCATCAGACTACAAAATGGAAAATTACTATATGATTGCATAATTGTCAAATTATTTCATTGCAAAACTGCTTAATTATATCATTAAATAACTGCCAAAATACATCATAAAATAATTACCAAACCATTGAGAATCATGACCTACCCAAGTTGACATATAACCTTAACCCTCATAATCAGTACCACACTTTTCTTACACTTAAGCATTCATTTCTGCAGGTCATATGCCAATAATGTGAAAACAGCTGGATAGTAAAATTCTTCCCTACTGTCAATGTGCAAACTGTCATGTAAAAAGATAGTCAATAAGTGAGGAGTAGGTCCCTGTGTTGTTTAACTGGTAGGAAAAAAGCAGACAAAACAAAAGAGTATGAGATAATGTGGTTCCTCTAAATTTAAAGAACAGGAAAACAAGAAAATATCACAAATATTGTGATGGGGCAACTTGAAATAATGCTCAGATTTTTTTCCTTACTCTTGTGATTGTTTTACCAAAATCACCTAATCACTTGTTCTCCCCACAACTCCAGAATCCAGAATGTGAAATTAAAAAGATAATAAAATTTATGGATAAAAAGCTAGATGAAGAAACTGTCAAAAGGATTGTTCATCACACTTCATTTGAAAGTATGAAGAAAAATCCCATGGCCAACTATACAGCATTATCTTCTGTTATCCTGGACCACTCCATCTCTCCATTTATGAGAAAAGGTATTTTCCAGATTTTGTGATTGTTTTTAAGACAATACTCTTGCATAATTAGAATTCTGGGGAAGAATGTGAATAGGTCCATTCAACTGTTTTACTATCACTATGAATATACCATGGACTGCTATGAAAACGAACAGGTTTGTCCTGGAGAGGGTGAAGCCGGGCTGTTCATTGGAGGCAAGGATTCTGAAGTTTCGTCTGACATAATTTGGACATGTTGCAAGAAGGGAACAGTCCTTGGAGAGGGACATCATGCTTGGGAGGGTAGAGGGACAGCGCAAGAGAGGAAGACCCTCGATGAGATGGATTGATTCAGTGACTGGGATAATAATGGGGCAGCTGTGTCAGAGATGGTGAGATTGGCAAAGCATAGGGTAGAGTTTAGGGGTGTTGTATATAGGGTCGCTATGAGTGGCAGGCGACTCGACGGCACATAACAACAACAACATTAGAGTCAACAAGCCCTCCTAGAGGGCACTTGCATTTAAGGCCATGCCCTTATCTCCATTTTGGAGAGTAGGTGAAGCGGCTGGACTCTGTAAGATGGTGTTCTTGTTTTGGTTAAGGATCTGTGTAGAATGTTTGGTTGTTTTTTATTTAAGCCTCTTGTTTAGAGTCAACAAGACCTCCATGGAGGGCACTTGTATTTAAGAGTTGGGCCAGAAGGATTACATTTTAATCCCTTGTAATTGTATTTTGAAGAAACATTCTTCTAAGTTGTACAGCACTATTCTGTCAATTTGCTGTGCTGAGGCAATCTGGGTTGCTGTGGCACTGAACCTTGTACCACTGGGGTCTCAAATGCCATAATGGCTGCCAATGTTGGACAGTGTTTGTTGGAGCTCCCAGTTTAAGACAGGTTTAGAAGCAGGAGTGGTATCCACTTCCTAAACCACATGCCTCTGGAAACTCAATGAACTTGGAAAAACAACAGTTACAGAAAGGCTTCAGGTCTTTTGTTCATAGGGTTGCTATGAGTCAAGCTCAACTTGACGGCAATCAACAACAACAACAATGTTGTCAATAGGGAATTCTAATGGTGTAGTAGTTGCACTGTTAGCCCAAAGGCTGGGCATCTCTGGCCATTTGAACCCATCAACAGATTTGAGGGAGAATGATGAATCATTACTTCTCATGATTTACAGCCTCAGAAATCTCATGGAGGGTCTCTGAGTCAAACAGAACTAACAGCAGTGAGTGATATTGTCAGTAACTCTTCACATTATTATTCTTTGAAAGAAAATAGATTGTGATATTTACTTTGTTTTAAGAATGAGTGCTTTTCTATTGTCTCGAAAGTTTTATATTAAGGAGAAAACATTAAAAATACACTTCTCATCCCATCTCTCAAATATGACTTGTCTTTCAGGAACTGTGGGAGATTGGAAAAACTACTTCACAGTGGCACAAAATGAGTTCTTTGATGAAGACTATAAGAAGAAAATGACTGATGCGTCTCTGACCTTTCGTACAGAACTATAAAGAGAGATAAAATTTAGATGACATGGGGCAATTCTATAACCTTATCTGTGTTTTCTTTGACCTTATCATAGCTTTCCCTTTTGAAAGACTCTTAACTCACTGAAATGGTGCAGGCAAGCACTAAGAATTTTTTTCTCTTTCAGTATATACTTGGAAAATAAAGCAAATGTGTCAGCTAAAATACTGATCTCCAAGTTCTCTGAGATTCTCTGATTTCTAAGTTCTTTGATTGAGATTGTTAACAAATACAGCTTGCTCAGCTCCACAATCAACACTCTTGGCAATAGCAGTCAGGAAATCAAAAGACGAATTGTACTGGGAAAACCTGCTGTCAGGTATGGGAAGCCAAATTTCATACCAAATATTATACGAAAAACCATATGCTTATTCAGGAATTGAAGGAATCACAAGTTTATAAATTGGAATTTCTCTTGTGACAGATCACAGGAAATGAGCTGTTTTCTGAAGACAAGAGACAGCTAGGGTCCCCCTGCACAGGGAGTGTAAGTATGTGTGAAATACTTCCTTCCTGAACTAAGTATCAGGTTGACAATAGAGAAAAATTCTGCTTCATTTACAAGAAAATTCTTTTTATTATTTGCTTTCCCTGCTTCTCAATAAATACACAGAGAGGCATGGCTTATGGCGTTTCAGTTGACTGGAACTGCTCGCCCCTGTGTTTTATGCTCTCTGTTTACATATATATTCTTGGTGTATGTCTCATTATTAGTTATTAATATACTTTACCCTAACAGTCAGGGACCTCTACAGAATACTGAAAAGCAACGATGACAATCTAGAGACTAAGGTTTACCTAATCCAGGCCATGGTCTTCACAATTACTTGCTATGTGTCAGAGAGCTGGACAATGACTAAGGATAACAGAAGAAGAATCGATGTCTTCAAATTGTGGTGCTGGAGAAGAGTCATGGTAATGCACTCCTAAGAAAACAAATAAGTCTGTCTTAGAGAGGGTGAAATCAAGTTCCTCCTTGGAGGCTAGGATTTTGAAGCTCCAACTCACATACTTTGGGCACTTGGCCAGGAGGGACTGGTCCTGGGAGAAGGACATCATGCTTGCAGGTGTGGAGGGACAGCACAGGAGAGAAAGACTCCCAAATGATCTAGATTGATCCAGTGACTGAGGCAATGGGGGTTGGTGTGTTGGAATTAGTGAGCCTGGCTCAGGACAGGGCAGAGTTCAGAGCTCCTGTACATATGGTCACTATAGGTCACAGGCAACTGGGTGGCACATAACAACAAAACAGTAACAACAAAGTTCTTCAAAATATGACTGAATAATCCTAACAGGAGGCAGGGAACAAGTGAAAATATCTTTAAGCCAAGGAATGAAATAATATCTCTAAAGCAAAGTATGAAAGCCTTGAGGTCATCTGGTAAAGTTCAACCAACTCTTTAGATCCATCCCCTTAACTCTAACACATCTACACTTACCTTTGCATTAGAAATATGTTCTAAGATCCATATCAGCTTCTACTGCAAATCCTTGAAACTAGTTCTTAACTTTTATAGTCACATATCATAAAAATGTGTTAATTTTGTTTATATATTATATTGGAAAATTATTTCATGTAATCAATTGGCAGCATCAGGATGGATGGTGAAGAGATTGAGATTGTTAACAACTTTAGTCTGCTTGGCTCCACAGTCAACACTCTCGGCACCAGTAGCTAGTAAATCAAAAAATGTATTGCAATGGGAAAGTCTGCTGTTAGGGACCTTTCCAAGGTACTGAAGAGCAATGGTGTCACTCTGGAGACTAAGGTGCATCTGATACAGGCTATGGTCTTTGCAATCACTTGTTACGCATCAGAGAGTTGGACAATGACTAAGGAGGATAGAAGGAGAACTGATGCCTTTGAGCTGTGGTGCTGGCGAAGAGTATTGAATATACCTTGGACTGCCAAGAAAACAAACAGATTTATCCTGGAGTGGGTTAAACCAGGCTGCTCCTTGGAGGCAAGGATTCTGAGGCTTCGTCTGACATTCTTTGGACATGTTGTAAGGAGGGAGAGGTTCTTGGAGAGGGACCTCATGCTTGGGAGGGTGGAGGGACGGCACAGAAGGGGAAGACCATCTATGCGGTGGATTGATTCAGTGACTGGGGTAATCGGGATGGGTGTGTCAGAGGCAGTGAGATTGGCACAGGATAGAGCAGAGTTTAGGGCTGTTGTACATAGGGTCGCTATGAGTCGCAAGCGATTCGACAGCACATAACAACAACAATAGTGTAGCATTAAAAAAAAGAAGAAAACTGCAAGTAGTTGATCCTTAACATGGTAGCTTCTCAAATTTCCAGCTTCAAAAAGTATACATAACCAGTGGCCTCAGCTACCGCACTATGAATCCAGCATCACGTGTGCAAAAGGCACATTCCAAAGGTACGATAAAATGAGCTCTTTCAGTCAGTGACTGAGAAGATTAAGGCAGGCATGCTCAGAGGCAGAGATCTTCTGACTTCGGCTTGAGAATTCCCCAACAGCTTGGCCAAACTATCCAAGAACTAAACTGCAGTCTATGACTTTGTGTATCCTTTTCCTCTTTTCACAGGGGTTAAACCTACACCAAGTTACAGTTTCTTCCATGCGTATTTTTCCCTCTGTCTTTTCCTCAATAAATTTTTACATGTCCTTTATGTACTTATCAGAGAATCCAAACTAACACACATACTCCTTTCTAATTACAGTCTTAAAGGTGAATCAGTGAGCATAAATGTTTTTTTTATTCGTGTGATGGATGTAAATTTTTGGTGACTTTAAACCACTGACCTGTGGGTTACCAACTCAGTGCTTAACCACTGTCAGCCGGGGAGCCTACTGGAGATTACAAGAGATGTTGTTATTAGGTGTCAAATAATCGACTCTGACTCATAGAGACCAATGTAGAACAAGGATATCCTGCCCAAGCCTACACCATCTCCACAATCTCTGCTGAGATTAAGCCCAGTGTTACAGTCACTATCAACACGTATCAATGAAGGTCTTCCATCTTTCACTGATGCCTTCTTTTTCAAGCATGATCTCCTTTTTCAGAGACTGATCTCTCCTTGTAATAATAGAAAATAACTGAAAATCAAGGAGAAAAATTAAAAAGCT
Organism: Elephantulus edwardii; assembly: GCF_000299155.1. Lineage (NCBI taxonomy): Eukaryota > Metazoa > Chordata > Mammalia > Macroscelidea > Macroscelididae > Elephantulus > Elephantulus edwardii. The sequence goes on along the minus strand of NW_006399780.1, from coordinate 9,093,316 downwards.
CCCCCTTTGTGTCTGTCTACTTCCTGCTCTTAGAAGCATGATCCTAAAAATATTTTATTCTAGTGGTATTAGTTCCTTCCGGTAGCAACTGAATTCAATTGCAGCTTTTCCAGAATTTGCAGAAATAGCTTAATCATGTCTTTCTGACAGACACCTGAATCAGTCAAGCAGTGCCCCCCCGTAAGAGATCTGTGTTTCTACTCCAGAGGCCACTCCTCCTCATTCTTAAGGTTTAGTAATCCAAATTATTCTGAAGTTGTTATCTGTGATACTTCAGGGTTTTCCTTTTGCTAAATTAAAATAACTTACTCTATTTCTTATTTGCACATCTTAAATTTAACTACACATTGTTATTGTTTTCATATAAAACAAAATTTTAACTTTGACACATAATAGATATGTTAATGGTCATGTTAACCAAGGGAGAATAGAGTTTTCTTTTTTAGTTTGATGTTAAGACAATTTAAAACTTATTTCCTGCAACTCACAATGTTTTATTATAGGTTGTTATTGTTGTTGTTAGTTCCAGAATTAAGTATGAGTCATAGCAACTCTATAAATAACAGATCTGAACCCTGTCCTGTCCTGTGCCATCCTCACAATCTCTGACTCACTTGAGCCCATTTCTGCAGTCATTGTGTCTACCTACCTGGTTGAGGGTCTTCCTTTCCTTCACCATCCCTCCACCTTTTCGAGTATGATGCACCTCTCCAAAAAATAGCCTCTTGTAGAAACATGTCCAAAGTATGTGAGACAAAGCCTTACCATCTTTGCCTCCAAGAAGCACAATGGCTCTACTTTATTCACATAGAGAAGTTTCCTTCCAGATACCTCTATGAACAAGTTTAAAACCTTCTTACCAAAGGAGGCCTGGGAGCACTATTTCCCAAACTCATTTTCTCACAACTTTCATCTCATTCCCCATGACTGATCCTGGTGGGGGTTTTTCTCTTCCAGGAAAAAAAAATGTCAGTGGGTCTGTGAAGTGGTCCCACAGGACCACTTGATGAGGGTCATGTAAGGAAAGTTTTGATGCACACCCATGTTTATTGCAGCTTTGTTCACA
>NW_006399780.1:9090050-9091155 GCF_000299155.1 Elephantulus edwardii | reverse complement strand
AGCTGTGGGTGAGCATTAACATTACTGATAAGTATATTCGTTTTCTCCTGGACACAGAGCCTACTAATTGATCCTAAAAGCCTTCTGACGTCCCAACTCTTCTCACTATTTCTTAGTAAGGAAAGTTTTGGGTTTTGTTTGGTTTGTGTTATTGGGTTTTTTCCCCTCCACAAGTGGGTGTCAGCTGGCTGGGCTTTTGTATGATTTAGTCAATAAGGACCCAAGGGTGGAGGGTCTACTTGGTTTATCATATTAAACAACATTTGTTGGGTGTGTCTTTAAAATTCTGTAGGACCGTTGGTCCAAATTTATTAATGTTAGGGTGAATATTCTTGTGATACAGCAGTTTTTCTTTTTGCTATACTGAATAACTTACAGTTGCTGTGATGCTGAACACTGCCATAGTTGTGTCAAACACCATAATTGTTATCCATTATGGAGAAGCTTCCAAATTGGTTCAAGTTTGGAAGCAGAAGTAGCATCCACTTCCTAAACCAGATGCCTCTAGAAACCCTATGAACATAGAAAAATGATGTTAATTATAGAACAGGGTTCAGGTCTTTTGTTTATAGGGTTGCTATGAGATATATTCAAATTGATGGCACTTAACCACTGCTTAGTGAGACTAGTGTTGTTATATTTTGGAGGAGCATTCTTCTACTTTGTACATCACTCTTTGTCAATTTGCTGTACTGAGGTAATCTAGTTCTGCTGTGATTCTGAATCTTGTGCCTTTGGGGTCTCAAATGCCATAATGGTTTCCCAAGGTGGACAGTGTTTGATGGAGCTCCCAGTTGTTAAGCAGGTTTGGAAAACCACATGCTTCTGGAAACTCTGTGAACTTGGAGAAATGACAATAGTTATAGAAAGGCATTAAGTCTTTTGTTCATAGAGTCACTCTGAATCACGCATGGCAGTCAACAACATCATTAAAACCACATACAAACAAAATACTTCTTTTGGGGGGTTTTGTTTTTTGGCTTTTTTTCTCTTTTGTTGTTGTTGTTGGGTACCTTCAAACCAGATCCAACTGGCACAGGAGGAGATTGCCCCTCCTTCTGTAACAGAGCATCTAGTGGATTCAAACTGTATGCCTTCAGGATTG
>NW_006399780.1:9087557-9089420 GCF_000299155.1 Elephantulus edwardii | reverse complement strand
CATTTCAACATCAAGAAAACACAAATCCTCTCCACTGGACCAATATACATCATGATAGGTGAAGAAAAGATTTAAACTTTCAACAACATCATACACTTGGTACCAACAAGAGATCAAGAGACATATTGCACTTGGAAAGTCTGTAGTCAGGGACCTCCCCAAATTATTGAGGATCAGTGATATCCATTTGAGGACTAAGGTCTTCCTGATTCAGGCCAAGATCTTTTCAGTCATTTGCTATGCATCAGAGAGCTGCATAATGAATAAGAATGACAGAAGAAGATTTGATGTGTTTTAACTGTGGTGGAGAAAACTGCTGAATAACTCATGGACTGCCAAAAGAACAAATATGTCTTGAAGAGGGTGCTGCCAGAATGCTCCTTAGAGACAAAGATGATGAAGCCTTGCCTCATAAACTTTGTGCATGTTGCTAGTAGAGGTTATTTCTTAAAGAGGGACATCATGTGTGGAAAGATGGAGGGATGGCAAAGGAGAGGATGACCCTCAACCAGGTGGATTGATACAGTGACTGCAGCAAGAGTTCAAGTGTGTCAGAGATTGTGAGGATGGCACGGGATATGACAGGGTTCAAATCTGTTGTTCTTAAGGTTGCTATGAGTCATACTCAACAGTACCTAACACACACACACTTGTGCAATGTATAAACCAGTGATTGTACAAAATTCTATCATGTGATCTTTTGCCTCATTTGTGTCACCAATGCCATATTTTCTAACTACCAATCCTCCTCTTTTCCCAACTTTTAAATTCCAGTTACTGGTTATTATCAATATTCATTAATTATAAGGAATTCCTGATTACAGACCTTGATAAAAATTCTTACTTTTTCATGTTTTGCTTTAGTGGTTGTTACATATATTTAAATAGTTGTAGCAGTAACATGCATATGTCCTAGTATGCATATGGATATTATTCTGTCACTAACAGCATCGTACTTCAGGACTGATCTTGAAATGTTTCTCTTGATTATGAATGAAAGTTTATTCCCCTTCAATTTGTCATTCTCTGAATAATAGATCATTGTTGTTGTTAGGTGGTGTCGCATTGAACGCGACTCACAGTGACCTATGAATAAAAGATCTGAACCCTGTTCCTTCTTGCGTCATCCTCACACTTCCTAACACATGACAGCCCATTGCAGCAGTCATATCAAATCCACCTGATTCCACCCTTCTCAACATCAGGTCCTTCTCTAAGGAATAGCACCTCCTAGCAACATATCCAAAGTATTTGAGGAGAAGCCTTATCATTCCTGCCTCCAAAGAGCACTCCAGATGCACCATCTCTGTTCGTTCTCTTGGCCATCCAATGGGATGTTCAGTACTCTTCTCCAAACCTCAACAGCTCAAAGGCGTTAATTCTTCCTCTGTCATCCTTATTCATTGTCCAGATCTCAGATGCATAGTTAGTAATCAGAAAGACTATGGCCTGAATCAGATGCACTTTAATCCTCAAATTGACATCATTAATTAATATGGAAAGGTCCCTAGCTGCTGATTTTACCAGTGTAATGCAACTCCTTGCTTCCTGACTGCTCGTGCCAAGGGTGTTAATTGTGGATCCAAGCAAGATGAAGCTATTGTCACTTTCATTTTCCTTTCCATCCATCATGGTACTGCCTATTGGATCTTTGTTTCCTTGATACTAAGACACAATCCCTATTGAAGGCTGCATCCCTTGATCCTCTTCAACAAGTGCTTCAAGTCCTCTTCACTTCCAGCAAGTAAGGTTGTGTCTTCTGCATTAATGCAGGTTATTGATGAGTCTCCCTCTAATCCTGAAGACACACTCCTCTTCATAGAGTCTAGCTTCTCGGATAACTTGCTCAGCATATAGATTGAA
>NW_006399780.1:9084584-9086877 GCF_000299155.1 Elephantulus edwardii | reverse complement strand
TGTATTCCCTCCATCATCTTTTGATGTTTTCTGGGTCATTCATTATATTGCCCAAACTATCTTTCAATATTGTGACACAAGGCTTAAATTTGTTTTTCAGTTCTTTCCGTTTGAGAAATGCCGAGTGAGTTCTCTTTTTCTTCTACAATTCCAGCTCTCTGCACATTCCATTATAATGTTTTGCTTTGTCTTCCCAGGCTGCCCTTTGAAATTGCTCAGCTCTTTCACTTCAACATGTTTTTCTTTAGATTTGGCTTCTTGACACTCATGTGAAATATTTAGTCTCTTCTGACATCCATTTCTATTTTTTCTTTCTCCCTTGTTTTTGTTAATGACCTTTGGCTTTCTTCATGGATGATATCCTTGATATCATCCCACAACTCATCTGGTCTTCTAGGAGTTTCTAATTAAAAACTCTTTTAATAGTTTGTCTTTAGGCAAACAAATGTTAGGGTTAAAACACACACCTGTACATCTAAAATGGTATATATTCAGCTTTCAATGAACAACATCAAGATGTCTTTTATTTTACATTTTCTGTAATGAAATTCAGAGTCTAATTTAGTCCTGGTAGATACCATAATGCCATTAATTCTAAACAATAGATACCTATATTCACTCATAGTGACTCCTGAAACAGATCAAAAACTTACCCAATACCACCACATCTCCACGATATCTCATTGTTGTAGATACTGTGTAAATCCATCATATTCAGTATCTTCCTTTTACTGACCTTCCAGTTTTCAAAGCAGGATATCTGCCTCTACAGGGAACTACAGATTACCTGATAAACTAGAATAGGAGCCTCCATTCCTGAGCTTTGGTTTCTCAAGCTCTTTTAGGTTGGTCTGCACCTTATACTTCATTGTCCAGTTACCAACTTAAAGTTAGTATACCTCAGGGATGAAATTTTGTTTTCGCTCACGTTGGAAATTAAACAGTCATCCTCAACATCCTCCTTACAATAGTCTTAAACCAACTCTCCAGCCTATTTCTCCACCAACTCTACTACCCAAACCTCCTGCGGACCTTACGTACTCTTTCCAAAGTGATATGAACCTACCTTTACTCTAGCTCTTGATACTTCTGCTCTGCCTAATAATTGCAGATTATATTCTATGCCTGTTTTAAGGCTTTGTGACAAACGAATCTCTTCAACTCTTACTTGATCTGCCAGTAACAAGTCACCTTTCTTCTTCTGAACTCCTATAACACTTTGTACATTTTCTATGATTCTAACCCTACATTATGTTGATTTTTAAAATTTGTTTATATATTGTGCATAAACTAAGATTAGATTTCAATGAAAGTTGTAGATGTTATTGTTGTTGAGTACAATCAAGTCAGAACCAACCCACATCTAACTCTCCAGCAGGTTTTCTGAGGCAGTTAATCGCACAGGAAGAAACTGCACATCCTTCTCCCACAAAGTAGCTGGTGGATGCCTTTGAGATTGTAGCACAGCTTCTTACCACTAGGCCAACAGAGGTAACTAGAGAAAGTCTCATAGATCTCAAAAATGACAAAAAGGAAAATGGATCTTAGGTGGACAATTCATACTCACCTATTTAGTTCAAGCCTTTGCTTACTAAATGTTAATTACACTTCTCTCTTGTGTGCCATTGAGTTTTTTGTGACTCATAGCAGCCCTATGTACAACAGCTCTGAACTTTGATCTGTCTTGTGCTAACCTTATTGTCTCTGACACACCTACCCTCATTATCCCAGTCACTGAATCAATCCACCTCATCAATAGTCTTCCTCTCTTTCTCTGTCCTTCCACCTTTCCAAGCATGATGTCTCTCTCCAAGGACTGGTCCCTCTTTGTGGCATGCCCAAAGTATATCAGACAAAGCCTCAGAATACTTGCCTCTAAGGAATAGCCAGGTTTCATGCTCTCTAGGAGAAATCTGTTTGTTCTCCTGGCAGTCCATGGTATATTCAATACTCTTCTCTGGCACCACAGATCAAAGGCATCAATTCTCTTTCTATCATCCCTAGTCATTGTCCAGCTTTCTGACATATAGCAAGTAATTGTGAAAACTATGACCTGCATCAGGCATACCTTAGTCTCTCTTGTACTGGGATTCAATTAAGAAACAAATATCAGAAAATGTAATATATTAACAAAAGAAAGAGAGGCATCGAAGTTGGCTATACAGAAATAAAATGGAGGTCATAAGGTCATTATAGCTCCCAGCTCCTTCTAAACTTTCTGCTTTGTCATCTTCACTTGTGTTTAATGTTGTTGTGGTCTAAGATAACTTTTACAGCTCTAGACTATATATAT
>NW_006399780.1:9083845-9084419 GCF_000299155.1 Elephantulus edwardii | reverse complement strand
TATATATACATACATACATACATACATATACAGGGAGCTCTGGTGGTCTAGTTGTAAGCAACTGTGCTGGCAGTTCAAAGGCATACAGTTTGAATCCGTCTTTGGCTCCCTCCACAGGAGAAAGATGGGCAATCTTCTCCACTGCAATTTACTGCCTCTAAAAATCAGCTGGGGAATCAGATATGAGTCAGTTCTCATTCAATGACACACAACAACAGCAGTCATTATATGCTTGTCCTAAAAATCAAGATATTTAAAGGGAGAGCTGATTCTAAGTTCACTTCCTTTAGAGAGTTGTTGTTACATGCTTTCAAGTTGACTACAGTTCATCTACCCCATGAACAATGGACTTGGATCTTGCCCTGTCTTGTCCTGTGTTATCCTCATCCTCTCTGATATATTACAGCTCATTGTTACAGTCACTATGTTGATCCATCATATTAAAGGTTTTCCTCTCTATGATCTTCCTCTTTCATGAATTGTCTTTTTTTTCTTCTATTGAATCAACCTTTTGTCTTTAATGAATCCCACTTCACCATGATAATTTTTTTATACTTAGTGTTGGGTTTTATTG
>NW_006399780.1:9077324-9082350 GCF_000299155.1 Elephantulus edwardii | reverse complement strand
AGCTCTTGTACATAGGGTTGCTATGAGTCACAAGCAACTCGATGGCACATAACAACAACAACACGTCTGTGTTCATGAAAAATATTGGTTTATAGCTTTCTTTGTTGGTGATACCTTTACATGGTTTTGGTTTCAGAACTATGTGTTTGGTTTCAGAACTATGTTTGTGTCATAGAATGATTGATTGTGGAAGTGTCATTCTTTCTTTTCTTATATTTTTAAATAATTTAAATGTAATTAGTGACAGTTCATCTCTGAATGTTTGGTAGAATAAGGCACTGAAGCCATCTGGATCAGGGCTTTTTTATGTTGGGAGTGTTTTTATGACATATTTCTTTTTTTTTTTCAAGTGTTCTACTTTTTTCTGTATAAATTTGGGCAAGGTGAGAGTTTCTAGGGTTTTGCCCATTTCGTCTAAATTTTCAAATCTGTTGAAGTATACCTTTTCATGATAATCTGGTTTTGGTTCTTTGAAGCATCATTTCAGTTGTTCTTTTTGGTTGGTTTTGGTTATTGTTTCGTTTTTTCATTTTGTACTTGTTTACTTATAAAGTTCATATATATTGTTTTTCTCACTGGATATTTCCCATTTACTTAACCCACCCCACCCTCCACCCATCAAATTATGCGACCTTATGATCCCCTCCCCCTTAGGTACTCGTACACATTTTACTAGTTATCTATTTCTACAACAATGTAGGTTTTTTTCTTTAAGGAACTGAGTTAATTCACTTAGCATAATGCTCTCTAGTCCCTCTCAACTAGTGATTAACAAATTCACTGCTCCTACAAGCTGCATAGTATTTCATCATGTGAATGTACTATAATATCTCAATCCATTCGATTGTGGTTGGAAATTTGGGCTATTTCCTCATTCTTGTGATGGTGAATAATGCTGCTATGAACATTGGTGTACAAGTCTCTATTTGTGTCTCAGTTCTTATTTTCTTGGGGTATATTCCAAGTTGTGAAATAGCTGGGTCATATGGATTTTCTATGTTCAGCTTTCTGAGGAAACACCCAACTGCATTCCAGAGTGATTGTACCATTTTAAAATCCTACCAGCAATCTATGAGAGTTCCTATCTCATGACATCCTTTCTAACATTTATTACTTGCTGTCCTGTTAAACTTTGCCACTGCTACTAAAGTGAGATGGTATCTCATTGTGGTTTTGATTTGCATCACTCTTATTGCCAGTGATTTGGAGCATGTTTTCATGTCTGTTGGCCATCTGAGTGTCTTCCTCTGTGAAAAGTCTTTCCATGTCTTTTGCCCATTTATTTTGTAATTGTGTTATCTTTTTCTTGTGGAGGCTCATTATGATTCTGTAAACTTTTTATATGAAACCCTTGTCTGAAATAGTATTGCCAAATGAATTTTCCTTTTTCTTTTCATTCTTTTGCAAAACATTATTGAGGCACACAGAGATTTAATCTTTAGAAGGTCCCATTCATCAATTTTACCCTCTCCTGATTGTGCATTTCTGGCTGTATTTGGCAGCCTCTTTATATCATAGAGTTAACCATCTAAGCTTAATTAAAATTTGCCTCCACTAAACTATGGTTTGGGGCTTTACTCCCAGGTCTCTGATCCACCTTGAGGTGATTTTGTGTATGGTGTCAAATGTGGATCCTGTTTCAACTTTCTGCAGGTAGCAGTCCAGTTTTGCCAGCACCGTTTGTTGAAGAGGTTGTCATTTCCCCATTTGGTAGGTTTTATTTCCCTCTCAAATATCAATTGACCATATACAGATGGGCCCATTTCTGGGTTCTCAACTCTTTTCCATCGGTCTATGTGTCTGTCATTGTACTACTATGCTATTTTGGTTACTACTCTTGTATAGTAGATTTTGAGGTCAGGGAGTGCTATACCTCCCATTTCATTTTTGTTTTTCAGAAGTGCAAAGCTTTTTTGGGATCTCTTTCTTTATTGCTTTTATTTCAGCTGGTTCTGTTATAACATCAATTCTTTAATGTCTTATTCAGAGTATTTTTCTTTCTTTTCTTAAGTTCACAAATGATTTGTCTATTTTATTGATCCTTTCAAAGAATTATCTCTTGGACTTTGGATTGTCTCAACTGTTTTCTATTCTATTTATTTCAGTCCTTTATCATTTCCTTTCTTCTAGAGGCTGTGAGGTAAGCTTGTTGCTCTTTTTCTCTTTATTGAAGATTTGAGGGGAAATATTTTCTTTCACTCTTTTCTTCTTTTGAATATGTTTACTTATTGCTATGAATTGCCCCCTGAGGACTGCTTTTGCAGTATCCCAGAGATTTTGATACATTGTTTTTTCATTTGTTTCAAGAAACTTTTTTATTTCTTTTTTTTTTTTTTTTTGCCTTTACTACTTCTATAATTCTGTATTGATCAAGCAACTTGTTCTTTAGTGTCTCCATGGGTGGGTTAGTTTATTTCCCTTTATCCTCTTGTTCTAAATTTATAAATTTTTGGCATTGGAGCCTGAGAAGATACTTTGTAGGATGTCAATGCTTTCAATTTAGTGAGGCTTGCTTTGGATCCTAATATATATGGCCAGTTCTGGACCATGTGTACTTGTTGTTGTTGTTGTTGTTATGTTGAGTCACTTGTGACACATAGTGACCCTATGTACAACAGCCCTGAAACTTGCTTTATACTGTGCCCACTTTACTCTCTGTGACACACCTACTCTCATTACCCTAGTCACTGAATCAATCCACCACTTCAATGGTCTTCCTCTCTTTCTCTGTTCCTCCACCCTTCCAAGCATAATGTCCCTATCCAATGACTGGTCCCTCCTTACAACATGCTCAAAGTATGTCAAACAAAACCTCAGAATCCTTGCCTCAAAGGAGCATCCTGGTTTCACCCTCTCTGTGAAACCTCTCTGACCAACCTGTTTGTTCTCCTGGCAATCCATGGTTTATTCAATACTCTTCTCCAGCACCACAGCTCAATGGCACCAATTCTCTGTCTACCATCCTTAGTCCTTGCCTCTGACACATAGCAAGCAATTGTGAATACAATGGCCTGGGATAGTATAGCCAATGTTATATGGATCTTGACAGAAAGCACAGAGTACCAGAGAAATTTCTACCTGTGTTTCACTGACTATGAAAAGGCATTTAACTGTGAGGATCACAACATACTGTGGCTGACTCTGAGAAGAATAGGAATCCCAGAACATTTGATTGTGCTTATGTCCAACTTAAACTTAAACCAGGAGGCAGTCATCAGAAAAGAGCAAGGAGACACTGCATAGTTCAAAATCAGGAGGGGTGTATGCCATGGATATGCCCTGTCTCCATAACTTTTCAATATATATGTAAAACAGATCATCCAGAAGGATGGGTGCTATGAGGAGGAATGTGTCAACAGCCTGTGTTAAAAATGATACAACTCTGCTTGCTGGAGCTGAGGAAGACCTGAAGTGCTTACTGCAGAGGTAAAGGACTGCAGCCTTCCATATGGATTGAAGCTTAACATCAAGAAAATAAAGATTCTCAACACTGGGCCATCGGCAGCATCATGATAAATGGTGAAGAGACTGAGATTTTTAACAGCTTTAGTTTGCTTGGTTCCACAATCAACACTCTTGGTACCAGCAGCCAGGAAATCAAAAGATGAATTTCATTGAGAAAGTCAGCTGTCAGAGATGTCTACAAAGAACTGAAGAATGTGCACTGGAGGAAAAATTAAATTCAGTTGTTAGGTGGAGTATTCTAAATATGTCTTTGAGGATAAATGTATACTTCAGTTCTTCTTATACTTTACTGAAATCCTTTCAGGTTGGCCTGTCTTTCAGTGAAAGTGTCTCTCATTACTTTTGTGATGTTGTCTCTTCATTTAAAGCCATTAGCATTTGTTTTATGTATTTTGTAGGTCTATTTTTAGTTGAAGGAGCTCTGGTATCCTAATATAAAAAACTGTGCTGAGAGAACTCTGGTAGCCAAGTGGCAAGAAGCTGCACTGCAATCCCAGAGGTATATGGTTTGAGTCCACCAGACGCTCTTCTGGAGAATGAGGGGTAATCTCCTCCTGTATCAGTCAGATCTGATTTGACGGTACACACACACAAAAAAAATAACAATAAAAATTTTTAAAAGAAACTGTGCTTCAATCCCAAAGTGGCATGCCTTCCCAAGCACACTAATGTATTTTAGTTTGTCTCTAGGTCACTTTTTGGTCACAAACCTTGAGGGACAGTCCAAACTTACAGCATCTTCCTATAGAATTAAAGATTCTTTTTCATATTTCTAATTATTGATAGGGATGAAGAATCTAGTAAATAAGGTAAGTACAGGTTTACTTTACATTTATTTCATAATCTGTAGTGAGCAGTGTCACATGTTTTTCCATTGCATCAAAAATGACCTTTTAAACTAATGAATCTATAATCTTTGGTTAGTCAGAAACAGACATTTAGAAGTTGATCAAAGATGTGGTGGAACCCATGTGAAAATGCTCACAACAGATTAGCAAAGAAGCACAAGAAAATCTATGCATACCTTCTTACTGAATACTCCACCTGGATGGAGAAGAGGGCAGAATCGTGCACCTCTGTCAGTGAACATACAGGAATGAACTACTGCCATTTGAGAGGCTAAGGATTCAGAATTTATCAAAGTTCCTGCCTTTAAGCAGCCCCTAGTTTTCCAGAAGAGGGAAGATGTATATTAAAAGTGTTTTACGTAATGAGAGAATAGAGGAGGGATTCAGGACAGACTTGGGACAGAGTAGGACTAAAACAGTTTCACAAGAGTTTCTCAAGCAGAAGAGGAGAAGCTAAGCCTTTAAGCCCAGACACATCAAGAAAGGAGGCACGCCTGAATAAGCAAAGCACTCCTTAAGAATAGAAGAACGGTAGGAGGTATCTCACTCCCTGATTTCAAATCCTACTACACTGCCATAGTAGTCAAGATAGCATGGTACTGGTACAATGACAGACACATAGATCAATGGAATCGAATTGAGAATCCAGAGATCAACCCATCTGTCTATGGTCAACTGATCTTTGACAAGGAGATGCAATCAGTGAAGTGGGG
>NW_006399780.1:9073659-9075861 GCF_000299155.1 Elephantulus edwardii | reverse complement strand
TGACAAAGAAGATTAATCAGAACTGGCTTTGACAAGCACTGTGGCATTTGGACAAGAACAAACTGGGAGGAGGGTAGAGAGAATAGTGCCACAATGAATGAGTGGAAGCCCAAAATCTCTGTAAATGTTTATGAAAATTAATAAAATATAATTATAGAAAAAAAAGAAAGGAGGCACGGAAGTCTTCAAACGGCGTGGATGCAGTTCAAGCAAAGAAGAACCCAGAGATACAAGTTTGATAAAGTTTATTCAAAATGTGTTTTTCAAGTTCTATAATTTCTTCATTGTTGTTATGTGCCACTGAGTTGCCTAGAACTGGCAGCCCTATGTAAAACAGCTCTGAAACCTGCCCTGTCCTGAGCCAGTCTCACTGATTCTCATACACCTTCCCCCGATCCCCTAGTTACTATATCTATCCATTTCACCCGAGGTTTTCCTCTCTGTGCTGTCCCTTTACCCTTCTGAGCATGATGTCCTTCTCCAAGGATCAGTCTCTCCTGGCCACATGCCCAAAGTATGTGAGACGAAGCTTCAAAATCCTAGCCTCCAAGGAAAAAGTTGGTTCACCTCTCCAAGACAGAACTATTTGTTTTCTTGGCAGTCCATGGTATGTTTAAGACTCTTCTTCAGCACCACAACTCAGGCATCTATTCTCCTGTCATCCTTAGTCATGATCCAACTCTCTGATGTATAGTAAATAATTGCAAAGGTCATGTTTCTTTATTATTCTATATAAACTTCCAAACATAAGTTGAAACCTATCACCTCTAAGTCTGTTCTGACTCACAACAACCCTGTAAGACAAAGAAGAATTGTCTCAGGGAGTTTCCAAATCTGTAAATCTTTACAAGGGCAGAATGCCTCATTTTTCTCCTGTAAAGAAGCTTCTAGGTTCAAAAGAATTACTTTCATGAAAGTCAATCTAAAATGACTGAATGATCAGACAGCATGTGTATTACAATTAACAGTCTGGAATAGGGCAATGAGGATGGGAAGAGAGAAAAAGAGTAAGGGAAGATTCACACACAGAAACAATTTTGGAAGGTTGACAGGGACAGGAGGGTACAGAGAAAGAATAGAGATTAGAAAGCGGGTGGAAGGACACGGGTAGGAAAGGAAGGATATGGCAAGGATTTGATAAATAATGGCACTGTACAACTCTAGTTAAGGTTAAAACAAAATGTATGAGTAATTGAATGAAAACTAATTTTTAAAATGACCTTCAGTTAGCATCTAAGTACTTAACTACTGCACTACCATGGCTACTCATTCTATGTATTCTATGTGAGAAAATTACAGCTTCATGTTTATTTTTCTAGGTAAAAATTTACAGGACACTATCACAACCTCTTTTGTAGGAGTTCTGATACGTTAGTGGCAAGGAGTTGCACTGTTAATTCACAGACTCAAAATTTGCTAGCTGTTCCACAGAAAAAAGTTAGCCAGTCTCCTCTGAAAAACCACTGTAGGGTCCAGTATGAATTGCTTCCAATTTGATGGCACATAACAACAAGAATAATCACATGCAAGTAAAATCTTGCTGAATATATTTTTAAATAACTAGGATAGGAAAGTGCCAGAAATTCAAACTTAGTAAAGAAAAGATATGGCATGAGGGATGCCAATGCTGATGTCAAATGGATCTTGAAGGAAAGTAAAGAATATCTGAAGGGTATTTACCTGTGTTTTATTGATTATGCAGAGCAATACATTTATCTCCTGACTGCTGGTACTGCTGACTGTGGATCTAAGTAAGATGAAATCATAGACAGTTTTCAATCTTTCATCATCTACCATTATGTTGCCTATCAGTACAGTAGTACAGACTTTTGTTTTCTTGATATTAGGTCCAAAAAAAAAATCTGTCTACAATTTTCTTTTTCTCAGAGAACCTGTTTGAATCATCTGCTTTTCTCTTTGTTCATGCCTATATAAAAGGAAGCACAGGCCCAACAATACTCAGTCTTCTTTTTTTTTTTGGTCACTGTTCACGGTTTATTTGGTGTTTTAGTTGGTATGATACTGTTGCAATGCTTATATGTAGATCTTTACATTTTACATCACATTATCAGAGTTGCATTATACATTACTCTGATAAATACAGTACACAAAATAAGATCCTTTAGAACAATAATGTACAAGACATGCAATATTGAATTTGTACATTAGAGCACAGAATGTGACTAAAAAATTAAAAGCTTA
>NW_006399780.1:9070504-9072199 GCF_000299155.1 Elephantulus edwardii | reverse complement strand
GCACGAGGCGGCGAAATCCTGACTCTGCAGCTGCAGCTCCGGGACTCCATTACTCAGTCTTCTAACCTTGGGATTAGAGACTCTGGCCTCTGTACTTAAAACTTTTCTATATTTATAAGGAAATGAAGAAGTAGTGAAATACATGGGCACCAAGATTTGAAAAATCACACAGAGCTCTTATAAAATGCATTCCTCTTCTTCTTTTATGTATTTGTGATGCTGAGCATAAGGCTTAATTATCAGCACATGTTGAATGAATGAAGGAGCAGCAGTGACCTCTGGTCTGCTATGAAAATTATAATGTTTCCCAGCTTTCTCTCTTTTTTAAGAGGAGAATATTGTGGATACTTCTCCATCTCATTATGAAATTCCTAGATTCCACCTTCAAATGTCACTTTCTAGATTTGTGACACTGAACATGAGTACAGAACATACTGCCAGGAGAACAAATATATCTGCTTGGGAGAGGGTGAAACCAGGTTTCTCCTTGGAAAACTAGGATTTTAAAGCTCCATGTCACATTCTTTGGGAACGTGGCCAGGAGGAATCAGTCTTTGAAGAAGGACATTATTCTTGGAATAGTGGAGGAACAGCTCAGGAGAGAAAGATTTCTGGTGAGATGGATTGACACAGTAACTGGGGCTGTGGAATTAGTGTGTTAGAGTCTGTGAAATTGGATTGGATAGGACAGGGTTCAGAGCTATTGTACATAAGGCCACTATTAGTCACAGGTGACTTGATGGCACATAACAACAACATGATACCATAAATAAAGATTTAAACTAAAATGTTTTTAATCCAGTGGACCCAAAAGGAGACCACATAAATTTTACATAAATCCTATAAAGTATGAAGAAAAGACACATCCCTGATGCACTCCTCGTTCCAGTATAGGTTTCACATCAGCACAATCAAATGTTGTGGGATTCCTATACTCCTCAAGTTTAACCACAATTTGTTGTGATCCACACAATCAAATGCCTTTGCATAGTCAATGAAACACAGACATTCATCTGTTACTGACAATAACGTCTCTAGTGGCATGAATTCTTCTAAACCCAGCTTGTATTTCTGGTAGTTCTCTGTTGATTACTGTTCCAGTCATTTTTTTATAATCTTCAGAAGGATTCTGCTTGCATGTGATATTATTGTTTAATAATTTCCACACTCTGTCGGGTCACCTTTTTTTGGAATGGAAGTAAATATGAATCTCTTCCAGTCAGTTGGTCAGGTAGTTGCAGATTTCTTGACACAACCTTGTTGGGCACATTCAGAGTATCTGTTTGTTGAAATATGTCAACAGGTATTCTACCAGTTTCTGGGGCGTTGTGTTTTGTTTTTTGGTTTGTTTAGTTTTGGGTTTTGTGGTGTTGTTGTTTGCCAAGTCCTTCAGAGCAGCTTATACTTCCTCCTTCATCATCGTTGCCTCTTGATCATATGTTGTTCCTTTAAAGTCTTTTATGTCAGGAAATTCTTTTAGGTACAGTGTCTCTGTGTCTTCCATCTTCTTTTAATACTTCCTGGATCATTCGATGTTCTGCCTATTCGGATCCTTAATCAGCAATGGAGTGCATCAGTGATGCATCCTGTCTCCATATCTTTTCAAGCTATATACAGAACAGATAATTCGGGAGGCTGGGCTGTATGAGGAGGAATGTAGCATCAGGATTGGAGGAAGACTCATCAACTACCTAT
>NW_006399780.1:9056887-9069384 GCF_000299155.1 Elephantulus edwardii | reverse complement strand
ATGAAGCTGACCGGTGCCCTCCGCTACACTGCCCCATCTGTCTATGCAAGCTGCAGTGTACCATCGGCTTCAGCATCGCGGAGAGATACAAAGCAATGTTAAGGTGGCTCGATGAGGAATCCGCTGGCCTGCCCTGAGTGGTGCCAAAGCCTAGTTGTGAGGACACGGTGCATATTTGCCGGACCAGGTGGACTGACACCCTTAAGGTATGGAAAGAGTGGATAATGAGATGCCTGACTCTTCTCCAAAACTAAGGACCTACAAATAGGAGGGATGAGAATAAAATGTTTGTGTGTCCTGCCAAAAAATAAATACATACATACCGCTTACTCGGCTCCACAATCAACACTCTTGGCACCAGCAGTCAGGAAGTCAAAAGATCAACTGCGCTGGGAAAATCTGCTGTCAGGGACCTCTCCAGAGTACTGAGAAGCAATGATGTCAGTCTAAAGATTAAGGTGCACCTGATCCAGACCATGATATTTGCAATTATTTGCTATGCATTAAAGAGCTGGACAGTGGCTAAGGATGCGAGAGGAAGAACTGGTGTTTTTTAGTTGTGGTGCTGGAAAAGAGTCTTGATCATCCCATGGACCACCAAGAGAACAAATAGGTCTGTCTTGGAGAGGTTGAAACCTAGTTTCTTCTTGGAGGCTAGGATTTTGAAGCTCCATCTTAAATATTTTTGGCAAGTGGACAGGAAGGACAGATCCTTGGAGAAGGACATCATGCTCAGAAGGGCAGAAGGACAAGCACAAGAGTGGAAGACTGCAGATGAGACAAATTGATATAGTAACTAGGACAATGTAGGTAGGTATGCCAAATTCATGAGACTGGCTCAAGACAGGGCAGGCTTCAGAACTGTTGTACATAGGGTCACTATGAGTCACAGGCAACTCAACCACACATAACAACAAGTCCTATCAAGCACTGTGTCCATTCACTGTGGCTCAATTGTCAGGGGAAGGGTAACTATGTTAGCCTTTTCCTCTTATGCTTGGGAATGAGTTCATTCTCTGTATGCTTGTTCCCAGAGGACAGAAATTAAATTCTCATTCCATATCTTAAGTGCGGTCATTCATATCAAAAGTAAATTCTTAGCCAGAACCTTGATAGGGTAATTCCATAAAACCAGTTCTGAGAGTATCAGTTCTGAGTATCAGCTTAAGTACAGTCAAAACTTGGCCACATATCTTGTTGGGTGTGACCCATAATAATTGGACCTCTGTGCTGCCAGTTAAACCTGAGGTCTAGGTATTCAAGTAGGCCTGAAGGTGGGCCATTTTTAGTGTCTCCCTCAGCAAAATTTGGGTGCATACATCAGGACCTGGTGATAGTTTCTGAGCACTATAACTGTAAGTAATAATAATGAAAAGAAGAGATATTATTTGTAGCCCTTTATTTGTTATTCCTCTAGATGAAACTTACTATGACATTGAAGTATTACTGATTTTGAAAGGTAAGTTTGTTAACGCCCATTCAAGTGACCTTGAGTAATGAGAGAAATATTTCTTAAACCAGATTCTGAACCATCTTGGATTCTGAACCATTAAATTACCTCTTATTATGAAACTATGGAGTTCTGGTCACCTAATGATAAGGAGTTGCACTGCCAACCAATAACTTCTCCATGGGAGAAACATGGGAAAGCTACTTCTGTGTGATTTACAGTCTCTGAAACCCCACTAGAAGGTTAGGTATGAGTTAGTTCCAACTTGATGGCAATGAATTTTTTTGAGATTTTAAAATTATGTGTGAGATAATAATTGCTCTGCTGGATAAAGTTAATTAAATCTGGTTTTAATATGAAGCCCAGAACTGCAGCCAGCAACTGGGGAAGGGCTTCAGGGTGGGCTGTGTTGTATGGAAGTAGTTGAGACATTCTGTTTCAGAAATAAAACTTGAGTTTCTGACCTCAAAGTTCAGCTTAAAAAATCTCTCAGTTTGATGCCAAAATTCACCTAGAAACAAAGGTGTGAAAATGAGCTTAAATGTGGAATAATGAGATGTTCAAAAGCCTGGGCTAGCCTACTGGAGTTCAAATCCTGGCTCTAGAACAAAGCTTGCATATCCTTGCCTACAAGTGTACTCTGGCTGCACCATTTCCAAGACACATTTGGTTTGTGGCAACCCTTAGTACATTCAGTACTTTCTCCAACACCACAGCACAAAGACATTAATTCTTCTGTCATTTTTTTCATGGTCCAGTTTTCAGATACATAGCAAGTAATTGAAAAGATCATGGTCTTGATCAAGTGCATCTTAATCTTTAAAATTACATTCTTGTCCCTTGATACTTTGGAGAGGTCCCTGACAGGAGACTGTCCCAAAGCAATATGTCTTTTGATTTCCTTACTGCTATTGTCAAGGATGTTGGTTGTAGATCCAAGCAAGATGAAATAATTGACAATTTCTCTCTCGTCTCCATCTATAATGATGTTGCCTACTGACCCAGTGGTAAGGATTTTATTTTCTTAAAGCTGACATGTAATCCACATAGGAGGCTGTACTCTTTGGCGCTCTCCAGCAAGTGTTCCAAGTCCTCACTTTCAGCAACCAAAGTTGTGTTATCTGAATAATATAGGTTGTTGATGAGTTTTCCTGATGCCACATTTTTCTTCATAAAGTCCAGGTTGTCTAATGATTTGTTCAGCATACAAAATAACTAGATATAGAGAAAGGATACAGCTCCTACACACATTTCCTGATAACACCATTCAGTGTTTCCTTGTTGTCTGGACGACAGCTTCTTGGTCTAATTATAGTTTTTGCATGAGCAAAATTAAGTGTTCTGGGATTCCCTTTCTTTTCAATTAACAGTTTAAGAAATGCTGAGCAGCAATGAGTGATTTTTTTTTTTCTTTAAGTGAACTGGATAGGGAGGATTAGGGAGGGAAATGTGCAACAATGAAAGAATGAAAATCCTACTTTTCTGTAAACTTTCATTAAAATCACAATTTTAAGAAAAGAGAAAAGTGCTGAGTGAGTTCATCCCTTTTGGTTTTCCAACTCCAGCTCTTTACACGCTTCATTAAAATGTTTTGCTTTGCCTTCCCATGCTGCCCTTTGAAGCCTTAATATCTTGCCCAGTAATATTGTCTTGGAGAGGGCGAAACCAAGTCTCTCCTTGGAGGCTAGGATTTTGAAGCTCCACCTCACTTACTTTGGGCAAGGAGAGATCAGTCCTTGGAGAAGGACATCACGTTTGGAAAAGAGGATGTACCTCACAGGAGAAGAAAACCCTGGATGAAGTGCATTGACACAATGACTGGGGCAATCTGGATTGGTGTGTCAGAATTAGTGAGACTGGCTCAGGACAGGAAAAGGTGCAGGCGACTCAACCAATAACATTCTATGACAGGGTTGGAAGCAGGAGTGGCATTCACTTCCTAAACAGCATGCCTCAGGAAACTCTATAAACTTTGATAAATGTCAATAGTTGTAGAGGGGCTTCAGGCCTTTTGTTCATAGGGTTGCTATGAGTAGTGCTCGACTCGAAGGCAATCAACAACAAGTATTGTTGTTATTTTTGTTATGTGCTGACTCAGTGACCCTATGTAAAACAGCTCTGAAGCATGCAATGTCCTGAGCCAGTCTCACTGACTCCAACACACAACTTCCCCATTTCCCCAGTGACTGTATCAATCCATCTCATCCAGGGTCTTCCTCTCCTGTGCTTTCCCTCCATCCCTGCAAGCATGACGTTCTTCTACAAGGATCAGTCCCTCCTGGCCACATGCCCAAAGCATGTGAGGAGAAACTTTAAAATACTAGCATCCAAGGAGAAACTGGGTTTCACTCTCTCTAAGACAGACCTATTTGTTTTCTTGGCAGTCCATGGTATGTTCAAGACTCTTCTCCAGCATCACAACTCAAAGGCATCAATTCTTCTGTAATCCTTAGTCATTGTCAAGTTCTCTGATGCATAGCAAGTAATTGCGAAGACCATGGCCTGGATCAGGTCTAGACATTGCCTCTCAGTACCCTGCAAAGGTGCCTGAGAGCAGATTTACCTAATGCAATTTGTCTTTTTATTTCCTTGCTGCTGGTGCCAAGAGTGTTGATTGTGCAAGCTGTAACTGTTAACAACCTTAAGCTCTTCTCCATCCATCATGGTGCTGCCAATTGGCCCCAGTGGTGAGAATCTTTGTCTTCTTGATGTTGAACTTCAATCCATAGTTAAGACTACAGTTATTGACCTTCTGCACCAAGTGCTTCAGATGATCCTTAGTTTCAGCAAGCAAGTTTGTGTCATCTGCATAACGTAGGTTGTTGATAAGTATTGCTCCAATCCTCATGCTACATTCCTCCTCATTAAGCCCAGCATCCTGAATGATCTATTCTACATATAGTTTGAAAAGGTATGGAGATAGGATGTGTCCTTTCCTGATTTTTAATCATGCAGTGTTTCCTTGCTCGGTTCTGATGCCTGCTTCCTGATCCAAGTATAGGTTTCACGTAAGCACAATCAAGTGTTCTGGGGCTCCCATTCTCCTCAAGATTAGCCACAATTTGTTGTGATCCACACAGTCAAATGCCTTTGCATAGTCAATGAAACACAGATAGATATCCCTATTGTACTCTTTGCTTTCTGCCAAGATCCATCTATCATTGGCGATAATGTAGTGCCACGACCTCTTCTAAATCCAGCTTGTATTGTTCCAGTCATTTCTGGGTTATCTTCAGCAGGATTTTGCTCACATGTTATATGAGTAATATTGTATGGCTATTTGCACATTCTGTTGGGTCACCTTTTATTTGGAATTGGAATAAATATAGCTCTCTTCCAGTTAGTTGGCCAGGTAGTTATCCTTCAGATTTCTTGGCACAACCTGGTGAGCAGGTCTTGGGCAGCAGCATCAGTCTGCTGAGATACATCAATTGGTATTCCAGCAATTCCTAGGGCTTTATTTCTTGCCAAGTTCTTCAGAGCAGCCTGAACTTAATCATATGTTGTTTCTTGAAATTCTTCTGTGTCAGCAAATTCTTTTTGGTACAGTGACTCTGTACACTCCTTCCGTCTTTTTTTAATACTTCCTAGACTATTGAATATTCTTCCCATAACATCCTTAACTAATCTAAACCTATGCTAAATATAGACCAAGAAGCTGTTGTTCAAACAGACCAAGGGAATGCTACATGGTTTAAAATTAAGAAAGGACTGTTTCACAGTTGTGTCCTTTCTCCATACCTATTCAATATGTATGCTGAGCAAATTAATCAAGAAACTGGACTCTATGAATGTGGCTCCAGGATTGGAGACTCAACAATAATCTTCATTATGCAGATGGCATAACCTTGCTTGCAGAAAGTGAGGAAGACTTGAAGTACTTACTGGAGAAGGTGAAAGGCTACAGCCTTCAATATGGACTGCATATCAAGACCAAGAACAAGAAATTTCTCATCATTGGACAACTAGACAACATCATGACAGATGGAGAAAAGATTGAACTTGTCAATGACTTCACCTTACATGGATCTACAATCAACACCCGTGGTACCAGCAGTCAGGACATTAAGAGTCACATTATACCAAGAAAATTTTCAGTGAGGGATCTCGCCAAATTATTAATGAGCAATAATGTCAATTTTAGGACTATGGTATGCCTGATTCAGGTTATGGTCTTTTCAATCACTTACTGTGCTTCTGAGAGCTGACCAATAATTAAAGAATGCAGAAGAAAAACTGATGTCTTTGAGATGTAGTGTTAAAGAAGAGTACTGCCAAAAGGAAAAAAAAAAAACAAACGTGTCTTGGAGAAGGTGCAGCCAGAGTATTCCTTGGAGGAAAAGGGGATAAAGTTTCATCTCACATACTTAGGACATGTTGCTAAAAAAGGTTATTCCTTGAAGAGGGGCATCATGCTTGGATAGGTAGAGGGACAGCAAAAAAAGAGGAAAACTGTCAATGAGATGAACTGATACAGTGACTGTAGCAATGAGCTTAAATATGTCAGAGATTGTGAATTGGTACAGAATAGGTTAGGGTCCAGATCTGTTGTTACTAGGGTGCTAAGCATCATACTGGACTCAATGGCACCTAACAATAATAGCAACATGGTAGATGTTTTCTCTCTGGAAACTGAAATATCTACTTAAAATTAAAATCTTGAATTACATTCACTCTAATTACAGAATCGCCACTACTCTCATATGAAATAAAAACAGTGCTAATGATTAAGTAAGAATAAGCAGAAAAGTCATAGGAATTGCTAGAGATTCCATGAAAGATTAAGAAGATATTATCCCCATTTGTGAAATCTTTTCCATGCAGTTAACTGCCTCTGAAAACTCATCAGAGAGTCAGCTGTGAGTCAGATCCAACTTGATGAAATGCAACAACAAAACTGCATTTAGCTTAAACCATGTATACTATGCCATGGTGACATAATCCCAACCCCAGGGATGGCACAGTTAACAATGAGTATCTTTATTGTATTGTTTTAACACACATAGACAAAGGTTTCTTTTCTTTTTTATATATAAAAATAGAATCACAGTGAAATTAGTATATTGTAACATGCTGTTCCACTAGCTATAGTATCAGTATTTGTTCTACAGTCACTGATGGCCTACTGGCAAGAATCTGCGCTGCAATCATGAAGGCCCATGGTTCAAGGCCATCAGCTGCTCTGCAGGAGAAGGATAAGCAATCTCCTTCCATGGAATTAACTGCCTCTGAAAACCCACCGGAGGATCAGCGGTGGGTTAGTTCTGACTCTATGGTACACAACACAACATATGAAATATTACTTAGTAATTTGAGTAAAGTACTATGGCACAGAGGATTAAACATTGTGCTTTTCACTGAAAAGTCAGTGGTTCAAGTCTACCAGCCACTTTTCATGACAAAATAAGAGTCTTGAAAATCCTGTCGGGAAGTTCTAGTCTGGCTCAGCAGGAATCAGAACTGACTCAGCAGTACTTCATTTAGTTTTAGTTTGGTAGGAACTTGAACGCTCTTAAAACCTATTGTAAGGATTGGAAAAACTATTGAACCACTGAACTTGTGGTTGCTTTCCACAACAACCTCATTTCAAAAGGGAATAATTATCCTCACATATCAAATGACAACAAGGGAGGGAAACTTGAACAGAAAGTCCCCAGTTAACACTTGGTTGTGCTCCAAAAGTCACTTTCAGTCTTTTGAAATGTGAAAGCCATTTTCCAAGAAACAATGTTATAAATTAGCACAAACAGTCCCCAAGTGATCATGATGTTCGATTCCAAATACCCTGCACTGAAGTCAATTCTAAAGTAAGTAAAAGACCTCCCTTACTTAAAAGGTGTTTTTTAAATTTATTGTCTTTTATTATGAGTATCTTTATAAATCTGATTGTTACTTGTCTTTAAAGATTCAATATATTCAATAATTGAATAGTTTCTGAAAGATACATGTTGAAACATATAGATATACATGTTAATTATTAATATAAGTAAGTCAGATGTATGAAGTAACAAAATTAAAGTAAGTTTTGTCCAGTTAGCACTATTGAACTTGGTCAAAGTACTTATGTGACTGAGCCAAGTATTTATTATGAAACTTCCCCAAAGAAGTTGGCATTTTGCTCTACCAAGAAAAAGCAAAGCTAAATTTTCTGAGGCATGATGAGAGCAGCTCAAGGAAGGGACTTTGTTTCCTCTGTTCAGATCCAGATCCCTGGGAAAATGGGCGCTCTCCTCTCTGGGCTGGCAGATAAAGATGGCTTGTTTATTTTCTGTAATTTTAATCATTATATTCTTCATCCAATTCTCAGAAACTGCTAATCCATTTACCAAAAAAAATTAAAAGGACACGAGTCTATACTCAGCAAAAATAAATATAGATAGAAATACTAAACCAGTTGCAATCAAGTCAATTCTGACTCATGGCGACCCTATTGTGAGTCTGAGAAGAGCCGTGCTCAGTGGGTTTCCAACGGTAGATTTTCCTAAAATATGTCAGTACTTCATTCTTTCAAGGTGTTCACCAGCTTTACAGTTGTGTTAATGGTTGACATTATAATCCATTTAAAGACTAAATAGATGGCAGTTACCTGGAAACCATAGCCAGGCCTAGAATGAGGTATGTAAAGGGCCAAGGACACAAAATTGAAGGAGGCAATAATCCTAAAAGAATGAGTGAAGTCCCCTTAAATTTTATACTCTAATCATCTTATTAACTTTATCCTAGTTCCAGCCCTGGTGTCAACAAAAGCTTTTATGTGCCCATTCATTCACTTATATATTCAGTAATCGTACCAATCCTTTTGAAGGAGTAAATAGTGAATGACATTTTCTGGGGGAGGGGATTATTAATTTTAATGAATGTTTACAGAGATTTTGGATTTCTACTCATTCATTGCTGCAATTTTCTCCCTGTGAACACACACTCCCCCACCCCCCGTTTGCTCTTCTCTGTGAAAAGTAAAAGAAAAATTCTTTCATTGGTATACAAGCCACCCCACCCCCGTACACTCCACTATGCAACCTTCATTCTGGACTCTTGTCATAACCATAATAACCAATCATATATCGCTTTTTAAACTGTTCTCTTCCTCATCTGTTTCAATACAGTATACATAATTTATCCAATTTTTCTCAGTCTCACCCCAACCCTGATGTCATTTTCTGTTCTTTTAAATCCCTTATTTTACAGTTAAGATAGTTAAGGCTCTCAGAGATAACAAAGCTTTTTCAATGGAAAAAATATAGCTTCTATAAAAGAAAGACAACTAAAGGTCATAGAGACCATGTATGCTACAGAATTGATTTTATATTAAATGTTCCAAACAGGCAAATATTTGGAAAATAGATTAGTGGTGATTTAAGGTGGTTACTCCTCCTGTTGACTGAGGGTGGAGTGAGGAAATGAAGTGTGGAGTTTCTTTACAGAGGGAACACAATGTTCTAAAACTGACTGTGATTATGATTGCACAAATCTGTGACTGTGCTAAAAATCACTAGATTGTATTCTTTAAATAATTGCATTAAATGGTATATGAATTACATATCAATAAACTTTTTTAGTATATGACAGTTCACGGTAGAGATTCATTTCCACTGAAAGTTAAGGAAAATCTTTAAGGAAAAGATGACTTTCAAAGATGAAAATTTTTTAATCTAAAGAAATGTGACAGTAAGAATAAAGCAGGGAAACAGAAAACTATTAGATGCATGTCAGAAACAGTAAATTATTCCATTCGGCTGGCATGTGGTATCCAAGGTAAGGACTGTGATAACAGTCACTAATAGCTTGGTCTAAACTGACTGTAGTTTCTAGGTTGTATGTACAAGATATGAAAAGAGCAGAGGTAAGGAGTTAAGGAAGTTCTACATTTTCTTCCTTCAGTGGTGAATGTGGAATAAGCAATTATGAGCAAGAACTGCTACCTTCAAATTCTATGATAATAAGAACCAATGGTTTATTCACTATTTACAGTCGCACTCAGTAAATATGTGTTAAATTATAATAGCATTGTCAAAGCTGGGAAAGAAATCCAAGGTGATGGTGCCAAGTCCAAGAGCTGGGGGATATAGATGATAATGGGATGTCTCTTTAAAGACAAACATGTACCAGATCCAAGCCATGGCACTCCCAATTGTTTCACGTGCACGCAAAATGTAAACAATGAATAAGGATGATTGAAGAAGAATTGAGGCCTTTTTATTGTAGTTTTGGATCACCTTTCTTGGGAATGGGAACATATATGGATCTCTTACAGTCAGTTGGCCAGACAACTGATCTCCAAATTTACTGGCAAAGAATGGCAAGTCTATCACATATGGTATATAAGTCTATCATTCCTGAAATATTTCTGTGTTAGCCAATTCTTTTTGGTGCACTGCTTCTGTGTATTCCTTTCATCTTCTTATGCTTCCTGGATCATTCCAGCAGAATGTGGAAATTGTCAAAAAATATCATACATATTACAAACAAGCAAAATGCTGCTGAAGATTATTTAAAAATGGCTAGAACAGTACATAGAGAACTGTCAAGAAGTTCAAGCTAGATTCAGAAGAGTCTGTGGCATCAGGGATATAATTGCTAATGTCATATGGATCCTGGATTACAGAGAATAATACCAGAAGAATCTCTATTTGTGTTCTGTTAACTATTTAAAGGCGTTTGACTATGTGGATCATAACAAATTATGGCTAACATTGAGAAGAATGGGAGTCCCAGAACACTTCATTGTGTTCATGTGAAACCTATAACTAGACTAAGAAGCTGTTGTACAAACAGAGCATGGGAACACAACATGGTTTAAAATTAAAGGTACGTTAGGGTTGTGTCCTTTCTTCAGACCTAATCAATCTGTATGCTGAGCAAATTATTTGAAAAGCTGAACTTTAAGAAAAAGAATGTGGCAGCAGGATTAGAGAAAGACCCATTAATAACATAGTTATTGTTTGCTAAAAATAGGAGGACTTGAAGCATTTGCTGCATACTACAGCCTTCCATATAGTTTGTATCTCAACATCAAGAAAACAAAAATTCTCACCACTAGACCAACAGACATCATGAAAGACAGAAGAAAGATAAAAACTGTCAATCTCTTCTTACTTGGATCAATCAAAACATTTGGTACCAGAAGTCAGGAGGCATCTGCCCTAGGATAGTATGTAGTCAGGGAGCTCTCCAAATCATTGAGGAGCAGTGAATGTTATTTGGAGGACTAAGTTATGCCTGATCCAGGCCATGATTGAACTGGACAATGAATAAGGATGACAGAAGATTTTATGCCTTTAAACTCTGGTGCTGGTCAAGAGAACTGAATACTCTCATGGACAAGACTAAAGAAAACAAAGGAAGCTTCTGGAAGGAAAGTCAACAGGGTACATATGTATGCATAAGTCCAGGAAAGAAAAACTTTGGTTTATGAATTATATTGAAGTGTGGATGGATCAGACATTTTTAGCACAGCAATCAATTTTGTTTTACAGGTATACAAAGACATGAAATATGCCTTCATTAAAGTATATCCTTTGTACAAAAAGATAAAGCATAAATAAATATACACATAAATCCTAAATTGTAAATTCTCAGTTCTGTCCTTTCTGCATTTAGGTTATGGTGGAAACAAACTATAGGATGGTATGGAAGAATGAAAAACATTTACTATTCTTATGTTTTCTACAAGGTGTTTCATTAAAATTGTTGCTTTTAACTTTACAACATTGATTGTGCATATATAGTGCTACTCACATTTTATAGAAGCAGCAGGTATATTTCAAAACAAGTTAAGAAGCCCAGGAAAGAAAAGCTATCACCAAAGTAGTGAGATCTGAAATGGAATGGAACATACTTAGTTCTAGAACCAAGTTTATGTTTTCCCACAATCTCTGGTTAGATTGCAAACCAGGCCAAAAAAGACACCTGGGAAATATGAAACGTAGACTCTATCTACAGATACCAAAACATGATGTGGGTGGTAAAGCAAGAGGAAAAAAGAGGCAAATCTTAGTATGTTTGCTTCTCCAAACTGACCATGATAGAATAAAACCAAAAGAAGGAAGACTTGCAGAAAAGTTAAGGGCACAAATTGGTAATAACTCAAAGTTTCTCTTCAGGGCTGGTCACTAAGTTTGTTTCTGTCTAGTTGCAGTTCTTTCAGTCAGAATTCTAATTTACCTCATTAATGCAAAAGCTTCCCTGGATGCACCACTACCTGTTCAATGCCCTGGCCTACCTCTCACACTGTAGTAATTTGAGCCTCTGCGATTGCCATACCAAAAGAATGTTATTCTGCTTCCTTGGAATGTGTTTCTGTATTCACTGACCCTTGGACAAAGGCTTTGGGCTTCTGACTTGCAGCTGGAACTTGAAGGTAAGAACACAGCTTAGAGAAAATAACATTAAATGAATCTAAGTTCTTTAATCTTTGTTAATGTAGATGTTGCCATATAAACTTGAAAAAGAACAGTTGCTATTGCACAGACTCTGACTTGCAATGGTCTCCTGTGTGTAGGAATAGGATTGTTTTTTCAAATAACTTGATTTCTGACTAAAACACCAGGCCTTTCCTCTCAGGAGGCTCCACGGTAGACAAAAGCCTCAAACTTTTAGTTAGCAATGAACATGTTAACTGCACCACCCAGAGACTCAACTTATATAAAAGATATTCGTTAACTCACTAATAATCTTAAGGAATCTGAACAATAAAAGACATCTATAACTCTATAACTAATAAATCTTAAGTGACCTCAGGTTGACTCCAACCCCTATAATCCTGTGTAAAACAGAACTAAACTCTGCACCATCCTCACAAGCTCTACTGTGCTTACGT
Organism: Elephantulus edwardii; assembly: GCF_000299155.1. Classification (NCBI taxonomy): domain Eukaryota; kingdom Metazoa; phylum Chordata; class Mammalia; order Macroscelidea; family Macroscelididae; genus Elephantulus; species Elephantulus edwardii. The sequence continues at coordinate 9,057,115 of NW_006399780.1, read as the reverse complement.
CCATCATTGGGGCCACTAGGGAAGTCCATCTAACTAAGAATCTTCCTTTCCTTCAATGACCCTCTACTCTTCCAAAAATGTTCTTCTCCAGGAACTAGACCCTCCTATAACAGATGCAAAGTAGGGCTTTGAAGTCATTCCAGCAGGTTCAATATGCTTCTGTCTTCCAAAAAGTAACTCCTTCCTCCTCCCTAAAAGTAAACAGTATCATGACTTCTAAGCTCAGGT
>NW_006399780.1:9052985-9056787 GCF_000299155.1 Elephantulus edwardii | reverse complement strand
AACACTGCAGTTGGCAGGTCTAATTGGTACCATTTTTCTGATAGTATGTTTTTTCACAATCACTTATTTCTAATTTTTTCATAATATAATTGCACATTTAATAGACTTTCATATTTAATAGACATTTATGTGCCATCAAGTCACCTGTGACTCACAGCAACCCTATATGTACAACAGCCCTAAATCCTGCTCTATCCCTTGCTCAATCTTATTGTCTCCAACACACCTACCCCCATTACCCCAGTCATTGAACCAATCCACCTCATAGAGGGTCTTCCTCTCCTGCACTGTCACTCCACTCTCCCGAGCATGACGTCCTTCTCCAAGGACTGATGCTGCCTTGCAATATGTCGAAGATATGTCAGACAAAGCTTCAGAATCCTTACCTCCAAGGAGCAACCTGGCTTCACCCTCTCCAGGACAAACTTGTTTGTCCTCCTAGCAGTCCATGGTATATTGAATACTCTTCTCCAGCACCACAGCTCAAAGGCATCAACTCTCCTTCTATCAACCCTACTCATTGCCTAGCTCTCTGATGCATCGCAAGTAATGGCAAAGACCATGGCCTGTATCAGGCTCACTTTAGTCTCCAGACTGACATCGTTGCTCTTCAGTACTTTGGAGAGGTCTCTGACAGCAGACTTTCCCAATGTAATTCATCTTTTAATTTCCTGGCTGCTGGTACCAAGACTGTTGATTGTATAGTGTAAATATAATTTTATATGGATTGGAAAGTTCATATGACTGGCTTTATATTAATAATCATTTTCTTGTACTTGTCTAGAACTGGACTTTCCATGTCTCCCAGATATGCCTGTACTCACTTTACTCTTCTTCATATATTTATATATTTTTTTTCTCTTCTTCTTTATTTTTATCTCTCATGAAACTTTAATACTTCCGTTTTTTGAGGTTTTTTTAAGTATATCTATACCTTTTTTATTTCTGTGATGAATTGATACAATGACTGGGATAATGAGGGTAGGTGTGTTGGAGACAGTAAAGTTTGCACAGGATAGAGCAGGCTTCAGGACTGTGGTACAGGGAGTCACTATGAGTTGCAAGCAACTTAACAGCACGTAACAACAACAACACCCAATATCGCAGCTTTAGTAGGGTTAAGTGCTCCCATTAATGCTTTTCCTCTTGTTGGTTCCTAATTTTATAGCACTGAGATCTCAGAAGATGTTCTGCAGTGTTTTGATGTTTTTAAATTCATTGGAGCTTATTTTGTGGACTAAAATGCTTTAGATTCTGGGTATGTTATGCATTGAAAAAAGACTCAAATTAGTGGCTGGCCATGTTGCATATAAGCATATAAAGTCAAGAAAATATTTACACACAAAACATTCCTTGCTGGTTAGCAGGGGTGGAAAAGGAAGGCAGGGTATATTGTTAACTAGAGGTAGGTGTATATTATCTTGGGCAGAGAGAAAGATAATGTAAATAAGGAGGAAGACAACACAAAATATTTAAGGGGAGGAACACAAGCATTAAAGGCAATAAAGTTAAAGACAATTATTTATTTATTTAATCCTACACTAACAGTGTTCATAATAATGTATGAGTACATATTTCATAGATATTCAAGCTATGGTGTCACTCTGGAGACTAAGGTGAGTCTGATACAGGCCATGGTCTTTGCAATCACTTGTATGCATCAGAGAATTGGACAATGTCTAGGGAAGATAGAAGGAGAATTGATGCCTTTGAGCTGTGGTATTGGAGAAGAGTATTGAATGTTCCATGGACTGCCAAGAAAACAAACAGATTCATCCTGGAGAGGGTTAAACCAGGCTACTCCTTGGAGGCAAGGATTCTGGGGCTTCGTCTGACACACTTTAGACATGTTGTAAGGAGGGACAGGTCCTTGGAGAGGGACATCATGCTTGGGAGGGTGGAGGGACAGCGCAGGAGGGGAAGACCCTCTATGAGGTGGATTGATTCAGTGACTGGGGTAATCGGATGGGTGTGTCAGAGGCAGTGCAATTGGCACAGGATAGAGCACGGTTTAGGGCTGTTGTACATAGGGTCACTATGAGTTGCAAGCAACTTGATGGCACATAACAACAACAACAACAACCCTATACACAACAAAAGGAAACACTGCCTCATCCAACACCCTCACTGTGTCAGTCCATTCTGTTGAGGGTTTTCCTCTTCTTCACTAATCTTTTACTTTACCAAGCATGATGTCTTTCCCCTAAGATTGGCCTCTCTTGTTAGCATGCCCTAAGTAGATGAAATGTAGTCTTACTGTCCTTACATCTAAAGAGCATTCTGACTACACTATTTCCAACACAGATTGGTTCATTCTCTTGCAGTCCATGATATATTCAATATTCTTTGTCAACACCACAATTCAAAGCCATTAATTCTTCATATGCCTTCCTTTTCATTGTCCAATTTTCACATGCATAATAAGCAACTGAAAATAGCATGGTTTGGGTCAGGCACTCCTTAGTCTTCAATATGATATCCTTGCTCTTTCACACTTTAAAGAAAAAATTTGCCATAGATTTTCCTAGTGGAATACATTGTTGGGAGCATTGGTGGCCTACTGGCAAGAATCTATGCTGCAATCCCAAAGGCACGCAGTTCAAATCCCACCAGCTGCTCCGTGGGAGGAAGATGAGCAATCTCCTCCCATGTGATCAATTGCCTCTGAAAACCCACCACATGATCAGCTATGGGTCGGTTCTGACTCAACAGTACACAACAACAATAACACATTGTTTGATTTTTCTGACTGCTGCTTTCATGGGAGTTGATTGTGAATCCAAATAAAATTAAATTTTTGACAACTTCAATCTTTACTAAAATGTATATTTTTTTAAAAAATAGATAGAAATACACCAAAAGAATATAATTACTGTCATGCTTTATAAAATCTAAAGGAAATATAAAACAAAAAATACATACTGCATAGTATAATTTTTTATATGCTTGAGCTTATTTCAAATTTTCTGCAATATATGTATTAGACTCATAAATACCTCCTGAAGTTGTAAAGAAAGAATATGAGGTAGGTAGAAAGGCAAATATTGGTTTAAATCTCAGCTCTGCCATTGACAAGACTTGTAACCTTGGGAAAATTGTTGAAGTAACTATCAACTTCCTTTTATTTATAAGGGTAGTAATTATTTCTTCCTAACAAAATTATGTTTTAAATTAAAAAGGACCATTTGTAAAAGCTCTAACATAGACAACTTTTTCTCTCTCTTTTGTTGTTGTTGTGTACTGTCAAATGCAGTTGAGTATCTGGTGGATTCAAACCATGCACCTTCGGGTGCAGCTTCTTGACAGTAAGACACTAGAGCTCCCTCATAAATGTCTTATAAGAAACAACAAGGAACTCATGAAATATTATTCAAAATGGGTGACCCTGAAGGACATTATGCTGAGTGAAATAACTCAGATACAATAGGACAAATTCTGCATAGTGCCACTGTTGTAAAACGGGACTGACATCAGAGTTGGGGGGAGACTGAGAAAGATGAGATAAATTATATATACTGCATTGAAACAGATGAGAGAGAGAACTGTTTAAAAGGGCTATGTTGTTGTTGTTATTTGCCATCGAGTCGCTTGCAACTCATAGCGACCCTGTGTACAAGAGCCCTAAATGCTGCTCTATCCTGTGCAAACCTCGCCATCTCCAACACACTCACTCCCACCACCCCAACCACAGAATCGAGCCATTTCATCGAGGGTCTTTCCTGCGCCACCCCTTCACTCTCCCAAACATGATGTCCCTCTCCAAGGACCACCCCTCCTTGCAACATGACCAAAGTATGTCAGA
>NW_006399780.1:9045809-9051965 GCF_000299155.1 Elephantulus edwardii | reverse complement strand
TTTTTTCTCAATTTATTATGATATTGCTTTTTGTTCCAATGATGGGAATCTTTAATTTCTTGTTAAGGTGTCATCTATGCTCAAGGATATAATCTTTGATCTCCATGAAGTGCTCCAAATCCTTCTCACTTTCAGCACCAGTGAGACACTTGCTGTCTTACTCATCTCAAGAATCACCCTCCAAAAGAGGAATTATTAGTCTTTTTATTTTGTAAATGAGGAAACCTACAATTAACATATTGCTTAAAGTTTTATATAAAGTAATGATTCAAACCATGAACTATCTGATTTATATAGTACATTTTAAAAGAGAATGCAAAACTCTAGACACTCTTACTTTATGTAGCTTTAAAATAAATTTCTGCTTTTGAAATTTTCTTTTAAAAATCACTCATCGAAAACCCTATGGATCAAAATGCTCCCATCAGTAAACAATCTTGAAGATAGCATAGAACTCGGCATTATTTTGTTCTATTATGCTTGGGGTACCATGTATTGGGTGACAGCTAAGAACAACCACAACCTTTTTTGATACATTATAAAATAGCTGATTCTTACACTGGGAAAGTTTCAAATAATAATTGATCTTTCCTTTTCTGAAAACAAAGTACATTTTAAAGGACTCACCTCATGTTGTGAGCAAAAGTTAGCAGAAAAACTGGCCTTGCCAAGGTGGGTCATTTAATTCTGTCATCAATTTCAGAGAGATTAGAACAGATTCTTTTATTCAATTTCCAAAAAATATTTACTCTTATGTATTCTATAAGAACCCTTTAATCTTTAAAGTTCTCTGACTCTTATTTTGTGCAACTGTTAAAATGAGATCATATATATAAAGCCCTCAGGCCATGAGAGAAAATTATAGTGTTCAATAAATTTAAACTATTTTCATAATAATATAGTTGTTCTTGTTGTTATTTTGTTATTGAACTGGAAGAGATTACTCATCTTCTACCATGTAGCATCTGGTGGATTTGAACTGCATTCTTTGGACTGACAACAAACTCCTTACCACTAAACTGTGTGTGCTCCCTTATCATTATATTAATAATAGTAAATGGGTGCTAGAGCCTGTAGTAATAGTGCTTCGCCATTCTTTCCTCATTTCATACTTTTAAAAATTCTCCTGGGAGACAAGCTGAATGTGGACGTGTTCCTTCAATGCTGTCCACATAACACGCATGAGATATGTGGATAAATGAAAAAGGGTTGCCAGCTTGAGGAGCAGTCATAAGGACCCCTTGCTTACTGGCTTGACTTCATGTGGGGGTTAGGGGTGAGTAAAGCTTGGCCCTTACGCTTTGCTCTAATAGCTATCTCCAAGGCAAAAAAGGAGGGAGAATTGTAGACTCCTGAGTTTGGGAGTGATGCCCATTTATACCTACCCATAGATGGCTAGGGATGAGTTGCCCAAAAACCAACCAGATAAAAAGGAGATTATTTGTGCTGTGAGCTAGGGTCGATTGCTACAACCTGATGGCTTGCTCCGGACTGGACTTTGCTGGTAGATACAGATGTTGAAAGTTCTCAAACTGAACAGAAGATTCTTCAGAGACAGAGGAAAATGTGCAACAATGAATGAATATTTAAAAAAAAAAGTGACGTGCTGGTTTGATAGGGATGGGCAAACCAGATATTGACTATCCAAAAGGGGGATATTAGGACAAGAGGCATGAAGTAGAGGGCTTACATGCTTTCAAGAGTGAGTTAAGAAGATTATTGTAATGGGGGGTAACCTCAAAATACACATGAACGAAATACAATGTAAATGAGTTATTATGTAAAACACAATGTACATGCATGAAATACAGTGTGCATGAATAATTGTATGAAAATCAGTAAAAACATGTAATAAATAAAAATCTTCTATTCTTAGCCCACAAGTGCACTCACCAAACCCAGAGACAGAACAGCCATGACTACAGAGTTGGGGAAACAGAAACAGCTGAAAGAAGTGGCAGGGATCCTCCTGCAGGCTGCAACGGTGGACAACTGGAACCAGATTCAGAAATTTGAAGCCAAGCCAGATGATCTTCTCATCTGTACCTACCCTAAATCAGGTGACCGCAGTGAGAGGCAGCAAAGACCTCTGATCCACTGAGTCAGCATAGGCTCCTCGCATAACTTCGATGCCACCTTGATAGAATGCTTGCATTTACTCAAGAATGTTTGCTCTTTCGCATTGTCCCACAGGAGTGTTTACTATCAAACCCCTCTGTTTAGACATGAGCAGACATCACAGCTTCACAGGACCCAGCCAGCCTATGTTCTGTCCTGGGCTCCTGGGCTGCACTTGAGTATCACTCGAGTATTGTGCAGCTTGGCCCTTACACTTTGCTCTAATAGCTATCTCTAAGGCAAAAAACGAGAACAAGGAGTCTCAGTCCCTATTGAGACCCAAAGAACATCTTCAGAGAATGTTGTTTCTCCTGCTCAGATGTCCATCTGGCATGGCACACGGAATCCTGACTTCAGGGGCGGTGGTGGAAGCACAAACATCAGTCTTGAAGTTTCCTATATTTACTCAAGATACACAGTGGCAGGTGGTTTAACAAGTTACTTCTTCTCATCCTTTATTATCTGTGGCTCAGGGACAACATGGATTCAGGAAATTGTGGACATGATTGAACAGAACGGAGACTTGGAGAAATGTCAGCGAGCCATCATTCAGCACCGTCATCCTTTCATTGAGTGGGCGCGTCCACCCCAGCCCTCGGGTGAGAGTTCCTGTCACACCAGCCGGTCTCTCTTCTTTCACTTCCCTTTTTATTTCTCTGACCTATTTGTGCATATTTTCTTCTTCCTTCTCTTTTGTCTTTTTTCTCTCATTCTCTCATTTTTCAATGTTTGTTCTTTCATTCCCTTTCTTCTATTATCATATATTCCCTTTTTAATTCCTCACCTTCTCTTTGAGCATTTTTGAACATAAATGAACCAAAAATGTCCTAATTGTCTTATATTCCCTTAAATATTCTCTCTCATTATGTGCAGTGTTGTTATGTGCAACAGAGAAAGCACAATATTGGTCATAAATAATTTCTTTCCCTCTTTTCTATTTATCCCGTTCCATAAAAGCCTAAAATAGAGACAAGTGTCTGATCAGTAGAAACACAGCTATTTTGAGGCAATTATAACCTTTTTTTAAAGATAACCTCTCAACCTGGGTAAAAAAGCCATTCCAGGCAAATGGAATTTGCATAAAGTATTCTGCAGAATAAACATCAAAGAAAAACTCACTTCCCTATATTGCACATAGCAAAGTAACAGGAAACTAGAATCAGAAGTAGCAAGAGCTATGAAAACATATTCAGTGCAACTCTAGCATTAAAGACTAGAGCAATTGGTTTACAGAGGTGTCTGATAGTGCCTTATATAGAAAAGTGCTAAAGCTGATGCACGTAAGAAACTTGTAGCCTGTGCAAGGTATGTCTCAAGTTTAGAATCTTTGAGGTCTATTCTTTTTCCTTATGATCCCTATCTGCCAGCTGAACTGCCTCCTCTGGATCTCAGTTCCTGGCTGCCAGCTGAGTCAGTTCCTGTCTAACTGACTAATAGACTTTGCAAGCCTGTGCTTGGGCCCACCCTGCTCTTCACTATCTTTGCAACTTTGGTCTCACACATAATCTAACCAGTTTGCTTAATTATGTTCCTACTTTGTGTATAACCAGAGTCTTCAGTTTCTGTTTGTGTCTGGTCTTCTAACCATTGAGAAGCAAGATGGTATCATGGCAAAGGATTAACCCACAAGTCATTGCTGTCAACCCTTTATAGGATTGCCAGACTTGAAATCATGACTCAATTTACTTACTCCATGGATTACAGCAAGCTACTTAAACTCTTCCATTTCCAGTTCTCCAAAATATAGGCAGAATTATTTACGACCTCAAAGAGTTTTTGTAAAGATGCAACTGTTGTTGTTGTTATTGTTGTTGTTGTTATGTGCCATCAAGTTGCCTGCGACTCGCAGTGACCCTATGTACAATAGCCCTAAACCCTGCCCTATCCTGTGCCAATCTCATTGTCTCTGACAAACTTACCCTCAGTATCCTAGTCACTGAATCAATCCATCTCATCAAGAGTCTTCTTCTCCTGCACTGTCCTTCCTCCTTCCCAGGCATGATATCCCTCTCTAAGGACAGGTCCCTCCTTGTAACATGTCCAAAGCATGTCAGACAAAGCTTCAGAATCTTTGCCTCCAAGAACCAGCCTGGCTTCATGCTTTCTAGGACAAACCCATTCGTTTTCTTAGCAGTCCATGGTACATTCAATACTCTTCTCCAACACCACAGCTCAAAGGCATCAATTCTCCATTTATCAGCCCTAGTCATTCTTTAGCTCTCTGATGCATAGGAAGTGATTGCAAAGACCATAGCCTGTACCAGGCACACCTTAGTCTATGTACACACTTATTGTATGTACACACTTTCAACTACTTGGCAAAAAATACTATGTCTTCATTATCTTTGTTGCTTTTACCCTTAATTTCAATTTAACATCATGATTTCAAAGAATGATTCCTTATTAACATTTTGAATGGGATTAGAAATTGTGCTCAAATGTCATCATGTACACACATGCATGTGCATACACACACGTATACACACAAATATAAATGAATACTCACCAGGCACAAAGCTGGGCTGAAAACTGCTATAAAATACATCACAACTGGAACTAATTGATTGATTGATTGATTGATTGATAACAGAAGTTTAGTTTCTGATCCATGTTGGCTTTGCCTCAAAATGTCTCTTGTCCATTCTGTTTCTGTCTTTTAATTCCTAAAATGGTAGAGTTGGAGTAAATGAATTCTAAATTCCCCCTCCAGCTTCAAGGCCCATGATTCCACGAAAAAGAAGATAATATTAGCAATACTATTGTGACATTTCAAAAGAAAGTCAGGAGACAAACTGAAAGTGAAGACATCCTTGAAAAAACATAAGCTCCCCAAGCAATACTTGTACTCCTGACTTATTTTACAGGTGTGGAAAAAGCTAATGCAATGCCCTCTCCAAGAATACTAAGGACTCACCTTCCCACTCAGCTGTTGCCTCCATCTTTCTGGGAAAACAACTGCAAGGTAACACAAAGCCAATTCACTACAGGGACAGAAGGAGAGATTACACTTACTGAAAGCTAATTCTCCACACCTCAACTCAGAGCATGTTATTAAATGTACTTGTTCACTATCTCTTAAATATTGAGGATTGGTCAGAGATAAGAGAAAAGGCAAAGTTCTACACTTAAGAATATATTCACCTCTTGAAATTAATAAAAATTAATAATATTAATAAAAATTAAGACATGGGAGAGAGTTAGTGCCTGGCTTTGAAAAAGAAGAAAAAAGATGACACTCAAAGGCTGAGATGCTGTAAAGACTCTTTAAATAGTACACAGAGGAAAGAGTGACGAATATACTTAAGGATATAGGATAGGTCCTAATATAATAGGAAAATACTTAAGATTTTCTGAAAAATATATGAGGTCACTTACTTGGAAAGGACACTCAGACTCAACTTCTAACAGAGTGTAGGCTTTTTAAAGTAGGGGCTTTATTTTTGTTTCTCCGTTTTTATAGTGATTAATAATTTTTTGGCATTTAGAAGGCCTTAAAAACATTGTTGCTAGATTAGCAAATGATTGGATGACTATGGATGTGAATGGTACCAAGGGTGTGAACTAAGATGATAGCTTTGGTTAAAGGACTCCTGATATCTCAGAGGTGAGAATAAATAGAAAAGGGTTCAGAACGGTTTGTGCCTGAGGGAGAAGAGTGAAATCTAGAAAATATACTCCAAGTGTTCTGAGTCTTTCCACTATAGTTATAAAAGGGAAAGAGTGGTTTTATCTATGTTTAAGACAGAGTAGATATATTGAAACACTCTTAGTATGAGACATACTCAGGAATGAGAAGTAAAATATATTTCCTTTTAGATTTGTAACTTCTGTCAAAACAAACAAACAAATAAATCCTAATCTGGAAACATGAAGAGACAGCTAAAGCTCATAGACAGATACATTGAGACAACAGCTGTTCTGGGGGAATTTGTCAACCTTATCAGGCCTAATCCAAGGCAACCAAAATATGACTTTGAGTCTATCCCACCTGAATTTCAGAACCATCTCAGGAACAGGTTTGAGGCTTTGAACACTAAT
>NW_006399780.1:9042871-9043784 GCF_000299155.1 Elephantulus edwardii | reverse complement strand
GCACATAACAACAACAATAATCAAGCCTAAGGATTACAGGGGCAATTCATAGAGCAACAGAAACAAGAGAGTGTCACACACACTCACATAAACCTGGAGCCAGGAAAGGACTGCATCCTCTTAATAAAAAGCAAAGATAAACCCAAGAAAAATGTGTTTTGATCTCTCAACTACATTGAGACTATGTAACTACAGGGCTTCTCTAGCTACTGTTAGAGGATACAACATGCATTTCTTTCATTGTGCAAGAAACTACAAGCTGAGAAGTAAGTTAGCATAATGTAGTCCCAAACTTTCAGGGCCCAGAGCATGCCCGACAGAAACACAAATCCTGTCTGGAAAGGCATAGACTCGATTTGTACTTCACAAGATTCCCAATTGAGCTAGACATCCAAAGTTCTAAAATACACAAAGGAAGAAGCAACCACAAGAAAGGATCTTAAAAAAAAAGAACAATTAGTCTAATTAGGCCTCAATAATGTCTGACAATAATTTGTCAAACAAAAAGAATAAAATAGCTAAAATTATCCAAAGTGTGTAAATAAATAAATAGATAAACTATTTAAAAATATAAGTATGAAATAAGTAGAACTTCAATAACTGAAAAATTATTAAAGGTTGAGCAAACTCAAACTGCAGAATAGAGACAACTGAAAAGAGAATTGGTGAATTTGAAGAGATGGTTTAGAAAACAAAGGATAAGAGAAAGATGTATTGTTAATATAAGTAAGACAGTAGGGAGCAAAAAAGATACGTTAAAGATTATTTTGAAGTAGCAATGAAATAAAAGTCAAGCCAAGACTAAAGAGCTCTTTAATCCTTACTCTCTTCTTTTTTTTGAAAAAAAAATTATTATTAAATTTTATTCGTTTTAGTGAACATTTACAGAGATTTTTGGGTTTTCATTCATTCA
>NW_006399780.1:9040516-9042095 GCF_000299155.1 Elephantulus edwardii | reverse complement strand
AAGTAAGGAACTGCTTATGAGGTTTTCCGTCCATTCCAACAACTAAGAAATAGTGAGAAGATTTGGGACCTCAGAAGGCTTTTAGGACCAATTAGTAGGCTCTGCGTCCAGGAGAAAATGAATATACTTACCCGTAATGTTAATGCTCACCCACAGACTCTCTTCGTAAGAAGACCAAATCAGAGTTTTTTATTTTGTGTAATTCCTTCATTGTTACTTTGGAAAGATGGGGAATTTTTTTAAATCGGTACAAGAATTTAGAAAACAGAAGCGGTGGGGGGAACCCACCATTTAGAGTAATGTTTATCAACCATGGCCTGGGATATTTTAAAAGAGTGAACTAACTGATGCTTATAAGGACAAATACCGCATAAGATCATTATTGTAAAAGCAGGATAACTAGTAAGATATATATAAATATCCAAAGCTGGTAAAAGAGAAGTCAGGGCGACTGAAGGTGGGGAGGTAAAATCACAAGGTCACACAATTTGATGGGTGAAGGGAGGGGATGAAGGAATTAGGAAAGATTTAGTGGGTATCTGAAAAGATCAAGTAATAGTGAGCATCGATCAATGGTGATTAGTTTTATGGTAATGATCATATGAAACACAATGTGAATGAAAAAATAAAAAACAAACAAAAAGTAGTTTGTTTATAAACTTTTTAGAGCTAAGCCACCACAGTGTTGTAAAATCTTAAGCCATATATTTTCTGGAATTAAATCATTCTTGTAGCACAAAAAAAAAAAAAGTAGTTTTCATGTCCGGCCTCTTCATAATAGATTCCAGTAACAACTCCCTCAGTTGTGACAGCCAAAAATATATCCACACCATGCTAACATTTTAACATTTTCTCCTGTGTATAAAGGTATCTGTGTTTGACAATTACAACTTCAGGTTTAAAAAATAAATGGAGAAAAGGCACTGTATTGAAAATACTAATCATTAACCTAAGTTAAGTAGTCAGCAAGATCATAGTAGGATAATATTGGATAGAATGAGTCAAGTTAAGTAGGAGTCATGATGATATAAAAGGCCAAACTCCATTTAAGTGATACATCCTCTAAATGAAAAGCAAATACAGACCCAAGGGAAATGTTGAGCAACATTGAGAACATGTAACTATAGGTAGGATTCTGGTGAAAAAGAAATCTAAAGGGAGGTTTTGTAGGTACAGAGCTAAAGTGATTGATAATAGATAAAATAAAGGTTAAAAGAGGTGGGCGAAATGCGGAAACAATAATAGATATTTTCTTGCTTCATGATCCAAACTCTTAACCATGAAGCTATTCCATTTATCCAGAAAATCAAAATGAGGGTGGGCATCAGCATGCATATTAAACTTTCTTTGTTTGATGATGGGTTGTAGTTTCTAGAGAAAGACTGTGTTTCTGACACTTAGCAAGCAAGCAGGAATGAGGATTGCTACAAAGGCCTGGCTAGAAAGACAGAGTAAGCCGAGAGGGGTGTCAGTAAGATGAAGTCATATTGGGGTGAGATGATATCTCATAGTTGTTTTGATTTGCATCTCTCTTAGAGCTAGGGATTTTGAACATTTCTTCATGTGCTTGTTGGCCATC
>NW_006399780.1:9031319-9039356 GCF_000299155.1 Elephantulus edwardii | reverse complement strand
GGGCTGGGCGGGGAGAGAAGTGCAGCAATGAATGAATGGAAATCCAAAATCTCTGTAAATGTTCATTAAAATTATTTTTTAAAAAATCAATACCAATTACAAAAAAAAAAGATAAAGTCATATTACCAGACACAGGGGAGCTGAGCCATGTGTGCAGGATATGCCAGCCTAAGTGAGTTCTGTAAACACACATTTTCTTATACTGTTTGCCACTCACCTCTTCTTTTACCTCAAAGTTCCTTTACGTAGCTCGAAATGCCAAAGACTGTATGGTTTCCTACTATCATTTCCAAAGGATGAATCAAATCCTTCCTGATCCTGGTACCTGGGAAGAGTATTTTGAAACCTTCGTCAGTGGAAAAGGTAAAGCAAATCCTTCATGCTTTGGATTCCTATTCAAATTCAGGTTGAGGCTAGAGGATGTTGTTGTTGTTGTGTACCATAAAGTTGGATCTGATGCATAGCTGACCCTCCATTGGGTTTTCAGAGGCAGTCAATCACACAGGAGGAGATTGCCCATACTGTTATCTTTTTATTCCCTAGAATGTTGTGTGTCTTACTGTTTTGTGCCACTGAGTCAGAATCAACACAGAGCTGACCCTGCAGCAGGTTTTCAGAGGCAGTAAATCACCTGGGAGGAGAATATCCATCTTTTTCCCATGGGACAACTGGTAGATTCGAACCATTTGCCTTTGGGATTGCAGTGTTACTTCTTACCCTTAGTCTACCAGAACTCCCTAGAATGTTACATGCCTTATTAGGAATATCTTATTACAGACTTCAGAGTCCCTGAGTGGTGCAAACTAATGTAATCAGAGTCTTGGTGAAAGACTGGAGGTTCAAATCCACCCAGATATCTTCATTTTACTTGCAAAACTTCAAATATTAAAATCTTTACAGAGCAGAGTTCTACTCTGAAATATATGTGGTCATCGGAAGTCAGAACTGACTTGATGGGAAACTGGTTTGGTTAACAGACTGACTGGGTAACAGCACGACTGCTCTCAAAGTGTATCCCCACAGATTCAAATTCACAAAATCTGAATTTGCATCCAGATTCAAACTGATAACTTTTGCTCTGGTCACCCAACCTCTAAATTGTTCCTCATTTCCAATGGTGCTCCCTTTCCCAAAATGGGAAAATATGTGATTTCACACTGTACACATAAAGCCACTTGAGGTAACATGTTGAGGTAAATTATCCCAGAGACTGACTCAAAATTCAACAAATTAGGACTCTTGGTGCTTATCTGACTTAGAATTTGGGGTGAGGGGGTTTCTCTACAATGACCTCAGAAAAACAAAAATTCTTATTATCAAAATATATTGCATAATTCTATATGAATCTCTACATAGTTCTTTTCATTGCTGTTTGTTACAGTGGGCTGGGGTTCCTGGTTTGATCATGTGAAAGGATGGTGGGAAATAAAAGACAAATACCAGATTCTCTTTCTTTTCTTTGAAGACATAAAGAGGGTAAGTAAAGGTCTCTCAGAAGAATCACTTCAGACCCAGATACAAAGAAATCCAAAAGTACTTCAGGATTTAATTCAGAGAGGGGTGCCTTGAAGAATTTACTACGTCCTTCTGATTCCTTTTTCTGTTTCAATCCAATGCTCCCACAGAATCCAAAGCATGAAATTCAGAAGGTGATGCATTTCATGGGAAAGAATTTGGATGAAACTGTCCTAGATAAAATTGTCCAGGAGACAACATTTGAGAAAATGAAAGCGAATCCTATGACAAATCGTTCTACAGCTCCCAAAACTGTCCTGGACCAGTCTATTTCTCCCTTCATGAGAAAAGGTTGGTGTGACCTATTTATCAAATCTCAGCTTGTCTGAAAACATACTTCTTGCCCCTTAACAAGAAGACATTGGATTTTTATTATTACCAAGATAATGTTTTTTATTATTATTCATAATACCTTTTGCTAATGATTCTACTGTAGAGTTCTCTGGGGTATTTGGCTACAAGGAACTGAGAGTAACTTGAGCTAGCACTAAACGATCTTTTTGTGAAGATTTGCATGGGACAGCAAAGGGAAAGGAATCGCTAGGCTTAGAACGAAAACCACTGTTGGTCCAGACCTCATCAAAACCCCTGAATCTAAGAACTTTAAGATTTCAGGCACAGACAGCAACTGCCCTTTCCTCTAGCTATCCACCACTTACTTGACTCGGTTACCATCTGTGTCTGCTCTTTGTCTTTCTCAGTGTCCTAACACTCCACCCCCTACCTTTTCTCCACTTCATAATTTCTTCTTAGTTTCTGTTCACAGCTTGGTCTTGACCATGACCAAAACACACTCTGTATTACGATTTTTCTTTAATTTATATTGGTTTGCTTAGAAAGTTTGTATTCATTTTGTTTCACACTCTTCTTCATTCTCGTTGTGTTTCATACAATCATTCTTATGACGTTTTAAAAAATTAATCACCCTTGGACCTTGCCCATCATTATTACCCTGTCTTTTCAAGTCCCCACCAGATCCTTCCCATTTCCTCCATCCCCTCCCTCCACCCACCAAATTGTGCAACCCTGTGGTTTCATGCCTGCCCAGACTCTATCCTCTACTCCAATCCCTTCCCCCTTCTTGGGCTCCCATACTTGTTTTACTAGTTACCCTTCTATTTTTTTGTATTACAATTTTTAACTACAACTTCTACTGACAATGACCTCATTCTATTCATATTTCTTAGTTCAAGTACGCAAAAGAAGACTTCTAAATTAATTTGTTTAGAACGTTTAATGATAAAACCTTATTGGATTTTTAAAATAATTATATAATACATGTTTATTATAAGAAATGAAGTAATTAAAGAATTTTTTAAAATTTTGACACCAAAACCCTACTCCCCAGAACTACCAACATTTCAACATTTTAGCACGCTCTTTCTCTCCCCCTCTCTCTTTTTCATAAGCACTTGTTTTTCATATTGAAACAATATTGTATACACTGCTTTACAAACTATTTCCTCCCTTTCATTTTGCACATTATTTAATATGGGGAGTCAGACTATGGAAAATGATTCCTTCTTTTCCTATTATTTCATTTCCCATATAGTCAATAGTTGTGGTGTAGCAAGGAGTCCTTCCTGGGGTCCGTCTGTGCCCACATTTCTATTTCCTTCCAAATATATCCACGAACCTTTTCACAGGCTCATTCTTAAACAAGTCAATGCATATAGATCCATCTATATCATTGTTCTTAGTAGTCCCATTGCATTATTACTTAGACCAATATTCCCATAGTGATAGGGTAGGCAATCTTCTCCCGTTTGATTAACTGCCTCTTAAAACTGGAGGGCCAGTACATAAGTGTGTGTGTGTGTGTGTGTGTGTGTGTGTGTGTGTGTGTGTGTAAAGATAAAAATGAGATAGATAGATGATAGATAGATAGATAGATAGATAGATCCTGTACCTAATTACTATAATAAATATTTTAAGAGCCCCAGAAAATTTCCTCTTATGTTTCTTTCTTTTTTTTTTTTTTTTTTTTTTTTTATTTTGTGTGCGTGTACCGTCAAATCAGATCTGACTGGTACAGGAGGATATTGCACCTCCTTTTCCGGCAAAGCATCTGGTGGATTCGAACCATGTTCCTCTGGGATTGCAGTGCAGCTTCTTGCCACTAGGCCACCAGAGCTCCCTTATGTTTCTTTCTAGTCAGTCCCTAAACCCAGAGGCAACTACTACTCAAATTTCTATCTTTTAGGTTAATTTTCCTACTCTTGGATTTTGTACAAATGCAATAATGTAATTCTTACTCTTTCATTGGGTGTATTTTGATTAACATAATGTTAAAGATTCCTCTGCATTGCTATGAGTGAGTGCTGTTGTTGTGTGTCAGTAATTCATTCTTTTTCTTTTCTGTGCATCAGTATATCATGGAAAGCACCTGCCTAAGGCCAGATCATTCTGTGGGGTAGTTGTTTTGCTCATTTATAAACTAACCCCTTACAATCAGCACCAGGATATTTGTACTCAAAGTAGAGAACTGTAGGTAGATTTGTGTCCACTTGAAAGGGATGCTGGCAAGCACAGTCATGTGGATGTGTGCTGTCCAAAACAAGCCATACACTGATTTATTTCAGTTAAAGAATGATACCCCTCTTTGGTCTCTCTTAGGAACTGTGGGAGACTGGAAAAACCACTTCACTGTGGCTCAGAATGAGAGGTTTGATAAAATCTATGCGGAAAAGATGGAAGGATGTTCAATAAAATTCTGCACAGAACTCTGAACATACTTAAATAAAAAGACAGAAGACAAGAATGAAGAGGCTATCTTTAATTCTTCATCCCCAGCCAAAAATATTTAGAACACAGCATTGTAAATTAATATATTGTAATACAAAATGTCAAAATGTGAGTATATTGATAATATGTAACAACTTCATTTAAAAAAACAAAAACAAACATGACCATATCTAATGCCTATTTAAGGAGCTCTGGCAGGCACAGAGGGTTAAGTGCTTGGCTACAAGTGAAAAGTCAGAAGTTCAAACCAACTAGCACCTCCACAAGTGAAATAGGAGGCACTCTTTCCATAAATGTTCACAGCCTCAGAAATCCAATGGGGCATTTCTCCTACTCAGTCCTATAGAGCTGCAGGGTTGTGTGATTCAAGTGCAGTAGGTTAAGTTAAATTAATGTCTGTTTCTCAATTATTCTTTCCAAAAAAATAAAAACAAGATGGCTTAACAAATTCTGCAAAATGTATCATTTGAGCACTGTAAAGTTGGTTTGGGTTGGGTTTTCACTACTCTGGTAAAATGCATTCTTTCTATTCAGTAATACCTTGAGTATAAATATGTAAATGTTGTTGGTGTTGTAATTTCTAGGAGCCATTGAGTTGAGCATGACGCATAACAACCTTATGAAAAACATATCTGAACCCTGTCTAAAACCCTGTGCCTTCTTCACAGTCTCTGACAACCTCAAGCCCATTGCTGCAGTCACTGTATCAATCCATCTAGTTGAGAGTCTTCCTCTCTTTTTCTGTCTTTCCAAGGAATAACTTCTCCTAGTAGCATGCCCAAAGTATGTGAGATGAAGCTTTATCATGTTTACCTCCAAGGAGCACTCTGGCTGCACCTTCTCCAAGACATGTCTGTTTGTTCTTTAGGCAGTAGGTGGGATATTCATCACTCTTCTCCAACACCACAGCTCAAGTGTTTTCATTTTTTCTTCCATCATCCTTAGTCATTATCCAGATATCAGTATCATAACAAGTGATTTTAAAACTATGGCCTGAATCAGGCACAACTTAATCCTCAAACTAACATAATTTCTCCTGCATAAGCTCACAAAGTCCCCAACTGCAGACTTTTCCAGTGCAATGTATGTCTTGCTCTCCTGACTGCTTGGTCCAAGGGTGTTTGTTATGGATCCAAGCAAGATGAAGTCATTGATAGTGGCCATCCTTTCTCTGTATTTCATTACATTGCCTATTAGTCCAGTGGTGAGAATTTTTGTTTTCTTGACATTGAGATGTAATCCGTACTGAAGCCTGCAGTCTTTGATCTTCTGCAACAAGCACTCCTCACTTTGAGCAAGCCAGACTGTCATCTGCATAAGAAAGTTATTAATGAGTCTTCCTCCAATCCTGATGCCACATTCTTCTTCATAGAGTCCAACTTCTTAAATACTTTGCTTAGCATACAAGTGAATAGGTATGATGAAAGGATATAGCCCTGACACACACCTTCCTTCATCTTAAACCGTGTAGTGTTCCCTTGCTCTTGTTCTAAGTAAAGGTTTCGCATGAGCACAATTAAAGTGTTCTGGGATCCCCATTCTTCTCAATGTTAGACATAATTTGTTATGATCCACACAGTCAAATCCCTTGGCATAGTCAATAAAGCATAAATAGGCATTCTTCTGGTATCCTTTGCTTTCAGTCAAGATCCACCAGAAAATTGCACTACAGCATCAAGAAGCCAAAACAAATGGAAGAAGTGTTGAAGTAGAATAGTTGAGCAGAAGATTTCAAAAGACAGCTGGAGAAGACAAGGCAAAGTATTATAACAGAGACCAAGAATCAGAAGAAAAAGAGAAGAATTGTTTTGGCATTTCTTAAACTGAAAGAACTGAGAAACAAACTCAAGCCTCAAGTTACAATATTTAGTAGTGCTATGGGCAAAATTTTGAATGCTCGCAGACATATCAGAAGAAGATGGAACAAATAGAATCGTGTACCAAAAGAATTGGCCAACACTATTTTCAGAAGTTTCATATGATCAGGAGACAGTGGTAGTGAAGAAAATCAAGCTGCACTGGCAAGAGAAGAAACGGGGGGTGGGGGAGAGAAGGAGAGGGGGGGGGAAAGAGAGGGGGGGAAGAAGGGAGGGAGGGAGGGAGGGAGGCAAGCCAACCCCAGGAATCAATGGGAAACCAATTGACACATTTCAAATGACAAATGCATTCCTGGACATGCTCACCAGTCTATGCCAGGAAATTTGCAGGACAGCTGCCTAGCTGACTAACTGAAGAGACCCATATTTGTTCCCATTCCCAAGAAAAGTGATCCAACAGAGCATGGAAATCATCAAACAATGTAGGTAATATCACATCTAAGCAAAACACTACTAAAGACCAATCAAAAATCCCAAGAATAGCACATTGACATATACCTGCCAGATGTCCAAGTTGACATGATAGATGGAGAAAGGATGGAAACTGTCAATGACTTCATCTCACTTGGATCCATAATCAACATCCTTAGACCAAGCAGTCAGGAGAGCAAGAGACACATTGCATTGAAAAAACCTGCAGTCAGGAACTTTGCAAACTTATGCAGGAGCAGTGCTGTTAGTTTGAGGACTAAGGTGTCCCTGATTATTGCTTATGTCAGATGGATCCTGGCTGAAATAAAAGGAATGCTAGATGAATGTAAATATTGGGTCATTTTATATTAATAATATAAAATTTCCAAAGTATTAGTCGATCAATTCTCCACATAAAAACAAATGACTATGCAATGTCTTTCTCACTTAAATATAATTTATATTTTAAAATGTCACTTTAAAGCATCCTCAAAGCATGTGAGCATATGAAAATAAAGTACAACTGGCTTGTATTCTAGCAGGAATGGAGAAGTCTACATCTATTAATACCTTGTGATCAGGAAGAGTATTTCAAATTCAAGTCCCACATCAAAAGTCACAAAATATATGTTGACTACAATCTAGATACATGTCTCAAGAACGTGTCCAAGTGATATGTTTCATTCAGAAAGATTCATAGCAGAAATGTGAGTAGGTCAAATAGTAGCAGTGGAACAGGAGAATGCCATGTACTACCAAGGCAGTATTCACAGTATAATCCATTCACTCATCAAAATCTGCTTTACTGCTTTAATTCCTATGATGTATTTGCTAAGTCACTATATGGTATGCATAGCAGAGCACTGCCTTTAGGACAACAAAAAACCCTTAGGATTCAGAGAACACCTGGATTCCCTCCAGAGCCGCCCCCCACCCCCACCCTGGGTAACACAAAAGGATAAGTGCACTGCTATAAAGGAAAGGTTGGAGGTTCCACCTCACCTGGAATCTCCCTAAAAGAAAGTCTTAATGTTCCACTTTCAAAAGAGCACAGTCTTGTAAACCCTGTGAAGTGCAGTTCTATTCAGCATATGTGGAATTGCCAAAGTCAGAATCAACTCAATAGCAACTGACTGGTGGAGGAGATGTGCTTCACATAATTACCAAGACAGATAAAAGAGCAATGTTCTCAGTAGCCAAAGATAGTTACATAAGAATCACAATAGTTAGAGAATAAAAACCTATCCCCAAGAATCAAAGGGAGTACAGCTTTTTTCACTATTGAAGTCTGAAAGAAATCCTCCAGCAACTCCTAAAAGAAGTCTGTGATGAGGCAACCACACAAATAGCATTTAAATATCTTTAAATAGCATTCTTTTTTACTTAATATTTTAATGAAAGGTCACTGTTGCACATTTTCTTCCCTGTCCTCCTAACCCCCCAGATGACTTTTTCTTTGGGGAAAAAAATTATTTCATTGTTATACAGA
>NW_006399780.1:9024241-9030699 GCF_000299155.1 Elephantulus edwardii | reverse complement strand
ATTAATCACCTATGTAACAAATGCTATCCCTTGTCTCCTTTCCCTTCTGAAGTAAAAAAAAAGTGAGATTAAATTTAAGATTAATTTATAAGACACTGTTTTCTTTGAGAATTTTGTTTTCATTTCAATTGGGGGGAAAATCCTCTTCAGAGAAAAGAAAAGAGAACAATTTAGTTTATCAACGTTCAGATAGCAAGGGTTTTTTTTTTTAAAAAAAAAAGGATATTCATAATCTTCTATGAAAGGAACCATGTGAGCTGAAGTCTCTGAAAACAGTTTTAAATATTCAGCAGCATATTTGACTCAAGGAATAAAATTAGTCAAGCTCTCAATTCCAGATGTAAGCATACTTTCCCAACCAGGTTACTATGAGTCAGAGAATGTAAGGTTAAATGCTGGTTCAATTAGCAGGTCTTTCTAGCAGCAGTTTCTAGTATTAAAGCAGTGGTGACGTTAGGGGTTTTCTGTCTTGCTAGATTGGGGAGAGGCAGAACCCAGGCTGCACCTCTGGGCTCTAAGCACACAGGTCTTTTCTTTCCATCCCTCTCTATCCCAACTAGACATCCCCCCACTCCTTCTTGTCCCACCTCTCTCTACGCCTATGTCAGGGGCCTCATCAATACACAAGCTGACAGATACGTTTTAAATGAGGAATATTAAGAACACAAGGGAAGAGCATCTTAATATGGCAACTAAGACACACCACCACTCTACAACAAAGACCTGAGAAAGCAAAGAGAACAGATAAAGTGGAAAAATTCTGGAAATCTAACTATACAATGAATGGTTAAAGAATCAGAACAAGTGAAAATTGGAAAAGGAAGCTGAACAAAAGCAGGGAATGAGGAAAGATATGGTTATTTTGGGACAAAGCAAACAGCTTGCCTAGGTGGGGAACACAATAGAGCAACTTCCATGAATCTCCACTAGAACGGAGACAGTATACACAAATCTAGAGGGAAGCCTGCCCAAAGGCCACACCTGCAGGTTAGGGGCTAGTGTGCTGTAAATCTCAGTTCAAGGTGGACCTTAGGATGGGCTAGTGCATCTAAGAGAGCGGCATGTATGCAATGCTAGGGGCTCTTATGGCTTTCTTTTCATCCCAAGTGGGTGTAAGCAGAGGGGACTTGCCAGATGAATTGAGGATCTCTGATCCAGAGTCTGCCAGCATTTGGTCATGCCAGAATTTTAAAATACTGTAGGGTCTTCAGTTTGCGGCCCCTCAGCCAAATGTTGATTTCTTTTGGATGAACACTCTTTCAAGTGGTACAGCAGAGACTTGTCTATTTGCTGTACTGAAATAGAGTTGCTGTGATGATGGACAACTGGGCCTGAGGTGTGTCAAACACCATAATTGGCTACCGATCATGGGCAGTTTTTGTCAGAGCTCCCAGATTGATTCAGCTTTAGAAGCAGGACTGGCATCCACTTCCTAAACCAAATGCCTATGGAAAGTCTAAACGTTTGGAGAAATGATGATAGTTATAGAAAAGCTTCAGGCCTTTGTTCATCTTCTGTTTACTATGTATCCTTCCCTCATGTGTATTCAGTCTATATGGTGGACAAATCATTAAAGAAGTTAGACTCTATGAAGAAAAACGTGAATATCAGGGTAGGAGGAGATTGAAGAAGCAGTGGAATACTCCCAGATGGACGTTTTTGGATGGTGAGAGCCAGTGGGAATGCATGATTATGGAGGAATTTGGAATGATGGAACTCATGGAGTTTGAACCATGCTCTGGTTCTTAAATTTGGTTTTTAATTGTCAGACATTCTTCTAGATTGTACAGCCCTGGTCTGTCCACTTGCTGTACAGAAGTAACTCATAGTTGCTGTCATGCTGAACACTGTGACACTGATGTGTCAAATGTAATAATGGTTACACATGGTGGACAGTGTTTAGTGGAGCTCCCCGATTACAAGCTTGAAAGAAGGAGTGGCATCCACTTCTAAAATAGCTTGCCTCTGGAAACCCTATGAACCCGGAGAAAGGATGAAAGTTATACAAGTGTTCAGGTCTTCCATTCATAGGGTGGCTATTAGTCGCCTACGACTTTACGGCACTTAATAACAACGACAACAGAGGGAAGCAAGGTGGACGGAACCACATCATCAACTGACAGTGTGTAACACTCCCGCTCACTAGGCAATCTGTTGCCACACTTCCGCCAGTGGCTGAAGGCATGCTCTGCTTTACTGACCCTCTCCAACTGTCCACTCTTCCTCAGTGGTACATGTTCTCAAGCTGCATGTCTAGTGACCAAATGAGGAAGAGAAAGCCTCCTTAACACATAGTTCTGGCAAAACTAGTTATCCATTTGCAGAAAAATAAAACAAGATCCTTATCACATGTTGTACGTACGTACTAATTCAAAATGGATGAAAGACCTAAACATTGAACTTAAAACAATAAAGTTAATGGAACTAAAAATAATGAGCCAAGACCCTCATCTCAAGCTATACATAAGCACTCACTAAAAATGGATGAAAGATCAAAATATTGAATTTAAAATAATAAAATTCATGGAAGAAAAAAATAGGGAAACTACTAGAGGCCTAAATACAAGGCATAAATAGTCATCAAACAGAGCAAATACAGTAGAAGCAAAAATAGTAGAAGTTAAACTACATAACTAGGATCTCAAATGTTTTCTGCAAGCAAGTTTGTATCATCTGCATGATCTAGGTGGTTGATGAGCCTTCCTCTAATCCTGATGCCATATTATTCTTCATATAGTACAGTTTCTTGAATTACTTTCTCAAAATAGAGATTCAATAAATATGGAGAAAAGATACAACCCCTACACACACCTTTCTGTATTTTAAATTATGCAGTGTCCCCTTGTTCTGTTCAAATAACTGCTTGTTGGTCTAAATAAAAATTTTGCATGAGTACAACTAAGTGCTCTAAAATTATCTTTATTCTCAATATTATCAGTAATTTTTTATTATTATACACACAGTGGAATACTTTTGCATAGGCAATAAAACACAACTAAGCATTTTTCTGGTATTCTCTGTTTTAGCAAAGATCTATCTGACATCAGCAATGACATCCTTTATTCCATGGCTTCTTCTGAAGCCAGCTTGAATTTCTGACATTTTCTATACATTTTCAATTCTGTTTGATAATGTACTCTATTCACAAACTACTGATAACACAAACAATGGAGTTTTCTTTATGTCATTCTTCTGATTTGCCTACATATTACATATTTTACAGATAATCATTCTGTCAAGGAATGACAAGGACAACATGGCATATTACTATCACTTTCATAGGAAGGACACATGCTTTACTGACTCAGGAATGTGGAATTTGTACTTTGAAGAAACTGTGAATGGGTCTGGTGAATGGAAACTACTAAGTATTTTGAAAGCATAACACATTGCTACTCAACATTGAGAGGAAAGAAGAATTATCTGGTTTTGAGGGGGTGGGGGGAGAAATACCATCATTCTGAAACCTCTTTCTAGCTTAGGGACCAACTTTAAGGCAAGTAAAGCCATTCCCGGTCATTTTTTCTCCTCTTTTAGAGTACATGAGTCCCTGGCATGATCATGTGAATGGTGGATGGTAAAAGACAACCTTCAAATTACTTACTTTTTATACAAAGAAATAAAAGGGATAAGGCAATCTCTTGCCTCATTAACTGCTTACATTTAGCCAACAAGGAAATCTCCAATATATAATATTCATATGTTCTGCTTTGTATCAAAAGGCAGGAACTAGATATAGATCCTAGAACCTTAGAGTTAGAAAGTCTAACTCAAACCTGATGACTCTTGAAGGTCTAACTTGAATGACTTTCTAGCCCTATCTGAGAGATATTTATTTTTTTTTCTTCTTCAATTGTTTATTATTACAGTAAGAGGAATTAAACTCTTAATGCATAGACTTTGAAGAAAAAATTTATATAAGTTTTCAAAAGAGGCCCTTTTGACAATTATTAATACAAATGTGAAATAAGAACCTTCAAGCAAATACCAATTTCAGTAATAGTTTACATACAGCAATAATTTATTCTGAAATGTTCATTTAGTTTCTGTTGAGACACGATTCATGTCTCATTAATAAAAGAGCAGCTATCTCACCTCAAATACCATAATATACAACAAGTTACAGCCTAGCAAAACTTCTACCTACTTTCAGATAAAATCTAGTTCAGGTAAAATAGTTTCATTCAATGTTTTACAGTTACACAGATTTTTTTTTTCCTCCTTAGCACAAAATTGTGTTAATTGTTACACTGTAGCTATCTATATGCACATCATGTGACCACAGAACTGTTAACCATTACTTCTGACATTGAACCATCAGTTTCACTCATGCAGTGAAGCAAAGCAGGCTGGGTAAACGCGTTCATGGAGAACCATATTACTGTGAATTTCACAGCCACATGATTAATCATGATATTAAATGGACTCACTAGGACTAAAACAGGAGTGGGGTGGATTTTTTTGTGGGTTTTTTTTTTTGCATAAATAGCCATTTCTCCCTGATGAACAGAGTAGCTCGCTGTGATCGTATAGTGGTTAGTACTCTGCGTTGTGAGAGATATTTAGAAACAAAAATTATGCAGACAGATTCTGCAGTTTCTTTGAGTTTCAAAATGTGGTCATTCCTAGAGATCATTTGTTGTTTGCTTTATCAAATCTATGGCAGGTTACATCTAATCACCTATCAATCACGTAAGAAATCTTTTCCTTGACTGGTGTTCTGCTTAGTCTAAAACTATTGAATAATTCATTTCATTTCCTGAGAAAATACTTTACCAATCTTTTCTGTAGATAAATATTGCCCAATATTGCTCACACTTAGATATTAGTAAAATACCAACTGATTGCACTACTTGATTTTCTCCAATTTCAAAAATACAGAAACAAAAAGAACTCATTTTCTACATGATTTATATGGCTAATAAAGTTAATTCATTTTAGAATGAAAAATAAATGAACAAGGACATGTTCATATGTTTGTGTAGATATCGTGGAATCTGCTCTGGCTCATAGTAGTAACTCTGTGAATGAAATTATACTTAAAGCTTTACCATCCTCCAATCTCTGTAATGCATAGGTCTATTACTTTAGTCACTACTTCAATCCATCTTATTGATGGTTTCCCTCTTTTTCACTGGTCCTCCACTTACCCAGGTCTGATATCCTTCTCCAGAGATTCCTCATGATAACATGTCCAAAGTATGATATGAAATCTCATCATCCTTTAAGGAGTAACCTGTTTGTACTTAGTCCAAGACAGAGTTATTTATTCTTCTGGTGGTTCACAATATATACAACATTCTTGGCCAAAACCACAATTCCAAGGCATCAGTTCTTCTTTAGTCTTCCTTATTCATTGTCTAAATTTAATACACATAGAAAACAACTAAAAAATATTTACTTTAAGTTTTGAATTGGCATCCTTGGCTAACAGAACGATCTGCTGAGTGAGTGTCTAATAATGAAGCATCTAGTACACATTTAGAGTTAGGAAAATTGTATAGATAAGAGGGAAGCATGAAAGTGAAGAAGGTGAGAGCAGGATCCAGGCAAAGAAAATATAGCAACCCCAATTAGTATTCTCTTAGGGCAAGATCAGAGGCTGCTGAAATAAAGGAACTTCTGGTCACAGGCTTACTAGAAGTGTGAAATAAGAGACCTGGGGTAAAGCTCTAGATGTGTCTGGCTCATTACTGTAGTACTCACCCCTCACATGTCAACATGTGTAGACTCCAAAGATCAAGACATTAAGGGAAAATGGCATCAAGTAAGAATGGAGGATGATCATATGAGATCACAAAATAGAGGAAGACTTCATCTCTACATTACTGCCAAATTGACTTTATAATCAATAGGAGGGCTTATGGCAAACAGATGATATTAAGGGAAATAAATGACTACATGAAAAAAAAAATGAAAGTAAATCTAACAATGTATACAAAGGTACACCAAAGACTAACTGCAAAAGGTATGAGGTTTATGAAGTATATCTATCTTTGTGAACTAAGGGGGAAATTATTTTTAAGAATAACATTTTTAAGTATACAACACAAACAAAGCTCAACAGAGCAGCAAACAACAACTTCTGGTGAGGTTGTGGAGAGATTAGAAACTTTATTCACTGCCGGTGGAAGTGGAAAATGCTGAAACCACTATCAAAGGTGGTTTGGTGCTTTCTCAAAAAGTTGGAAATAGAAATCCATTTGACTCAGCAGTTCCACTACTAGGAATATACCCTATAGAAACCAGGACAGCCACCCAAAGAGATTTATGCTTGTTGTTGTTGTTATGTGCCGTCGAGTCGTTTGCGACTCATAGCGACCCTATGTACAACAGCCCTAAACCCTGCTCTATCCTGTGCCAATCACATTGCCTCTGACACACCCATCCCGATTACCCCAGTCACTGAATCAATCCACCTCACAAACGGTCTTCCCCATTGGTAAAGTTAAATGATA